>NC_071403.1:21952500-22259166 GCF_017976375.1 Cuculus canorus | reverse complement strand
ATGCTGCCAAACATACACCCTTCTCTCTAGTGAAACCAGCTCAGGTTTTAAGCCTCTACTTTGTTGCAAGAAAGTGACTGGCCGGAGAAAAAGCACTCCATAGATCAGATTCAGCTTATGATCACTGATTAATTAGTGCTTATTGAAGAACAAAAAATTCCATGTAAATGCCATATTTACCCTATAAGGGATATTACTGTAGCAATACACAGAAAATGACTGACAAGGGATCCGAACATTATCTTCAACACAACAACTGAAAGACAATATATTTGGGCTCTCTGAAATTCATCACCATATTGAATACAGCAAACATTACAGCTACATCAATGCAGTGATACTAATTGCTTCTCCTAAAATCAAAAAAAACAACAAAAAAACAGCATTTCTTCAGCTTTATGTTTATCCAGCCCCTTCTGGAATTCTAATATCGTGTCTCCATTAAGTCAGTCCTCCTGAGAGATGTTTAATGGAGTTCAGCGTGGTGCACATGATGCTCCTATGTCAACACCAGATTCTTTGTTAGTTTCTACTAGATTTATTTGCCCCTCTTCTTTTAGCTTCACCTGTCTAAAGTCTTCCCTGACTTTTTCTAGCAGACCTGGCTTGAAAATGACATCCAGTGCTGTCATGGCCAAAGCTTTTGCTGTGCGCAAAGCATAAAACTGAGCATCCTGTGACCCTGCAGAAAGAGAAATTTTAGGTTAGATTACTACATATAGACCACCAGCTTACCACGTAGGGCATATTTTATAAAATAAGATCTTCAAGTTTCAATTGCAAGAACAGTTTCTTAAAAAGCTGCTTCCATAAATGAAATATGTCTGTTTCTGAAGATCCAAAACAAATGCATACCCTTAACAAGCTACTAATGTAGACAAATTTAAGTAAGAAAATGAGCATTCACATCTTCATTTTTAGAAAATGAAGTTTTATACCATTATCTCTATTACAATTTCAGAGTATTGTGCTATCTTTTGGCTCACGTCTAGCAACTCATCTGAACGTGCTGCTAGGCATAAAGGTTCTAATTTCTTCTGGCTCCATGGTACACTGAAGTCAGGCTTTTAGTATGAGGAGTGGTGACTTCCCGTATGCATTATCTTTAAGCACAAAAATAGAAATTCTACTTATTGTCTGCTTTTTTCTGCAACACTGCAATTACTTAAGTTAATTGTTTCAGGGTCCATATGCAGCTAAGATCCCATCATACCTGAAAAAAGCAACTCTGTTTCTACACAGCTAATCACATACAGACACTTGCAGATGTAGCACATACACATTTACTACACAGCTTTGAACACTATAGAAGAACATGAAAACTTTAATCCTTTGTAATTTAGAATATTTCAAATATTCATAATTTCTAGATTTGCTGTAGGGGGGAGTCAGCGACCAGTCCCCACAAGGCATAAGAGTCCCAAATAGAAACCTCTAGTCTTTTTCAGCTCCACTCACCTGCAGCTTCTGTGTACTGCTCAGTATGATTCAAAGCATCAGAGCCAATATAAAAATAAGGATGAAGCCCAGGGACGACAAATGTAACATTCCCAAAGTCTGTGGAACCTAGAAGCGGCAGAGGAATTCTTAATGAACAAGTGTTGAAGAATTTTGAACGCTGTAAGAAAGCGTATGACAGATATTACCTCCAGCCCATATCTAAACGAGAATACCCTCTGCCCCAAATACTATAACAAAAGCAATTATGAGACCTTATCCATACAAAAATTGCCCATCCCCAAGACATTTTCCCTAAAAAGCCATCTTTAGATGCTGCTCTCCAGTGCACTTCTGATCAACAGTCAGTTACAAGAAGATGTATCAGCATGTTCTTATTCCATTTACTGTTATTGTTTTTCTTATTGAGCATCTCCTGATAGTAAGCCGTTAATTCAGAAACAATGAAAGCCAGAAACCTTGGAGTTTCAGCCTATTTTCCTGTTGAAGACCTTAGAATCAGGCCCAACAATTCCTGCTTTTCACCAGTATTCAGCATTAGGTAGGGAATTCAGAAATAGGAACAATCTTTAAACAAAACCAGACTGAGAACAAGTATTTTTTTCTTGTGCTATTTGGGGTTTCTCAGTTATGGAAACCTTAGCAGCACAAGCACTCTTGAAATAACAAGATCAGAAATAAACTCCAGATAAAACACTAGAGCTTTGTAGATGTAAAAGAGTTCTTGAAAGCAATGATGCAGACTTTCATAATTTTTTTACACACCTGACTAGCACTTTCAGTATGTCAACTAGCGATAGTACCTATCTCAAAGTACTGCCTTCTGTACTTAATGATACCATCCAGAAGTAGCAGATCCTTCATAGCAAATCATCCAAGATTCTTTTAATTTTCTTTACACAAACAAGGAATCCACTCAGTATGTGTTAAAATGACATTAAGAAGTTGGGAGAAATCAACTTGTCAGTTATTGCAAAATACAGATGCCAGAGGACACACTGTTCCATAGCAGAGAAAAAGAAGAGTTACCAACTAAGATGTCAATTAACTTTTTTCAGGCCAGGGCTGCGAGAACTTTTTTCTTTAGCAATGGGCATACAGAATGACTCTTCCAAAGATTTATAACTCGTAACACATCAGGTAGCCTCCACATCATGATACTTTATGGAGGTAAGATATTGCAAATGACTTAAGACTTCATAATGAAATGAAGAACATGGATTTTGCTTGGAAGCATATAATTACTGGAAGTGAATCCACAGAGCCTACATTATGTGATCAAAGAGGACAAGACTAGCTTGCTGTTTGCTCTGCCTGCAAAATGAATCAGCAAGGCTTGTCCAAAAAAAACCCATACCTTTTCCCATAAATTCAGTAAGCATTTGAAAAAAATCCAACTCTTGGGACAAGTTCAGTAATCTACATTATCAATCCATTCTTTGGTCAGTCAGGAAAGACAAACCAGTATTCTGAAGTTCTGCCTACTCTAGACTAAATCAAGAGTTCCAGACTTGCCTTAAGTTCTAATATACTAACTGCTGGAAACAACGTGATGGCCTTTTCCTTGCTCTCACACAGCAAATGCAGCATTAGAAATTTCTGTGTATCCCAGCTCTGTCATGAATTCCACTTAAATTTATATTCATATCCAACCAAGTGATCAGTTTACAAGTTATTTATGCTGAATGTTAAGGGATTTAAATTTGGTGGTTTTAGTAAGATGGAGAGCTTACCAAGCCAAAACCCAGGCAGGTTTTAATAAAAAGGTGACAGTTAAATCTTCCCCTCTATCAGAAAACATGTTATACCCTTCAGTGATAACTTAGTGGCATGTTTAGATCATCAGGTGTTCCAATGGTTTCCATACAAACATCTGGAACTTCATGCTTGCTAAAGATGTATAGATCGTGATTCCTTCTGGAAGCATAACTGCACAGTTATGAATGCATAATACAGACTCATGCACTGTCTTCAATAGAAAGGTATTGGGAGCTCCAACCTCTCAAAAATATATCCTGAAGCTGATACCGAAGCCTCTTCAAGTCACTAAGCATGTACTGGAAGCCAGTATTGCCACAAATATGAGCAGAGGAAAAAATGCAAAATACTCCAGGAAGCATTTATACGCAGTTCCAAGATTCAAAAGTGCTATTTTCAAAACATACTGGCTCCTTAGGATCATCTATATCAGCCTTGTGCACAGGGAGCCAATTAACCCCATGAATGATAAAATTATCAGTTATCACAACTGTGGGTTCCTCATCTAAGGCACACTACACTAAACCATCCACTTTGGGAAGTTATCAATATCCTGTAGCAAAGCTAACCTACCAGCAGAACAAGAAACAGGTCATGGCACTTTGTCAAAGCTAACTCAGATTCCATTATCTCAGATCATCCTGACCACATGTCAAATGGAGCCCAGCGTGCACAAGGCACACAAGGCAGTGTGATTTGATGGACTAAAGGAATTCTTCACAATGCTTAGCTGCCTAGAGCGATACCTGTAAGCAGACCGATACTAATACCCATGTAGAGGTGGCAGCGAGTATGCTCATCTGTTAACGACTTTTCTGCTGCACAGACATGGAGAAGCAACTGAGCTATCTTCCTTCCCTTTCAACAGAAGGACCTGATATCCTAAAAGAAAACATTGAAAACCATATGAAACCTAAACAGAAATAGAGGTCTTGAAAAAGATGAGACAAAACACTCAAACCCTCCCAAAAAGGGTAGCATACAAAATTCCACTCCTATTGAGACTGTGCTTTGTCATCCCTTCTGAACCACCACTGCAAAAATTCAGAGAAGCAACTGTGGAAAGAAACTTCAATGAGGCCTATTGCAATACGCAATAAAAACATAGTTGCTCAAGCATATTTTTGACATTCAAGAAGCAATTTAAAGACAGGCATATGAGGAGTTTCACAGTGAAGTTTTAGCATTTATCATATCATGTAACTTAGACATAAAAGCATTATTACAGTTAGGCATCTGTATTAAGTTCGTTCAAAGTCTTCTGAACCAGCAGGGTCACCAGTATTCGTGATCTTCACACTTAATACAATGGTTTGAAGGAAGCAGCTAGCAGAGTTTCATTACAGCAAACATGAAGTTTCATTACAGCAA
This sequence comes from Cuculus canorus, assembly GCF_017976375.1. Lineage (NCBI taxonomy): Eukaryota > Metazoa > Chordata > Aves > Cuculiformes > Cuculidae > Cuculus > Cuculus canorus. The sequence continues at coordinate 22,254,579 of NC_071403.1, read as the reverse complement.
ACATTCTAAATAAGGTTCGTCAGCCCCTTTCTTAGGCTAAATTAGCACGGTAGTAAATCATACTTCCACCATGCTGAATAAAGAAAAAAGAAATCTGTTTTTAATTATTATTTGTTTTAAACCCGAGACAATGAACCAATTGGAGAAAATACACTAGTGTTGCCTTAATTCGGAAAAGTAGTAAGAAATAAGAGACAAAAAACAGACTACCTTTAGATATGCTGTCTTCCTCACACACAAAGTTTGGAAAACTCTATACTCAGACACCAAGATCTCAACTATCCAAATATTAAATGCAATTTATATGAGAGAAGATTAGTACCACAATCAAATTAATTAGAAATTTTTTTTTTTACTGAAAAGAGTCTTCCTTCTAACCTTTAGAAAAAACCTTTAATGTGAGTGAAGTAAAAACATTTATGTACAAAGTTATGATCAGTGGTAAAGGGTATAAAGTACCAGAAGGAGTTATAAGACTTGAACGGAGCTCCTGTAGCAAGATTCTAGGGAAAAAAACTTTTAAGGGTAACGAGAAATCCACCTCAGCATTCAAGAATCACATTCTTATTACTATACTGCTGAAAGACCAAGAAATTGAAACAGTTTGAGACAGTCTAGACTGAGAAGCAAACACCTACTTGAATGGCACTCTTTGGAAAGCTAAATCCGTTGAACTAAAATTAGAGACGCAGAATTAACTTTTAATGGAAAGAAGTTGAAGTTAGGGTTATAGAGATGCCTAAACATCCAATCAAAAATCTCTTCAAAAGCTCCCTCTAAAATATTAGTATGATGCTAGTGCATTTTTTTATATGCAAAGTTGGAAAAAGTTGTTAAAAACTAAACCTCAACTTCATTCACAGCATGAAACAGGATTCTGTAATCCAAAGCAACAGAATGAGCTGCTATTCATTCCACATGCTCAAGCTGTCAGAAAGACAATTATTCCATTCTTCTTCTCAACCAAACTGTTTCTTACTTGAAATATTTTCAGAAATACTATCAGAAAATGATTACTGCTTCCCAAAACTGTTGGAAAAAATATCTCAGCTTCTACAACAAATACAGAAAGGGAGGCCAGAGGTATGAGCCTTTTACAGAGACTCAATATTCTAATGTGGCTTTTTTCTTCTAAGCTAACTATGTTTAACCTACCCCTACCCTATCACTTTATACACTTAAGAGATGATCAATTTAAACTTAAGTTACAACAAAAAAATCCAGATCAAGTTACCTGACAAACCGTTCAAGATAGAGTCCTCCGATATAAACTCTATTCCAAGCTTCTTTCCATTCTCCTTGTAAGCTTCTTGCAGGGTCTTATTTGGGAGCACATTGTAGTAGTCATTTTCACCCCCTTTTATTTCCACCTATAAAAAACCCCAAATTATTAGAAATTTTTAAGCCAGTTTAATGTAAACAATTTAAAGACCAGAACAGTTAAATACACATCCGTATTTCAAGCCCATGCCAAACCAGCCATAAGTGCGAAGTTTCTCTCAAAAAATCTAACAGTCTGTCAAATATTATTCCTGATCAAAACACAGCTGGTGTTCTGTCAAGCTTGCACTAGGACAGTCACATCCCAGAAGCATGGATTTCACAGACAGCATCTCCAAGAACAGTAAGCAAACATTTCCTGTAACAGCTTCATATGATTTCCACTGCAGGTACTATTAAGTTACATAGAAATCAATTTAGTCTTTCACCAAATTCTGTTTTACTATTTATGTTTAGAACACTTCCAATAGTTGCAGCCCCATTCATGAAATGACTTCTCACAGGCAATAAGTTTGAAAAAAATGTAAAAACATACTAATGTCAAATTTCCACAGAGATCTTGACTTTCATTCTACATAAAGTACACTTTCTGAAATCCTCTTCTAGCTAGAGTGGAAGGGCCATACTCCTAATGCCTCAAACAGACCTTAAAACTCACTAGTGCACATTCATATACACTACAAATTGTTCTGATGAGCACAGACATTCTTTTCACAGCTGTATTAGCTATCAACCTGCAACCTGCAGCAGGTTGCAGAGCAGGCAGAACTGACTACCTTAGCAATACACTGCAAGGTAATAATGATATTGATGGACCCACCTACAGGAGAGACCATTAACTGAAAGGAGAAAAAAAAATGACAAGAATGCCAACTGAAAAAAAAGAAAAATCACACAATATTTCATATTTGGTTTCTACATGAGCCTGCTGTTTAATGGAGCAAAAGAAATAAGGGATGCTCCAGCTCACTGAAAAAGATGGTCCCATCCATCTTGAAGGGCCAGGAGAAAGATCTTGGAAATTACAGATCGATCAGACCATGGTATCCTCAAGCTCCTTAGGAGATTATAGAGCAAATAAATCCTAAGACCCACATCCAGGCACATGAATCACAAAGCAATTGTGACCATCCAGCATAGACTCATGGAAGAGCATATGGTGTGTGACCAAGATTAGCTTTTTCATGTCTGGCTCAGTGGACCCAAACATTCAGGCTTTAGGTATTATGATCAGTGGCAAAAATCCAAATTGCTGCCTGTTACTTGTAGCATCCATTTGCAACTAATACTGGTGCCATTACTGTTTTAGTTTCTTTATTATTGATGCAGACAACTCCTGTGAGATCACATCTGGTATACTCTCTTCAGTTTTGTGCTCAACTCAGGACTACAGCAAGGCCAAGGGAAGCTCACAAAGATGATTAGAGTGCTGGAGAACATGACATAAAAGGACAGGCTTAAAGAATTTGGTTTGTTGAGCCTTCTGAAAAGAAGGTTAAGGGGATATTTATCGTTGTCTACAATTATCAGATGGGGAGAGTACAAAGACAACAGAACCAGACTTCTCAGAGATGCCTAGTGATATGACAAGAGGCAACAAAGGAAGCTACTATTAGATACAACAGATTCACAGAATCTGGTTGAAATTGAAAAGCACCTGTGGAGGTCATCTTGTCCCAGCTCCCCTGCTCAAGCAGGGTCCCCTGGATTTGGTTACCCAGGACCACATGAATGCAGCTTTTGAGTATCTCCAAGGCTGGCAACACCACAATCTCTCTAGGCAATCCCTTCCAGTGCTCAGTCATCGCAACACAAGCATCAGGAAAATCTTGTTCGCTATAAGGTGCTTAGAGCACCCGAGAAAGGTTGTAGAATTTCATTCTTGGAGATACTCGGAAGTTCATATGGCATTGAGCGTATTTCTATGCTCTGAGCACATTCTAGCTGGTCCTACTCTGAACAGGAGATTAGACTAGATGACCACTGGAAGTCTCTTCCAACCTAGATTATTCTAGAACTCTGTGGTATTTTATTTATAAACAGAATCTTTAAGGACACAAAGCAACAAAACAGCAAGTAGTATCATAGAAATTTTCATTTCTTTCAGCTAAACACCATGGAGACATATGCTGTAAAACTGGGTTTCCTATTCTGGTCTACCTTGTCTCTAGTGTAATAGAAACAAATGACCATGAATACATTCTTACTTTGCATCCTGTGGCCAGGGCTGCAGATTTGAAGCAGTTCTCAACCTTCTCTGTCAGAATGGAAAGATCTTTCATTGAAGGGGCACGCAAGTAAAACTCCAGCTCAGTGTAAGAAGGAATGATGTTAGGTTTCACACCACCATTTTTTATTACACCTGCAGAAAAGGAAAAGTCATGGTGCAGTGTTAAATACAAATGCTTCATCCCCTGTAACAAAACTCCTTGTTCAATGCCTAAATATATAAACAAAAACCAACAAAACATCAGAAGAGCATGAAATATATAAAGTAAAAAAAATACAGTAAATCAACAAAGTTTCTTTATCACATCAGATTAAGAGGAATGTGTACAAGTTTTTCAGCACAATTTCATTGCATTCTTGGTAAACATCTGTTACCAACATAAAGACAAGCCAAACTAGAATTTATACTTGAACCCTGCAATTAAATGCACGACAGTTGTAAGACACTATGGCTGCCATTGAGAGAAAAAAAAAAATTTATAAAGACTACCTTTGATCCCAATTTTTAAAGCTTTCCTCAACTACAACATGCTCAACTTATTTTGCCAGCTTGGAGAGAAATAGAGTATTGCATTTCTGAGCAATACTGGACTAACGTGTGTAGCAGTGCACAGGAAGTTTACCAGATTCCTCGTACTGTAATAATTCTTTGAAAATACTGGCATGTATATTACATGTAGTTGTAATCAAGAGTGAGGTTTGAGTTGAAAGTGTTCCCTCAAGGAAATATGAGAGAACTACATAGTTTTCAATGACGGCATCTGAGGCATTACCATAAAAGACCATACTATTTAGATAGTATCGTAGACCCTAATTCTACATTAAATTTCAATGCATTAACAGCTCATTGCTTTCAACAGGCTGCCTGTTTCCCTGGTCACCTATCCCACATATAGAAATGGAGAATAAAATTTACTTTCTGTAGTACCTGAGAAACTACCTTAAATGTACCTTGTGTTCAAAGAGCAATGAAGTTGGCAAAGAGTCTGGAGCAAACTCTTATGAGGAGCAGCTGAGGGAACCAGGGCTGTTTAATCTGGAGAAGAGCAGGCTGAGGAGAGACCTTATTTCTTACAGTTACCTGCAAGAAGGCTGCAGGGAGGTGGGTGTTGGTCTCTTCTCCCAAGTAACTAGGGGTATGATGAGAGGAAGTGGCTTCAAGTTGCCCCAGGGGAGGTTTAGATCAGATATTAAGAAAAAATTCTTCACTGAAAGTGTTCTCAGGCTGGAACAGGCTGCCCAGGGAAGTGGTTGAGTCACCACCTCAGAAGTATTTAAGACAGGTAGATGTAGTGCTTAGGGACATGGTTTAGTGGTGAACTTGGCAGTGTAAGGTTAAGGGTTGGACTTGATGATCTTAAAGGTCTTTTCCAACCTAAATGATCTATTATTAAATGGAAATACTGCACAAAGTTACTGATGTGTCACTGAAGCCTGAAAACAGCACTATCCGGTTGCAATAGGCAACAAATTTTAACTTTTGGTGCAGAAAACCTATTAAGACTATGAATATGCACATCCTTCCCCTCAAGTAAAACCCTTCCAATCTCAAATACAGTCAAAGGAAATAAATTGCTGAATTGAACCACTGTCAGTACTAGTCCATAATGAAAGGAACAGCTCAGCAGAGAGAGACAGACATAGCAGCAAAGGAATCAGCAAGTCAAATTTTCATGACAACACATTTGCTCAAAACAAGCTTAATGAGTAAACAACTTTCATTTGTCTTCCAACACATTTGTAAATGAAACTGAGTAGAGTCTAAGAGTATGTCTACACAAATTACAAAGTCACTCAAATACAGACTGGACAGCAGATCTAGCTTAAAAGCAGGCTGCCTGCATGGTACTAGTAGCACCTAGCTTGCCTTGCTTCTAGATAGATTTTTTCACAGCCTGTGTAATACAACTTCCTGAACAGAAAAAAACTCTACACTCCTTTTTTTCAAGGGGGCAACGCTTACTCCACTCATAAGGAGGGATGAAAGAAGCTTCCCAAATATTGGATAAACTCAAGCCAGCATTGTTCAAACACATAAAACATGACTTAGAAATTCTAGATTTCTTCAAACAATGGAAACTACTGCAGACCATATTAGTGAGTTAATACTAAGATTGAGGATGACTTAAGTCAACCATTGCTGTTACTGCAAGCCTGCAACATAAGACTTCCACCACACTGTTGCAAAGAAAGTATTCCTAAAACTAAATCTCATTCTCGCTGCTTACACTTTCCCAAATGTAAATATCTGCAGTCTGAAAAACAGGTTTATAATGTTACCTCTAGGAGGGGCTTGTTCAGATGTTTAGTTGTTGTTCCTACACTACTCAAATAGCCTTTAGATACTACGAAGAAAACAGTGTTTCCAATAGAAGAGGTGGGCATTTCTCCTCTAAAACTGCAACACATGAGTTTCAGAAACCACAACTCAGAACTAGGTAACCTTGTTACCTACAGTGCAACAGGACAAAGAGCTAAGGCTGTGCCTGCTGTCTGACATTTATTTGGGTGTGCACTTCACAGCAGAACTGCAAACATCTACAGTCAAAAGGGTTAGGGGCTTCCAGACTCCATCCAGATATCCTGGAGAGAAATACATACATGTATTATACAGCACAGGCAGCCAAGACATGTCATGACCATTAGCTCAGAACTCCTGCAAGTGTTTTAAGTTCCTAACAAGTATTCCAAACAGTTCTACATTCAGAAGTCCTGTAAAAATGGCAAAGTTTCTTATTTTCAGGTTGGAAAAGGTTGTGTTGGATGTAGTAAGAGAAACCTGTGTTTATAGCTAAAGGGCAGCTTCCATTTCAACTTCCAAAACAAGAAGAAATGCGTGATGTTGGAGGAGTGCCAGTCAAGCTTAGCAGTTAACATGCCTTATAGCAAAGCAACCTTCCTACTTCAAGGTCTACTAGATATTAAATATTATAATCCAGTGCACATCTGGTTGATTGGGCTACTGACCAGAACTACAGGCTTCTGCCATCACTTGGTTTTCATACTTTAGCAAATAAACTTCAGTCACTTTAGACCACTACATCCTTCCATAAAGGACAGTTTAAATGTCAACTAATTAACTGAATGTCTACTACAAAAATACTTTTTTTCAGAAGCATTTAACATACACCTTTGCAAAAATATGTACATTAACTTCAAGGAACTCAAGGCCATGTACCAAAAAAAACCTAGCACTTTCTTTCTGAATTGCAACTAAAGACTTAATTTGTCTAGCCTCTACCTAGATACCAGTGTCCACTTTGGAATCTGACTCATAAGCTTGCTATCAGAAGTTAGTTCTGGACACTGACAGGATTTTCAAGATCGCAAACTACTGAAATGAAAAGGCGCTATTTAATATTTGAAGCAACTAGACTAATTTAGTGCAATAACATAATATTTTAAATTGTGGTATTTTGAAAGTTAGTATTTGAACAGCCTAAACTCTTACTTGCTGGATATTAGATTTAATGAAGATCTCACCATGAACTCTCCAGGTCGGTTTCATTTGCTGTCTTAAAACAGACAGATTGTTGTATGCAAGAACAGCAGCATCTAATGCATTAACTCCTTCCCAAGGATAAGCAGCAGCATGAGAAGCTTTTCCATAGTATTTCACAGTCACACTAGGAAATAAAAGGCATGGCTTATTTGTTTTTAATTCACTCAAAAAAACTAAAATAAAAAGTTCCTTTTGATCACACAAATATTTGTTTCGGTGCAGCAGAATATCAAACACTTTACCTGGCACTACACTGTTACAAAGTTGAACTATCTTTAACTAAAAGAAGACCCTGAATGTTTTCTAAAACCAAAAAAAGTGAAATTGAAAGCTATCAAGAACCAGACAGGCAAAAAAGCTATCAGGAACATAGCACTATGCAGCCTTTCCCAGAGAAGTACAGGCTTCACATATTAATTAAATGTCTTCAACACTTTTATTAATACCTCTTGACTGTTCCAAGACTTCGAGTTACTAACATTCTTCTCAAACAGAGGATAAACCCTTTTTTCTGATTCAAAATCAGAGACTGATTGTCTTAATTCTTATCAGACTTCAATAAAATGCATACAGTATGTAAGACAGTAAAAGCACATTAAGATCACATGCAAGCCATGTCTAAATAACACAGGTCAAGTTTTAGAAGTGCAGTAAAGGAAGAGCCTAGTATAAAATATACATGCTACAGCAAGGATGCGCTTTTCCTGCACACCTCAAAAAAGCTGGTAGAAAGGCATGTAACAAGGAAGAAGTCTCAAACAAAGGTTATCCTCCAACTTCATAGAAGTCAAAATACTGCATCTGAACACATCCAGTAAGAATTCATGCTTGGCTTTATCTTAAGGCCATTTATATTAGCCTTAAAAAACAATTTAGTATTTCAAATTATGAAAACTCTTTACATGAGAGGCAAATATTAAATACTGACAACTACATAAGGTATAATTACTTATCAGATAGACAAATACAAGTTTTTTTAATCAGTACTAAAATCTGTTTGTACTTAGTACCCAATTCTTTACATTAACTCCATCCTCAAGTTCAGAGTTCCCCTGAGACATACAACCTTCTACCCAGCCAGGACAAGCCTAACTTGCTTGTCCCTGGCTTGCACAGATGTCAACTTAACCACTTACCCTGAACTGACCTGCTTATGCTCTGAACCTTGCCACAGCTGTAAGCTAATATCTGAATTTAAACACTGAATAGCAAAGAGGGACACAATGAAGCGTACTGTTGTAGCAGAAAACTTCTCCTGCTTCTGCCTCCAATCCAAGTTAACTATGCCCTTTTCTACCCACCCTCATCCTTTAAGACAACCACACATCCCCTTCTGTAGAGTATGAGTTTTATTTAAAATGTATTATCATTATGAAATCAAGATAAAAACTTAATCCATTAACATCTCAAGTACTCAACTGCAACTCCTCAAACTCAAAGAAGGCAGGAGAGATTCCTGGATATTCTTAGAAATATGAAGAAGGGAAAGTAAAGGAGAAAAATCACATTGCAATCTTCCCACCCTTCCCCCTCAAAAGAAAAAAAAAGAGAAATACATACTTATTAAAAAATGTTCTTTCTTGTACTGCTGTTGCTACACAAGTGTAGCATACTCCCAGAAAAAAACTAACAGATTTTGGTGAATAACAAAACCCTAAGCCAGTTTAAGAATATTAGCAGAACAATGTGGATCCTGTTTGACCAACAATAAACAGGCTGATTAGGTGAAAAATAAGTGAATAAGACTCAGCAAGTTTTGGCATATATTCAGCAGTTGCTCCAGTATGTGAATTTTTACTTCAACCACCAGAGTTTGCAGATACAGTAATACTAGCAATTTAGAGATTGCCAGTCCTTCAATTCCTTGGAAACAACTGCAAGATCAATTACAAATCATCAAAGCACTCTTTGTACCTATGGAATTTCATAACTACATAAATCCTGAGATAAGCTGAGTATTTCAAGCTTTTGGAAGCCCTAAGCTCTTTCGCTCAGTACTTCAGTTCCATGAATCCTCCATGCTCAAGGTTTTAAGTCGATCTAGGACTTGTACCCTACAGGAGACCATCACTTCTGAAGGGAGATTTCCAAATCTTACTGTATCAAACTCAAGACTACTGCAAGAGTAGAAATGAACAGAAAGACAAAACTATCAATGAAACCTGCACATTGAAGATTATAAACATAGTCATAAGGTACAGTAGCAAAATGTCAAGCTGAGATAAGTCTTGAAGGATGTAACAATAACCAGTTAAGACTCCTTCAAAACACAGTGACAGAATCAAGCCCGAAGCGCTGGAAGGTAGCACAACCAACAGGAAAACAGCAGCCGAAGCAAGTAAAAAATGGTTGGAAAAACAGTCATTTTAATAGTTAATCTAGAGAATTTAGTCAGAGAGCACCAAACAACACTCAGAAAAAAATTTTGCACTACAAGGAGTTTATTAGTGGAGTTCCTAGAAGGCAAGGCCTCGGGATTCAAGAACCATCAGTAACTGCAGCATAAAGTGGGAAAACAAAACCTGCCGACAGACTACTGCTGGGACACTACGAAAACAAAAGATATTTGTAATATCGAAGGAAGAACAGCATAGTATTGCAGACTGGCAGAGCAAGAATAGAATGAAACCCAAATTTTTCAAAAAAACCCACAGACTAAGCATCTGTTGAAGAGTTAATTGCTTGAAAACTACTTAAAAGGAAGCCCTAAACATGCCAGCTGTCTCCAAAATGATAGACATTGGTCCAAACATCAGCTTAGTAAGGTTGAAGGGAATTCTACCTCATGTACCATGTATAACTCTGGTTATGCACATCCAGCAAAGAGTGCCTCGGACAAGCCAAGTCACTCCAAGTATAAATGAACAAGTTCTGACAGCGCGGCTAATCAAGAGAAGACAAGGCATTATTTCTAAGAATTAAATGGCTAGCCGGCAAAAAACCCCAAATGCTGAGAGAGTGTATGACAGCTGTCTCTACTTATGTTGGGGATAAACATGAAGAAAAAACAAGAACTACTTTGAGTCAAACAAAAAGTTGATGTGAGAGTTAATAAATATAAAATGGCCATAATTAAATTTAGGCTGGAAGTTAATAAGGATGCAGACAGCAGTCAGGCTCAGCTGGCTGGATCTTTCAGGAGTAGAAGAGAAAATCTAAAACACTTTCAGAACTGATTAAAATGCACAGAGAAAACAACATGACCTGGTACCTAGGCAGCAAGAAAACAGGATCCATGGGACTCCCGTCAGTTGCATGTTCTAAAACTTAACGTATTATTTAAAGAAAACTTTTTTTTTTATAGATGAAAAGAAATGCCTAAAACCATGAGAATCAAGAATAGATTTTGATGACACATGCAAGATTATCTCAGCAATCGGGGATCTTTAACACTAGTTGAACTCTTGGGCAGAACGGCTCAGAGCGTCCAGAACAGCGTTCCGGCTCCTCAACTGACTGCAAATGCTCTGAAGGGCACCTGCATGGTCCGCGGCCCCGAGTTCAACCCGTTCCCTTCTCGGGGAAAGGCTCCTAACGAGCCAGCCCTTCCCGCCCTTGCCCCCTCGCTCACTCGTGCTCAGCCACATCGGGCAGATAAGCCGCGTTCTCCTGCGACGGGTGCGCCATAAAAACCACATCCAGGCCGTCAAACGCCCCGGCGTTGATCAGGTCGATTTTGCCTCCTCCTTGCTCCTCGGCCGGCGTCCCCAGCACGGCGACCTGCGGCACAAAGAGGCGGAGGGTGAGGGGCCGGGCGGCGCGGGGGGCGGCGCGGGGTCCCCGGCGGGGCTCTCACCTGCACGGCGCGGGGCGCGGGCTGCGCCAGGCTCTCCAGGGCGCCCTTCAGCGCCAGCGCGGCGCCAGCCCCCACCTCGGCGATCAGGTTGTGCCCGCAGGCGTGCCCGAGCCCGGGCAGGGCGTCATACTCGCAGAGGAAGGCGATGCGGAGCTCCGGAGCGGCGCCTCCCGTGCCCCACTCGGCGCGGAACGCCGTGCTCAGCTTGTAGCGCGGCTGCACGGCCCAGGCGGCGCCCGGCAGCTCCGCGCTGGAGAAGAAGCCGGTCAGGGCGTCGTGCGCGGCGCGCTCCGCGTACGCCAGCTCGGGGTGGCTCCAGATGCGGTGGCTCAGCGCGCCCAAGCGCGCCGCGTTCAGCTCCACGCTCTCGCATGCCCGCTGCTTCAGCGTCTCCAGCGCCGGCAACGCGCCGGCGAGGCCGTCCTGCGGCTTCATAACGGAGCGCCGAGGCGGCCCCGACACCTGCAACACAGCACCTACTCCTACCCGACCGCCCACGTGTGAGCCAGGAACGGCCTCCGCCGCCTCATTTTATAGCCCCTCCGCGCCGCGGGGCACGCTGGGAAATGTAGTTCTTAGTCACATTGCGGCCATCCGGCGGCGCCCGAAAAGGACTACATGTCCCAGCGCCCACGGGGGCGGAGCGCTCCCCGCCGATGCCGCCGGGAGGGTCTGCGCGAGCGGCCGGGATGGGGCAGTTTCCTGCAGGCGGGGCGGAGCTGCTGGGAAGCTGCCTGGAGGGGAAGGGCCTGGGGATGTTGGTTGATTGCCGACTGAACGGGAGCCAGCATTGTGCCCAGGGGGCCAAGAAGGCCAATGGCATCTTGGCTTGTATCAGAAACGGCGTGGCCAGCAGGGCCAGGGAGGTGATTCTGCCCCTGTATTGGCACTGGTGAGACCGCACCTCGAATCTTGTGTGCAGTTCTGGGCCCCTCACTGTAAGAAAGACATTGAGCTGCTGGAGCGTGTCCAGAGAAGAGCAACGGGACTGGTGAAGGGTCTGGAGACGGAATGAGGAAAGGCTGAGGGGACTGGGGGTGTTCACCCTAGAGGCTGAGGGGAGATTTCATCCCTCTCTATAACTCCCTGAAAGAAGGTTGTAGCAAGGAAGGTGTTGGTCTCTTCTCCCAAGTAACAACCAATAGGACAAGAGGAACTTGTCTCAGTTTACATCAGGAGAGGTTTAGAGTGGATGTTAGGAAAAAATTCTTTACTGAAGGAGTGGTGAAGCATTGGAACAGGCTGCCCAGAGAAGCGGTGGAGTCACCATCCCTGGAGGCATTCAAAAAATGTTGATATGGCACTTCAGGATGTGGTTTAGTAGGCATGGTGGTGTTAGGTTGACAGCTGGACTTGATGATCTTGTAGGTCTTCTCCAACTATCATGATTCTATGATTCTTTGATTCTTATCACTACATTTTGCTGCTGACTTAACACACACCGTGCACACGTGTATTTACCATCAAAGCAAGCTATGCCTGCGTGGCCTATGGGCACCTAGTGGTGCCCACAAAAATCCAGGCAGTAATCGTCTGTGGCTTTGATGACTTTCTCAATGAAACCCTGATGATGAGATGCATGGTGTTTGTTTGTTTTCTGAAGCTGTTTCGTATCACGGCATTTGTTTAAAACCTGGTGTACCACTAATGATGGTTTATCATAAGTTGGAATGGGCGTGAATTGCTCAGCAGGAGTTTTGGATAAAAGCCAGATAGCAGGGACCCTGTCTATCTAATCTACTTATTCCTGATCAAAGCTGAAGTCAACAAAAAATTACAAGTTCTGGTGTTTTTCTGCTATTCATTTAATTACCAGAAATTCCCTTTTTGTTTAATTTAATCACACCTTATCCACTGTACCCTTTCTGCGTAACTTTTCTGTCACCTGGAGAGATGCTTTGGTGTGCTGAACTGCAGGTTTCTTCTCTCCACAAAAGATGAGGGAGGTCCTTTTCCTAGTGACACCCAACCCTACAGGACTTTCAGTCAGTCCAAGAAGAGTTCAACCTTACAGGCCTTATATTTGTCATGAGCTATTTTTACCCTCCCAGCATACTCTGGCAAGTGAGGTGGTTGCGGTTGATTCTTTCCCTCCACCCCTAAATCCTCTCAAGTGGAACAAAACTGTCCACCCCAAACCACTGAACTTTGGACTACCCTATAGATACTTGTTGTTACTATTTGTCAGCTACTGAAGGAGCATATACTCAGTAAAGGGGTCACCTTGTTCAGGTCTGTTTGCCTAGGGATTTCTAGGACTGCAAGCCCTTTGAAGCAAACAGGGTATGAAAGAAGAAGTCATTTGTTAAAAGTTATAAGTTTGAATTAATTAAAATATAGAATTCTGACACAGAGTTTTTTTAGTGGGGTGGTGAGTGTATCTGGTTGAAGCCAGATAACAAGGACTGCTACAATGGACATGGGAAGGACCACCAGCTGGGCCAGATAAGGCCCGAAGATGGCCTAGGCTCTCTAAGAGCATGTACAAGGAGGGAAGGTGAAAAGTTCAATGCAAGGAATATGGCCTATCTTCATCCCCAAAGACCCCATCGACCATTAGTATGAGAAAACGCGCAAGCGCTAAGAGGAGGAGACCTATGATAATGAGTTCCTGGAATTAATCTTACTATGATAATGAGTTCCAGTGACTAATCTTACTAACCCTACCCATTTCTTGGAAAAGACATGACTATGTATGTTATCTTAATGCATATGTATAACATGGCACAATAAAGATGTACCGACTTTGACACATGGTGTGCAAGCTTGGAGGAAAGATCCCCCTTGCACCCTGTGCACAGCTGCATACCTGCACCTAATTCTGCATTTGGTGTCATCGCTCTGTGAGTCAAGTGTTCCTGCAAATAGTACCAGCGTGCTTTAGGAACAGCCACTCTAGGCATCCACAAAACCCAACCACTTTTGCAGTCGTGGAAAGAGCTGGCTATCACTTTATGTTTTGGTAAGTAGGGGAAAAATCCCATACATTTTTTTTCTTGAGTACCTGGTTCTCTGACGCACTACTCTATACAGTTTCAGATTTCTTCAACAAAAACACAGGGTCCTGCTCAGCCCATTGTAGCTTTCGCACAGATTCATCCTGTACTCTGTATAGCTTTGTATACCTGATCAATAGTTTTGCACCCAAAGGTGGGTGCTTGCAGTAGTTTTAAAATTGGTAAACTGGAAAAATAAATTATTCCATGATATGGTATCTAACTGTCTTGCACATGGTTCTTCAGGAGGATTAAATCTGTGGTGTAGACCTCACCCATTTGCTCTAACAATGCAAGTGCAATGCTGCAGGTCAAGGTTTTCTGGGGAGGAGTACCAATGGGGAAGCCCTGCATTAGGTTTCATAGATATTTGCTGACAGTGGGAAAAAGGTGAGAGTCAGATGGGAACTCATGGTCTTCATTTCAGTGCAGAAGAGGAGTACCCTCCACAGAGCACAATTTTTTTCGTTCTTCCTTCAGCAGCCATTGCCTTCTTCCACTGAGGCCCTCCAAGGATGTCTTTACCCATCTCTGGGTGCTTGTTACAGCCCTACTTACTGCATCCAGGCAGTTCTAGTCTTCACTTCTCAGCGTCACCCAAAAAGTACTAATTTGCCCTTCCAGGCTCCAAGTCAGTTCTTGCAGTCCCATTCTCCTCAGTGGATCCTAATTCTCTTGTTCTGCTCCCTCTTCCTAGCTGTGTTCCCTACTCCACCAGGCACCACTCTCCCCTTCCCAGCTCTTTCAGTCTCTGCTGAAGACAATCACAGTTTGTTGCCTCGCCAGCCCAGGTAACATCTCCACTTGCTCCCTGTCCCAATCACCCTAAACACCGTTTTACTTACGACTTTCAAAGTCTGTTCTTCTAATTTTTGTCCTTCCCTCTACCTCTTCTGTACTTTTTGTGCAGTCTCTACTCCATATGCATTTGATGCAGAGAAAGCCCCATATGATGCGACCCGTGATTTCAGCATTGAAAACAAGGGACTTTTTGGCTGTGTTAGTTTTCTGCCAGACCGCTGAAATGGCCCCACGTGGGGTCAGATGAGAGCAGCGAGCACAGCGCGCTGCAGAAGACATGCCAATGCGTGGCTAGGGTGACTGTGACATGAAGGGCAAAGCCAAAGAGGCCACTGTACTGACTGGTTCTTGTCTAGGACTGGCTTAGGCTGCTTCGGCATTACAGCTGAGGGTGTCAAGTCTTAAAGTCACAGCTGAGCCTGAGCTAACAGGCACAGCAATGGCGAGGTTCGGCCACGGAGCAAATTGCACTGTGACGGCTGCCTCCAGACAAACCAGGTGTTCATTCAAAGGGCTGATGAAGGAGCGGGGAGTGCACAGGAATGCAGACATCTGTTCAGGTTATTAATGAAGATTCTTAATGGTACTGGAGCCAGTATTTTTGGGGTAGAGCAGTAGCAACTGGACTTTGTGTCAGTGATCACAATTCTCGGAGCATGGATGTTCAGCTAGATACTCTTCTCTGATACATCTTAGGCTTGTAAGACTCTTACACTGCCTTGACAGCATGTCAGTCAGTAATGGTAGGTGGCAGAAAACATTCCAAAAGCAGATCCAAAAAATACAGCAAGTGAACTATGCAAAATAGGTGGGTGTCTTGAAATCAATTAATCAAAGAAGAGATGTTTCAAGGGGCTTGGCTGTCCTTTAAACAAGGGAAACTGTAGCACTATTGCAAAACACTTTTTCCTTTGTGAGGGAGGAGTGCAGGACATGAAGAGGCCAGGCAGAATGTACCTGCAAGTGTGGTTACTTGAGAGAGACTTGCTGGCAGGGGAGAGCCTCCCGGCACCTGCTTCTGCTTCACTTGCACGGGTCTGGCAACCATGTTGTCTTCAAAGAATTGGTTCAGCCAGTAAAAATCACCTCAGAAAAGGAAGTGGGTATTTTTTAGCTGGATATGGTTTCACAAGATACATGATAGCTCTCCATTTCCAAAAGGGTCTTCCCAGTTCTACCATGACTTTCATTCTCTCAGCCAAAAACTTCTACCGTTTGCTATGCTGTCTTTGCTGTTTCTCAGACCTTTGCCTGAGCTGATGCAATTCACTAAAATGGCATAAAAATAGCTTATGCAAAAAGTTGGATAATTTCCTGCTGGTTTAGTGAGTTAAATGGAGCGAGGGTCCAAAAAGTGCTTGGTCAAGGAGAGTGTTGTGAGACTAAGTGTGTGGAAGCAGAGAGCTCTGGAAATTCCATCCTCACAAAACTCCTGGGAGCACCACTGTCAAGGGCATCCCACAGAAGAAAAATTAAACTTCATTTACAGCTGCAGCCCATTATCAAAGCAGAGAAGGGGTCTTGGCTAGGCAAAGGACCAGCTTCACATAAGCTGAAGACATAAGCTGAGACCACAAGAATTTTTTTTTTCTCTGCTGCAATAACTACAGTGATATGACTCCTGAAATCAGACCAATTTAGGAAAGACAAAGGAAAAGATGTATTTTTATTCATAAGCTATGGATGCTTGGTAAATGAGGCTTCTATTCCTTTTATACAAAGCCTTTGCCTTCCTAGACTTATTCCTATTCAATCTCCTCCTCAGTATGAGTTAATTGTTTGTGTGGAAGAACTATTGGATATTTATCCCAGAGGAGGGATGATACCTATCAAATCAAGCAATGCTTTTCTTGGTCCTCGTATTAAAATGCTTCAGTTCACAGTTAGTACACTATTATGGTTTTTCTCCTACTTTTGGAGAAGGAGTTCTTCAACATTTTATGCCCATTTGAAAATTCACTGAATGTCACCAGTAGGATGAAAACATATATATTCAGTATTTACAATTCCTATGGGTTGTGCTGTGGGATATGATTGTGAGAATGTTGCATTATAGTCAATCTAAATTATAAGTCTACAAAATGCAAAACATATATCCAAAACATGTTGTTCTACTCTACTAGACATAAGAAAGAAATAAATAATGCATTTTTTAAAAACAAGGTCAAAAATACTATGCTGATATTTTGATTGTCGTAAACAAATTATAATGCAGTATTAGACTGTTAAAAATACTGTTACTATATAAAGGAAATACAATCCAGACAACATTATGGTTCTTTGAGAAAAGCAAGAATTATGCCTCTATTTATTTTTAAGTAAACAAGAACAAACTTCACAGCTGCTACTTCAATTCATATTCTTGGAATGAAGCTGTAAACAAATGCTTGTATTTTTGTTTTAGAGGGTGGGTGAGGTTCGGTAGCTTTCCATTGGTCTAGAAGGAGGAACATCTGTTGTGGCCATAAAAAACTTGATGATCAAGTTTACCACATCCCACATTAGCAACATTAGGCATTTAGGCTGAAATCCAGATCAGACTGAACTCAGTGAAAGTTTCACTGTTAAATTCAGGGTGGCCTGGATTTCAAGCCAAAATCCAAAGCTTTAAAAACAATAGCACAGCGAGTATTAAAAACAAAAGTATACAAGACGGTGATCGTCTCCCTGTACTCTGCATTGGTGAGGCAGCACCCTGAATACTGTGTTCAGTTTTGGGCCCCTCACTACAAGAAGAACACTGAGGTGGTGGAACTTGTCCAGATAAGGGGAACCAAGTTGGTGAAGGGTCTGGAGCACAAGTCTGACAAGCTGAGGAATCTGGTTTGCTTACCCTGGAGCAAAGCAGGCTGAAGGGAGACCTTATCACTGTCTACAACTGCCTGAAAGGAAGTTGTAGCAAGGTGGGTGTTGGTCTCTTCTCCCAAGTAACAACTGATAGGACGAGAGGAAATGGCCTCAAGTTGCGCCAGGAGACATTTGTATTGGATGTTAGGAAACATTTCTTTACTGAAGGAGTGGTCACGCATTGGAACAGGCTGCCCGGGGAAGTGGTGGAGTCATTGTCCCTGGAGGTGCGTAAAAGACGTGTAGATGTGGTGCTTAACAACATGGCTTAGTGATGACTTGGCAGCATTAGGTTTATGGTTGGACTCAATGATCATCAGGGTCTTTTCCAACCTAAACGATTCTGGGATTTCTTGAAGTCTGTGCAGCAGAACGTAAACAGAATTAAATCTCTGGTGTTATGATAACCAGTACTTTTAATGCAATACTTACTAACCGCTTGCTCTTACTTCTGTATTCAAGCTTCTTTAGTTTTGTAATAGCAAGGGAAGTGTCAAACATGAGAGGTCTTACCTTGAAGAAAAATACCTTGAATGCTTCCCACTCCTCCAACAAAAAAACTTTCCTCAACTATGCCCTTTATTGCTTAGACCATTAAATTTACATGTCTGTTTCAACCTACAACATGGTCATGTATTTCACATTATACTATAGGTCAAATGTTACATTTATATAATTTCTGTAGTAGCAGCATCATTACAGTCACAATGCTATGCCATATAGTATAGTTGTCAAAAATTGCAGGCACTTTGAACATCATCAACTTCCTCCCATTATCTGTAAAAGTGACAATTAATTCATATCTGTATTCAAAAGACTAAGTGTTTTCCCTGTTAGATCTTTACACAGCTAAAAATAAAAACCTGTTACACTAACTCCACATATTTCATTGCTGCTCTCCTCTGTTAATTAAAAAAATGATTAATAATATTTTTAATATTTATGACAATGCAAAAGTAAGTGAAAAATGAAATGTAGCCTGTGCTAAATTTTTGAAGGTAATGTAAAAAGTCGGATCCTTCCTGATGTTAAAATGTCCCTCTAACAACATATATATTCCACCAGTTATTTACAGTGACATTTTGTTAGAATTAAAGTTTAATTCTGCTATTGATTCAAACAGAACCACAGTCAGGCCCCAGCTCTTTTAGTTCCTTGGAGGAAAAAAAGTATTTTGAAGCTCTTACAAATCTTTATTTCCATTAACTATTTGAAGCATTACAGCTGTTTGTTCATGGACAGTATCTGTTTGTGGGTTCAACACACAGAAGACGACCACTCAACTCAAAAAATCCAATACTCCATTTTCTATTCTTTACATTTCAATTTAAATACAGATGGAGTTTTTGTCTCATAAAATATCTGAAAGCCTCTAGCTTCTTTCATACGAGTATACTACTTTACAGATAGACAGTAAAATTGTGATATATTTACAGTCCACAACAATCTTAAATGGATGACTTCTTTAAGGCAACAGAAATTACTATTAAGTGCTTTGTTGTGGATTTTGTGGTACTGAGGAGCTATCGAGACAGGAAACTCACAGCTTACTGCGTTTAATTGCAAATCTCTTTACCCTCAAAGCTTTTTTACTTATTAATTTTTTAAAATCTGAAGTATGATACATTGCATAATCATAATTACTCTTGTATTAAGTGTTGGCATTTTCCATAGTACATTGAAATTAGGAATTAGTACATGAAATTAGGAAATTACATTTTAAAGAGTCACTATTTTTGCTCCTATTGCTGAACAGATTTGTACCAATCATGCAAATATGAACACAACAAGCGTTATGGGTATTCATTAATAATAATTATTTGCTTAAGGTATTAATTTCAAAATAAATATTTGCAAAAGCATACTTTATTTATTCACAGTGGGAATATGCAAAGCAAAAGCATGCTGGTTATAGTTATTATAATATGTAATGACTTTTTTTTAGCCTGTATTTAATTTATATGATATCACAAACGTGATAAACATTTACAGAATATGTTTACACTCATCACATTCACTCCCGGGCTTACTGCTGACAAGAAAAATTTTACGGGTTTTATAGATTTGTTTGAGATTACGTCAGTTTTTTTGAAACAAAATAAGCAGACAAATGAAAGAGGAAAAATATTTGTCTGCAGGGCTATCAAAAAGAATCTAGTTTCTAGTTTACATGACGGTAAACTTTGCTGACTGTGTATACATGAATAACTCACAAGAGTGCAGTTGTGCTTTTTCACGTCAGTATAACACACATGCAGAACTTTGCCTGTGTTTTTGTGTCATTTGAATGCGTGCTGTGATACACATCACTGTGAAATGAAATAAGTATGTTTTTATTTTTAAAATTTGAGGAAATTAGGACATTCAATACATCCAGAGACCTGTAAAAAAAATACTGGAAATTGCCAACAGTTGTGGTCAAACTGTGCTACTGAACAAACCAGTCTAATCCATTTAGGTTTCAACTAACAGTTAACGTGATTTTGAGGTGAAGTCGTGCATTGCCCAATGACATCTGGCAGACTTAGGTAATGTGTTCTGTTTGTTTCTAGTCCAAGACAGCTTGATCTTTAGATACCCTAGCCAGTTCGTTGTTTCCTAGAGTTAGGCTATTTTGGTTTTAAGAACACCATAGAGAGCCTGAGTTGCAGTTTGTTCAGGTACTTCATAACCTTATTAACTTTTCATAGTTTATTATAAATATCAGATCTGGTCTGTGCATTTACTCTTTATGGAAATCTGTCTCTTCTTCTACTGTTCCAGATCTTTTTTCTAAAAGAGGAGACAGAGGTGGTTCAATGTTAACAGGTGGAAGGTGAGTATACCTCAAACTGCATCCAATTAGTAGCAAGGTGATCAGGGCTGGTTCCTATAATTAAAAGTTCACCTCTTACATTCTCATATACAATGTTCATGCACCAACAGGTATTTATGTACTCTGTGATATGTTTTATGTGTGTTTTGTATCACATGCATGTGACCTGCCCTCTCCTTATCGATGCTGCTTACTGTATCACATACCAAAGGCACTTCTTAGGACTTGTGTGTGATGCCAGTGAGGCATCTGCTATTCACCCATGTGGAGAAGCACCCTTTCAGAAATTTACCTATGGATAACTTGTATATCATCCCTTCAAATCATGAGCACTAAAATTCGTCCTTGCACCGTGTGGGTAATCTGTACTGGACAGGTACATGGGAGAGAGCTGAGAGTGCTGTACAAAGGGATTAGAGAGATAACTCTGGATATGAAATGTTCCTTATTTCACATGCTCACTATTAGAGAACAGGAGAAGCAAATTTAACTGGAGTCTGATGAGACCCACCGTATACCTTTCTGGGACTGATTGCTTCTCTAAGCTTTCAACAAGGTTTCTAAAGAAGCAGAAAGTAGATGGTCATGATCACCACTTTGCTGAAAGCAGCATTGCTCAGGACTCACCATCAGCACAAGAATCAGGCCCTTCTTCTTGCATTCCCTCCCCACTCAGTTATACTCTCCTCTACTATATAACTCCGAGACCTTCACTCAGTTGCTAAAAACATTACCTGATTGAATGAGCTCTTGTGATTAATGCTCTCGGTAAACACAACAGCTAGGTAGAGCAAAAGGGTATTAAAATACACGTTAAACTCCGGGATACCATAGGGAATCTGGAAACTTCTGTGGCTTTTAAGTGTCAACAGATGGCACAGAGTGACCTACTTTAGGATAAATAAATTAAAAAAGAGAGGCTAAAGTTGCTCTGGCAGGGAGTGCCTGTGCTGGTACTGGGAAGCTGCGGTGCCTGTGGAGCACAGGGGGCTGACAATGGGGTGTCTTGAGGCTGCCAGCTGCCTTTGCAGCCCAGGCATCATTAGTATGTGTTGGCTGTTCCGTAGCCTACTCAATATGTGCTAGTAATACTAATCTGCATTCCCTAGCAGCAGGTGCCTCTGTCGTAAGGCTCTCCAGCATGATTAGCTTGCAGATTGGCAGAAAGTCCAAGGTTCGAGTGAGTTGAAAGAGCAAAATTAGATTTCCAGCCCTAGCAATGTCTTTTCTGGAGTCAGGCTGGGTATTGATTCTACAGTATCACTTTTTACATCTAATAGATACTTAACAAAAAATTACTTCATTCTCCAAAGAAAAAAATACAGCCCAGCATTTTCAGTGGTCACCACAGACATGAAAGTAATTGTCAGATTTTTCCACTCTCCTCTTATAGTTGCTTTAAGGTATGCACCATCCATCAGTACTACCGCTAATTTCAATGGGAAAATCTCTAAATTGTGTTATTCTACTAACATCAAGTGTCCTCACCAGCTATTCTGTAAATCCCACCTATTTCACTATCATATCTGGCCTTTTCCAGAACTTTCCTTAAAAAAAGAACACATACATATTTTTAAAAGTATATAGGAAAATTAAACTGGATAAAATTTTATACTGTGAGACATGATGTATGACAGGTCAGGTACTTCAGTGAGCTCTGCTTGTTGAGTAACATGGTTGTGAAACTCACGATACTGACAAGCATTCACTTGATTTTATGGAAAGCTAATGCAAAACTACCACTTGCCACCTGGTGAGCAGAATGAGTTATCTTAAGCCTGCTGAGCATCCTATTTGTAGAACAATTTAACAAATTAATTATCCAGCTTGGATCATTTAGTTTTTCTCGTATGTTCAAATTTTTTCAATTTAAATCTGTATAAATGTTTAGTTATGACTACAGCGTATGTGCTTGGCTTCTTGTGCATAACATAAGGATATTCTTTCCCACCAATCCGGGACAAATCCTCTCAAGGGATATTAGGCTAAATATCCATTTGTTTTTAGATGACAACTGCCAAATTAAAACAATTTAACACAATATCCATTGTGATTTTTAATCCCTCCAGTTCATTCTTAAACATTTTATACTTCTCAGACCTTTTAACTCAACATGCAAAAACCAGGGACAGATTGATGTCCAAGGTTTCCCAAACTGTTTGCATTATGAAGCTATATTTAAACTGTGTGACAAGGAGAATTCTGTATGACGGGAAGAGGCTGAAGGCACTTGGTTATCCAACCCTCTGCCAGGCTCCATGTCAGATGATCTGAATTGGCCCTGAGTAACCTAGTCTGACTCTGCAGCTGGCCCTGCTGTGAGCAGGAGAATGGACCAGAGGACTCATGAGGTCCTTTCCATCCCAGGAGGTAGTTCACCTTTGCATTAGACTTTCATATGGCAAGCTCTAGCAAAGTGATTTTTCTGGAGCACCAAAGGCAGTTTCCAAACCTCCAGACTTTGCATAAACTGCAGATGGAGATTAGCAGATAGACCTGCAGCTCTCCCAATGGCACTGGTATTCAGCTTATATGAGAAGCATCTCAGATGTGCCACCTTGGAACCACACCCCTCCTTGAAGGAGAAGATACTATTTCATAGAATTATAGAATCACCAGGTTGGAAAAGACCCCTTGAATCATCTAGTCCAACCATTTCTATCTGCCACTAAACCATGTCCCTGAGCACCTGTCTACATGTCTTTTACGTACTTCCAGTGATTGTGACTCAACCCCCTCCCTAGGCAGCCTCTGCCAGTGCCAGATGACCCTTTCTGTGAAAATTTTTCACCAGCTTTGTTGCTTTTCTACCAGTTTCATTGCTCTTCTGTTTCCTCAAGTGATATTATTTCCTCCAGTAACTCATGTCTATCCTCAAAATATACATTTCATTTCCTCCAACAGATATGGTATCTTTCTGCTCCTTCACTTACTACAAACCATCAGCTATAGCTGCTGGATTCTCCAGGGAGCCACAGTAGCACTGTAGCTATGTTATGCCAAGCGTTATGGACTTTCCCACCAAGCAGGCACAAATCCTCACTGTCCACCCATGGTAGCAGCACTGACATCGCTTCCTTACCTGGAGAGGGTTAGAGACCGTGAAGAGTTCACAGATAGATGGCCAGCATCACACAACATGTTTCTTCCTGCCTTGAAAGACTGCAACAAGCAATCCTTTCCATGAGTGTGCACTGCACTGAGGTGATGGTGGCGGAAAAACACCCCCTTCTCACGAGGTAGATGTTGTCCTAGTTCGTGGGGTGACCACCATCTGCCACATTTGTCTCCTTAGGTCCATTTGTGGGACACAAGCTAGAGATGGAGAAAATGAAGACAGTGAAGGTGTATGTAGAGTTTATGGAGAAATTATTAACAACTTCACAGTTAATGTGTGAACGTGGATCTTTGGGAAAGCCCTGAGCAGACAGTTCAGCAGTGCTTAATTTTGTTACGAGTTTTCACATCAGTAACTCTACTCACTAATAGAAAAAATAAGCTTGTGTGGAAGTGTCCAGTGGAATCAGACCTTAGGCTTTATGGTGATATTTTCTGAGACTGATTGCATGTTATGCATTTTTTTTCACTTATTTTATCTCAGAAATGCCTCTTCCATCACTTTGAATGCCCTCACCTGAGCACTGCAGAAGCCCTGCTGTCTGGACAGGAGACCCACACTCCCTGAAGTGGCCAGGGCAGGAGTCTCGTCTGGAGTTATGGCAGAGGTCCCAGGGTGAGGGGCACTTTATCTCCCTCCATATTATAAGGGATTAAATTATTAATGAAGATATATTTAACTTCATGGCTAAGATGGCCCTAAGTTTTCATTTGTTAGATATCTCCTTTGCTTTTATCTCCTGTGGGTTCTGTGCTCATACAGGAATATATAGTTTGCATGCAGGTAAAAAAGGTCTTATGAAATTACTTTGAACAAAGGCTTAGAGTCCCAAAAAAATGTCAGTACAATAAGTACAGTAATTTATTCCAAGGAGATGGTGTGGGTAATAGAGTCTGTTAAATTTTTTCCTATATTCATTCCTCTGATGATATTACTCATCTCACAGCAATATTTTCTATTCTTCACATAATTTTGTAGCACAAATCCAGAGCTGTCAGACTGCAGAAATTTGAATGCAAAGAAAGTATTGTTAAACACAAAAAATGGTGTTGCGTGGTTCATATATATGAGACCAAGCTACTCAAGAAACTTAAATAGATTTCAAAATGGAAAGTAGTAAATATGACCACTGTTCACAGAGTTGACAAGATAGCTCAAGGATGCATACCTATGATGTAATTTCTGCAATAAAAAATACTGTAGTTTTACTGAAGAAGTACTGTAATAATACTGTGTCTATTTTGCCTGTCAGAGTATAGACAACACTCTCACAGCAAGACTCAGTTCCACTCCAGATCACTTCTAAGATGCTGTAGATCAACAAGGTTATCAAGGACAAAGTTACAGTCTGAGTCATTAAGGGAAATGTCAAAGTATGTGAAAAAATCAGGGTCAAGCTCCCAACCAAGGCCCTCCCATTCAGGAACAAAACTAAGACTGGCATTTGAAGATGACTGAAACCTGTTTCAAGTAGTTAAATTTCTCAGAAGTATAGAACATGATAGATTATGAAGTTGTTTGAGACTTAATAACCTTATGAGAACCCTCTCACTGTCTTGAATACCATGAAGAATTTCACTTATTATTTCATTTGGAGGAGAAGTCCTCTTCTCAGAACTCTAAATTTAGGCTTACACTTAAGTCTTTCCACTGGCAAGACAAAATTTGGCCTGACACAGTGATGCTACAAGAGGTACATAAGAACAGAATCGCTGTTCATAGAATCATAGAATCACTAGGTTGGAAAAAACCTCTTGGATCGTTGAGTCCAACCATTCCTGTCTGCCACTAAACCATGTCCCTGAGCACCTCATCTACCTGTCTTTTAAACACCTCCAGGGATGGTGACTCAACCACCTCCCTGGGCAGCCTCTATCAGTGCCCAATGACCCTTTCCGTGAAAAATTTTTTTCTGATATCCAGCCTGAATCTCCCCTGGCACAGCTGGAGGCCATTCCCCCTTGTCCTGTCCCCTGTCACTTGGTAGAAGAGGCCAGCACCCTCCTCTCTACAACCTCCTTTCAGGTAGTTGTAGAGAGCAATAAGGTCTCCCCTCAGCCTCCTCTTCTCCAGGCTAAACAACCCCAGCTCTCCCAGCCGCTCCTCATAACACTTGTGCTCCAGCCCCCTCACCAGCTTCGTTGCTCTTCTCTGGACACGCTCCAGAGCCTCAACATCCTTCTTGTGGTGAGGAGCCCAGAACTGAACACAGGATTCAAGGTGCGGTCTCACCAGTGCTGAGCATAGAGGCAGAATCACCTCCCTGGCCCTGCTGGCCACGCTGTTTCTGACACAAGCCAAGATACCATTGACCTTCTTGGCCACCTGGGCACACTGCTGGCTCATGTTCAGTCACTGCCAATCAACTCTGGGTCCTTCTCCTCCAGGCAGCTTTCTAGCCAGACTTCCCGTAGTGTGTAGCACTGTAGGGTTATTGTGCTCCATAGTGCAGGACCCGTGCATGCGAGGAAGCAGAGTACAAGGACTTCAGTTTCTGATGTTCTGTACCTAGGTGTTAAGTGCCTATGGCAATGAAGCAATGCTGTGAGTGCCTTCAGAACAGAGCTGTCAAAAGCTTTGCCAATTCCAAAAAAATACCTAACACTGTAAAAGTACAGTCTAAGTCTGAAATGTGATCCATGCTCTGAACTTCAATTAGCTCCTCCCAGCTAGATGAACAGTCAGGCTAGTTTCACAGGGTATTGTCAGAACCTTATGTTAAGCTTGGTGAAAAGTGACGCGCAGGTAAACCAGACTCAGTCTTCATCTGGCATCTCATATAGAAACTCTATTTAAAAGTCTAAAGTAATTGAAAATTGTATTTATGCATATAAAGGCATGTTTTGCTCCAAGGAAGCCCTGCCATGTATCTGAACACACCACTTTGGCATATTGCTGAATGATGTCTTTATTATAGTAAAGTATACAGTATAGTATAACTGTATTTTGAAAGTATGTTGTATTAGAATGCAGACAGCTATACACTGGAAAAGAATTCGTCCCAGTAGCAGATTTTATACTTAACCTCACCTTGGTTTTGACCAACTGGATAATTATTTTTCGGGAAAGTAAGGAATATTGGACTCTTCTTCAGTTAAAAGCATTAAAGACATTTTGATAAGCTGTAATATATTTTGGTTT
Source organism: Cuculus canorus (assembly GCF_017976375.1). Classification (NCBI taxonomy): domain Eukaryota; kingdom Metazoa; phylum Chordata; class Aves; order Cuculiformes; family Cuculidae; genus Cuculus; species Cuculus canorus. The sequence goes on along the minus strand of NC_071403.1, from coordinate 22,228,053 downwards.
CTTCTATGTAAAAGGAGATTTTCAGGTGTGACAATGTGTGTCTTTTAACTGCAATGTGTTGATCAGGATGGTGTTGGCTACACAATATATGCATGGTCCAGTAATATAGATTCATTAGTTCTAACTTCATATAGAGTGAGATTGTATGTCAAAAATCTCCTGGTTTCAACAATTAGGATGCTCTTTATAAAAAGGAGACTTTGAAAGGCCTCATTCTTCTTCCTTAGATATATTTGCCAATTGAGTCATGGTTTTCTTTATGCCATATGGGTTGCCTGTATATTCATGTAGCAGCTGATCATTTTTAAAAGAAATTTGTCACTTAATGGACATCTATGTACTGCTTCAAAATATAACGGAAGCTAAAATCCAGCAGGCCTTAAAAGTATTGACATTTATTTATATTTATGAATACCATAATTAACCAAATCTATTGCAGATATTTATGAAGAGTTTGAAGGAGAGATGAAAAAGCAACAGATTTTATACCGCTCTCTAGGAGCTTAGAGATTTCTTTGGAGGTAAGTGACCTGATCCCTATCCCCTCTATGCTGTGACTGGGTTAGTACTGACAATGAGAGGTACTAGACCAAATAAGCTAGTTCTGAGAAACAGAATTATTTATAATCTCTTCCAAAACTCTTAAAATCGTTGCCAGAGATTAACATGCCCCTTTCTGTTTGCTGACTGTTGAGGCTGAGTTCAGACATAGGTGTCTAACTATTAGGCCCTCTTCTTATGGGATATTCTGCACTGTGTATCCTATGAGAAAAACACAGGATAGAGAGCAACAACATACAGTTTTACTCCTAGTTATTGCAATTTCCTCCAAAGTTCATAACTGCACAGTAGAAAATATGTCCTTCTGTATTTTTAAACCCCCAGGGACTCAGTAATTAATGTCATAAGTTTGCGTTTTACAAAATACACTATCTGCCAAAAGTGCACCGGATGTTTTCTTTTAGAAATGGAGGTTTCCTGCCTAATCCACTTTATCTTAATCTTCCAGCTGCCTTTTTGGTAACAAGCTGAAGAAAAATAAAGTAACTTTTTTTGGTTTTGCTATTCCTTCCTGCTTGCTATTTTTTTTAGTGTTCTAACACCACAGTACAACAATGAATCAACAATATTTTGACCTAATAAATTACTGCCTGATGTTCACTTAAAATAAATGTATGACAGTGAGCCACAAGTACAGCTTCAGTTGCTGCTGGCCATGTTTTGCATCTGCAGAGCCTTTCCCCAGAACTGCCTGACGACATCCCGTAGATTATTCTGACTCACTGGGATCTCACAAAGCCTCTGCCTAACGCAGGTATTAGCAACAGCAGATATTAGCAGTGGACATCAACTGTAAGCAGATGATAGGGAATTTTTAAGGGTGGTTGCGTCTGCGTGTGAACTAATAAAAAATAAATACAGGGAAGGATTGGTTTAATCTGTTTATATAACTCACTTAAAATTAACTTGCAATTGGGCCCTCACCAGGAATTACTCTGTGATTATACCCTCCAGCTACCCAATACAAGCATGGGTTCTGGGCAAGGCTGTAAGGAGGGGTGATGGGCTGCTGCTCTAAAGTGGGTCCTTTTGGGGCCACTCTTGTGCAAGGCACAAGAGAGAACTCAGCAGTTCCTGCAAGGCCTTGGCACTGGACTTGCCCTACTACTCACTTGGAGCTTTACTATAAGCTATAGCCAACTTAAAGCTCTATGCATACACTCAGTAACTCTATCTGCTAAGCGGTTATCTATACCAGTGTCCTTCTGTATCGCACAGGCATATGACACCTTTCGTCTTTTGTATTAGTAGTAATGTAGTATTTAAACTTTTTATCTCTTAGTTCTTTTCTTTCCTCGTTTCTTTGTTTACAGGATTTCAACACCCTCTGGAAGTCAACCAAAAAAAATACCGAATGTGCTGTGGTTACTTGTGGGTGTGTAAAACATTCCTTGCATTTCTGGCAAGAAAGGGACTTGGGAGTAGGAAATTATGGAAGGGTGGAGGCTTGCTAGAGGTCCTTAAATGGTGAGGTCAGGGGTTGCTGGCTGTAACTGAGGAAGACAACATGGAGTGAGGAAAGAACTACTTCCTTTGGTCATCACACGTCAGCGTCCTGTTCCTTCACCTTCTTCAGTATCTTACATCTGCACAGAGGGAAAGCACAGCCCTTCACCCTCCTTAGGGTTCAGCTCATATAACCGTCTTTCCTGCTAAAAGAAAGAAAAGCCCTTCCTAAGAAAGTTGTGACTAAGCAGGCATTTGGATCGAGACTAGATCAAGATTACTTTTACTCTTTCCTCCACATCTTCACATTGTGTCCCTACAGTACTTGAAAAGTAGGGCATGTTTGTGTTAAAAATTATATAAAAACGCAACAGTTTGGAAGAGAGCAAGTAATCAGTTATAACAACAATACAGGTTAACTCTTCAGTGTTGCCACAGTAGGAAGGAATAAAAACAGTGTGTTTTGCCTGTACAGAAGTTTCTGTGTCATCTCAGTGACATTTAGGTGGGGAGGATGCCTTTTCATAGCCGGCTACTTTGGGGACAGTGGAAGGAAAGGCCTTTCTTTGTTGGAAGGCTTTCTTCTCTGAATGTTCTAAGATATACTTGCCAACAAATCTGACGTGCTTGACAGGATTACAGAGGTTGGTGACTATGTAATCCAGATGGAGGGTCACCTGGAGTTCTTGCCTGGCCTCTTCCTTCACCCCAACACTTCCTGAAGGCAGAATTTCAATGAATATGTGTCTTGTTCATTCCTGCGTACCCAGCTATGGCTCTCCAAAGCTTTGAGAAGAGTTTGAACACATCAAACAAGCAGGCTGTATTCATGATATGTTCTCCAACAGTAGACTTGGCTTGGGAAATTGGATAAAAAGCCTTGTTTCATGTACCTCAGTGCTGCAGATTTGAATTTTTATCTTCCTGGCATGTCCAGTATATAGCCAGGTCAGACCTTCCAGACTTCCTGATCTCTGGGGAAACAATCTTTAAACTCTAATTGTTCAGGGGATTGAGCTGTGTTTGGCAGATGAATTCCATGGTATCTGTGTGGACCAGCTCATCAGAGTAATTTCTGCCTCTCCAGGATACAAAGCGGGGCATGTTACAGTTTTTGAGACTGTGCTACAAGCTTGCAAGGTCAATTCATGTCATGTTGACAGGAGAATTATTGCATCTTATAATAATCTATCTGTCCTTTGGCAAAAATACATTCTTCTTTGCAGGACATGTACACTGAACACAGCAGATGCATGTGGCTTGTTATCAAATTGATTTTTTCAGGCAAAATAAATTACACGTGTGAAAAATCTGCAGGGAAGTTAGGGAAACTGAGAATGATTAGACGTGTTAGTGGAAAATACAAGAAAAGAGAAACTCACAGCTGCAGTGAAAAGAAAACAGATGGTTGGGGAAGGTGATGGGAAGTCTCGAGGTCTTAAGAAGGACTGGCTGGTAGTAGAGAGAGACTGGGTCACTCATGAACTTCATCTTCTGCCCTTCTGTAGGAAGATACTCTCTTTTGGGAAAGACTAGGCCTCTTCATGTCTTACACGATCTCATGAGAGTCTAATAAAAATGCAAATGTAACCTCAGAAACTACAAGGACACTGTGCACACCTGTGGCCCTCTCTGCCAACTGCTGTTTGCAGCATGTTTGCACAGCAGTGGAGACCAGCAGCCAACAAGCAGAAACTTTTGACTTATCATGAGCCTTCCCACTGCTGGCTGTGGGGAGAGGATAGAGAAGATGAGCTGAAAATAATAGTGGTGAGTATAGGTTATATATAGTATCGAAGGGTCAAAAGCAGGAGTGGAGAGACGTATAATAGTCATCTTTCATGTGCAAATTACTAAAGCTATCATGTAATAAAACTGTACACAACACAAAATCTAAACAGAGTCTGGTTTATCTCACCAGCCCCATTAATGACTACGAATGCCAAACATTTCAAAGCAGAACATTATATTCAATGCATTTTAACATGCCAGAGAGTGGGATGAGAAAGACTTGCAGATCACTCATCAGGCATGTGTACTACCAAAGGAAAAACCTGGCTGGACCTCCAGAAACTGTGGTTCTCTTCCTGGATGAATGAACAGCCTGCTGAATGATGTTAAGAAAACTAGTTTACTTCTGAATGCCTCTTTTTCCAACTCTAAGACATGAAGGCTGCTACCATACATGTACATACTTTATCTGACCTCTTCTAAAAACCTGTGGAAACCTGAAAGCAGTAAGTACTTGTACAGCATTTGGTGATACTTAAAGCAGTGCTAGACATTAAGAATGCTGTGTCAAGTTGCAGTTTCTAGTCATGAATACTAGGTACTGATCGGACAGAGAGAAAGTTAGTCACAAGACCTGCCAGCTCACATTGTCTTTATCCAGATAGTCCCAGTCAAGAAAGGGTAGCAAGCTGCATTTCACCTAGTCATAAAGTTCCCTACATTTGCAGTACCATCAGATACTTCGGGAGATACTGTTTCCTGAAGTATCTTTCCTTCCTACATAATTCAATGGCAATATCTATGTTGCTTCTCTCTTAACTGCTTAGTTGACCTTGTTCTTCAGAGGTTTTTTCTACCTATCTCATCAAGTATTTTTTCCTTATCGCTCCTAGTATAAAAATGTATCAGTGCTTTCTTTGCCGCTTGCATACAAAATTTGAATGAGGTCTATCAATTTATTACTTGATTCCTACAATGACCTATCAACATTGTAAATATGACAGCATGCAATTTCTGAATATTCCGATGCTGTGAATGCAACTTGCAAAAGCTTCATGCTATGTATATACATATAAGCAAATCACAGATCTCAAGCTACATATTAAGTAAGGGTGCACCTTATTCTTTCTTGTGGAGCTATGTCACCAGCCAATAAAGACTGCAAGATTCAGATGATGAGAGAAAACAAGAGAAAGGCTTGACTCTATAAACTAAGCCCTTTATTGAAACGCAGCTTTAAGTCTTGTTCCAAGGAATAAAAACCAAAACCAATTGTATTTTGATGGCCATTGCCATCACCCCTTACAAGGACATTTGGAAATTAAGGTTCAGAGACCTACCTGATGGAAGCACACTGCTTCATTAAAGGAGCAAGTGACAACTTTCATAGAAATAGCATCGCCTCAAAATTTTATGCTTCATGACCTGAAGAATGACAAAATGACAATGATGATTATATCACTTCTTGCAACATGTACAGCCATGTACTGAACTACAGCTAGATACTTAGGAAAGTCCTATGAGTACAAGAGAAGTCCTTGATCCCAGAATACTTCTCTTTCTGGTATAAACTACAGCAATTGCACCAGTGGCAATGTACAGCATTTAAGTACACGTAACCAGTGTAATTCTCAAACTGAAGAGAAATATTTATGAACCACTTGGAGTAAATGACCGCACCTACCACATGTGTTACTTGTGGCAATTAATGTCACCGGGCTAACCTTAAACAAAAAGTACCAATGCAGCACTTCCAACAGAGTCAGGGCTTTGTAACATCTAAAGGCCTATTTGGGGGGATTGAATAAGTGAGATTTTATCATTTCGGAGGAAAAAAGAAAGTTAGACATGGGAAGAAGTATCTCTGCTAAGACGTATTTGCTGTGCAATTTAATTCCTGAGGACTTTTTCTCCAGTTTAGCAGAATTCTTGACCTTCCTGTCTTAGCTCTGATAATGTTCTTCTGCACTCTTAATGCAAAACAAAAAGTTCAGAGCCTCTGCATTGCTGATAACATTCTGTTGCTCAACTTCAGTATAGCAGGGTCTTTCTCTTACTCCTTAATTAATGAATGCTTCTTTCATTAGTCTTTCCTATTGAATCGGCAACTAAAAAATTGCTGTTATAAAAAATATTTAACGCTGTGATCACTGTTCAACAAGGCAAATGTTTCACAGTAAATGTTAACATTTTACAGCCTTTCTCTTTTAATTGCTTACCTCCTGGCTGCTTTAGGGTAAGGACCATCCTATTCATAACATAAAACTTTAGAAATTACTACAGAAAATAATTCCTCTTAAATGGTTCTTAGTCGGGCATATATTATGGAAAAAAATATTAAAGAACACATTGTGTAATCAACATTTTTCAAAGAGTACAAGGAACTGTAGAATAAAATAGTGAATGTGTTTAATTGCATGACAGAAATGTCATGACTTTCTATGCAGAAATAAAGCCAAACTTATTTCCAGAATTACAATTAAAAACTATAATCTTCAGGCTTGATCGAATCCATAGGCTGCATATTTGATCTCAGAACTGGGTAAAGCAGAAAAAATCCTCAAGTGTGCCATGTATCAAATCCTTTATAATGCAAAACCTTCAAAAATACTTTCAGAAAATAACTAGAAGAACAGCTTAAATTGACACTACCTGGATGAAGTATTAATCAGCTGAAACAAAAATCAGTTTATGGAAAAAGTTACAGTCTCATATACAGACTACTTAAGAATTTAGCAGCACCTCTGAAGAGATCCTGGTGTAATGGAGTTCAAATTGCACGCGGGATTCCTAGCTCCTATTGCATTAGGAGACAGAAGCATCTTAACTTTAGCAGAGCACCAAGCCAACCATTATTAATGAAGCCGTGTGATGGTTTGAAACTTAGCCATGCATGAAAATCCAACAACAGATATTTCTGCGCTCCATGAAAGCTAATTTTTCAGGATTGTCACCACATGACATTTAACTGTTTAAAAGTAAGCTGGTAGTTAACTTGCACAGTTAGTTCTGCTCAGCATTGCACTGAAGATTTTAAACAGATTTTCATTAGCTAACCAAAAACACAGTTTTCCTTCTCTGACTGAACTCAGAAGATTTGATAAGCAATTTATTTAATTCCTGCACAGCAAACACATGACCATCTAATGAGAACACATCCACTAGGTTTGTTAATTTTCTTCCTTAAAGGCTGTTCACTTCAACAGACTTTATACCATGCTATTACAAAGAAGTCCTCCAAACATGACACTAATATTTTCCTTTCATTTACTGGCTCCAACCTCAAACAATACTTTGCTCATGTAATACAATGCCTCACCTTCAGGGAAGTGGTATGAGAAACCTGTCAAAGTGAAATAAACCTTGAAAGTGAAAAATCCCTGTAAGAAAATAATGGAGAAAACAAAAGGAAAATATGTGGGAAAGGGACAAATTAAACAGTCTTATGAGCTGACAGCCTCCTGATTTCTCAGGTGATGTTGAAGCGTATATTGCATGGGGGCCTAGTTTTCTAATGCAGTCCATTGACAAGGAAGGGACTCGACCCATAGATCTTGAGACGACAATTGTAAACATTAAGTGCCTCAACACCGCTGGCAGATCACAACAGGACCAGCAACACCAACAGACATAACCTAAATAAGCTTTCCTTCCCCCCTGCTTTGGAAAGACCGGGTGAAACACTGTTATCTTACCCTGAAAAACTTTATGGTCCAGCAAGTATGGAAAGCTTTAAACTTCCAAGCCTTCAGAAGTCTCATCTAACTGATTTAAAAGAAGTGGCTGAGAAACTGAGAACTATCGACACTGACACTGAGTGGATTTTGTAATCCCAAGGGATGTGCAGGCAAATCGGGATATAAACAAATTTGCCATGTTACACTGGCAAATTTGATGTAGGATCAGAGTTAACATTCAAACTACGTAATCTGATGTCAGCTCCAAAGGGCAGGGTGAAAAGGCTGATAGTAACAGAGATAATCATCAGGAAAAAAAAAAGCAGAAACCTTTCAAATCACGCCAACCTGCAAGTCTGATGGAAACCAGCTTGTCAAGCTAGTTATCAAGCTTCAGTTCAGCTGACAAAATTAACCATTGCTTAAGGCTATGGGGAATTTCTACAGGCATTTTCCTTTGTGCCTGGTAACATTCAGGCACAAAGGAAAAAGAAGAAAGGAAAAAAAAGGCACAACAGGAGATCAACAGAGCACATATCAAATGTAGTAAACTGGGACTTACACTTGAACCGAGTTACCCTTAGTGAGATTCTATTAGAGTTTTTCTTTGCCCTAATACTTACTACTAAGTTAAAAAAAAAGATTTTTTCGTTCCATGTTAGAAAACAAGCTAGGACAGATTATAGAGTATTTAGATTAGGCAGCAAACTGGGCTAGTAAAGCCATACACTTATGTCGAGCATTTACCATCATTAATAGAATAATACAGGTTGGTAAACCTGGAAATCTTTGGGGCGGACCAAATGTACTCTATGAACTCTTAGTTTAGAAAGTATGTAATCAAATAGCATAATAGCACTATAACAAAATTTTTTGATCAATATAATTGATTTCTACAAATAAACCAAAGAAACGCTCCCTTAGTTTTTGACCAATCTTATTTCAGGGCTATGCTAACGAATACTGCCAATTCACATGCATGGAACAGAGTGACGTCGTATTTTGGTAGCAGCAGCGCACACAGCACCAACATAGTGTTGCCCACTCTGGATCTCTGAAAATACCCTTCACAGTAAGGAACAAGCACAGCTGGGACCCTGCTGCTAGCGTTTCCTTCCTACGTGTCCCACCCAGGACACGTGTCCCAGTGCCTGGAGAATAATTTTTTTCCGTGGATCTGAAAACTTAAAAATGCTTTTCTATCTTATGCAAATTTCACTTATGTTCTGCTTTAGTCCTATTTAAATACCTGCTTAGTAAAATAACTGCAAATCTTCTATCTCGTCAGTGTGCCTGTCAGCTTAATCTACAGTCCAGTTCCTTAAGAACTTTAGATCAGAGGAATGAGACGTCCAGAACAGGCACCAGCAGCAGAAAAATCTGGTGAAAAATATGAAGATTACCTTGCTCCATCCACACCTTTCTGTCAACCGCTGCTTTCCAGTACCAACTCATTTAATAACCACTTACTATGAAAATTGTTAAGGGGCACTGCAGAAGATTTGAATGTCTTAATTGTCCAACTTACTGGGTTATCTGATTTTCAAGAAACAAAAGGATAAGGAACCTAAAATGATGTATCACAAAGAAAACCTCTTTAAAAAAACTTAAGGAATCCTTGATCTATCAAATCTCTTAATTATCTGGATAGTCAAAGGTTATGAAGGACAAAGTATTCCTACTGATGCCACTAGAAGGCAATCAAGTAAGTTCACATACTTGAACTGACACACACACACACAAGAAAAACAGAGACATGCTTAAGGGGAGGCCAAATTGTTTTATTTAATTTTTTCATGACCAATTGGATTTTTGGCAGAAAGCTCTGCTTTTTTTTTTTTTTCATTTTTTTTCTTTAAAGAAATAAGCAGTGCTCAAATTGATGGGTTGGAATTTTATACCAATTCCAGTTAATTTTAAAAACAAACAGATAAACAGGAATTCCAGATATAGTTTCCAGAGCAGAAAGCAAAACTTCACATTTGTATGAAAGTTCCATGTTTATACTTGCTTGGGACATAATGTAAGACTATTGTCAGTAGTGCATGAATAACATTCACATTTGATCTGGAACCTTAAAAACAGAAAGCTGTACTCTCCTTTCAAAATTTTCATTACCTTGTGCAAATCAAGTCAAGTCTTCATGTGTCAAGCACACACTTAAAATTGTCCATATTTTATATACAAGACATCTACCATTCAGGCAGTGCAAAATACATCATTTCATAACAAAACTAAAATGTACCTCTCAAAGTATGAACAAGAATATACACATAATACATGATGTACACTATTTACACGACCATAAAAAATATAATACAAGGGTTTCTTAATGTGATTATAAGACTTGACAGTCTTTTGCAATTTTCGTTGCAACAAGGCATGTTTTAAGTTTCCCGGATGGAGTTTTCTTTGCCAATTACTCAAGCGATCGTGGAAACTACGCTTGAACTTTTAGGAGAGTTTTCAAATGGACTGCCATCAACTCTTTGTTTTGGTCAGACGGTTCAGCCGTGCCACCCACCCAGTGTCTGGGAGGTTTTGGAAGGACACTAGGAGATGGTGGGTCACTGAATTTTGCCCCAGCGTAATTTTCCTTTTGGCTCGCTTCAGATAGGGCGATAGGTTTCTTGGACTTGGCATTTCTGAAGTTCTCTGTGTTTTTAAGTGGCTTTTTCTCCTGCTTCTGAACTATTTCTGGTGATACAGAATCTTGCCAAAAGTTCTCTATCTTGTTTGCCGAGGCGATCTTTGTCAGCGGTGCATTACATTTACCCTTCTGCCTGTTAATCTTTGGTTGTTCACACAGATGTAAACCGTGAACAGGCTGACTGTAGGGGACGGCAGCCTTCTCCGTCTTTCCCATCTTGTTCTTAAAGAACTGCAGAGGACAAAGATCTCATGTCAACATGCAAACCCTTTCCTCCAGAGGCTCTAAAGTACATGGAGAGGGACTCCAAGACACGTTCCCAGGGCCCGACTGCACTCGGATGGAGGCAAGGGGGGGGCTGCAGCACCCCGGGGAAGGCTGTAACACCCCAGGGGAAAGAGGGACTATAACGCCCCGGTGGGAAAGGGAAGAAAGTGGGGGGCCTGTAACGGCGGGGGGGGGGGGGGGGGGAAGGAAGGAAGGAAGGACGGAGGAAAGGGGGGCTTTAATGCCCCCCAGGGCGGGGAGAAGGAAGAAAGGAAAGGCCCCGGTAAAGAGGGGCTGTAACGCCACAGGAAGGGGGAGGAGGAAAGAGGGGCTGTAACGCTCCGGGGGGAGGGGATGAGGAGGAAAGGGCACCTTTAACGCTCCGGGGGGAAATGAGGAAAGGGGGGGCTGTAGCGCCCGGTGGGGTAGCACGGAGCCCCCCCCCACTATCCTACGCGCCCCTTCAGCCACTGGGCACTCATAGCTTCGCGCGGCCGCCATGGGGCGCTGCGCCCCTCGCACGTCCCGCCCTGCGCGCGGGGCGGGGTGCGCTGGCGCGCGGCCAGCGGGCTAAATACGGCTGTTGCTGGGCGCAGCGCCGCGCGCCCATTGGCGGAGGCCGCCAGCCAATCGCCGCCCACCGGCCTTCTTTACTCCTCTCTATCCCCCACAACCCCCACCCCGCCTCGCGCCCCGTCCGAGCGGGTGTAACGGAAACTACCCCCCCAGCGCCGCCTCAGGGGCGAGACAGGGGAGAAAAGGGACGGAGTGGGGGGCAGGGCAGCCGCATCGTTACCTCTTTCCTGAGGGGCTTGGTGGGCGCGGGCGGCTCCTCGGGGGGCACGGGCGCGGTGTGGGCGCGGAGGTCGGTCGGGCCCCTCCTGGCGCGGTGCTGCTGCAAGTGCTGGTAGCGGCCGGGCAGGAGCCCCGCGGGGCCCGGCCGGATCTTGCCTTTCCGCCGCCGGACCCTTCTCAGCGCGGGCCTGGCGGCGCCCCCCGCGCGGCAGCTGGGCTGCTCTTCGCAGCCGCCGTCCCCTCGCCTCATGCGCTGCAGGAAAGCGGGCGGCAGCCGCCGCGCTTCTTCGGTGCCCGCCGAGATCCGAGCCAGGAAGGGCGGCGGCGCCGTGCTGGTAACCATGGCGGGGTGCGGGGACCCGGAGCCGTGAGGGAAGCGGGGAAGAAGCGGGTCAGGAAGAGGGTGAAGGTGTGGGGGGAAAAGCTTTGTGGGCTGAGGCGGCGGCGCAGTCGCACCCGTCGCTAGGAGAACATGGCGGGGGAGTGAGAGGCACGGCTAGCGGCACCCCGGTGTTGTTCGCCGAGCGGGACGCGCCCGCCCCCACTCCCTGCCTCTTCCGCCCTCGCGCCAATGGCCGCACGGGGGCGGAGCGAGCGCCCCGCCCTCCCGCCGCACACCGCCAACCGCCGCCCGCCGCCCGCCCCGCCCCGGCCAATGGGAAGGGACACAAACACTGCGGGGCCGCGCCTTTCTCCTGCGGTTCGGCCAATCCGCGACGACACAAACAGCGGGCGGTCCCACCCCCAACCCCCCCCCGTCTCCCCAGTCACGTGCCCCCGGGGTGCGAAACGAGCCGGCGGTGGCAGGCCACGCCCCCCCGCCAATGGAAGGCGACGTAAACAGGCGTGCGCGCCCCCCCCCCTCCCCGCGGCCAATGGGGGGCGGTGTAAACAGTGGTGCTTGCGCCCCGCAGGTAATGGAGGGCGGCGACGGCAGGCGCCCGCCTCGCAGCCGATCGATGGTGATGTAAGCGGGCGCGCGCGGCCGATCGAGAGCGACGTAAACAGGCGCGCGCGCGCCCCGCAACCAATGGGCGGCGACGTAAGCAGGCGCGCGCCCCGCCCCGCAGCCAATCGAGGGCGACGTATGCAGCGCGGCGCGCGCGCCCCCCCGCGGTCCCGTCCCGCGCTGCCCGCTATGGAGGAGGGAGGCGGGCGGGACGAGCGCGGGCTGGAGGCGCTGAGCCTGGCGGGCGGCGGGGCGGCGGCGGCGGCGGCGGCGGCGGGGCGGCAGCCGCACCAGCTCTCGGAGGGGCGGCGGGCGACGCTGGCGAGCGCGCTGGAGCTGGAGGGGACGGTGCTGCGCGAGGGGCGCCTGACGCAGTTCGTGGCCAACAACCTGGAGCGGCGCATCCGGCTGAGCGGCGTGGCGCGCGCCGGCTCCATCCCCGCCATCGACCCCGCGGCGCTGCAGGACGTGTCGGCGCTGGCGGCGCAGGTGGCGGCGCAGGTGGACGAGCTGCTGCGCAACGTGCACTGCGGGCTGCAGGCGCTGACGGCGCTCAGCGTGGGCTGCATCCAGACCTACCGCGACGGCGTGGAGAGCCTGGGCGAGGCCGCCGACCTCAGCATCCGCGCCATGTACGCGCTGGTGGCGCGCTGCGAGGAGCTGGACCGCGCCATGCAGCCCGTGCCCGCCCTGGCCCGCCGCATCCGCGACATGAAGGGCACCCTCGAGCGGCTCGAGGCGCTCTGCAAGTAGGGACCGGCCGGGGGAAAAGGCCCCGCCGGCCCCGTCAAAGAATTGGGATTCCACATGCCTTACGCTTTCTATTTATTGAGGACTGGGAAAAACTAACCGCTCGGGATTCAAAGCTGCTGTCGATATATTTTTTTAACCGAATTTGAAACCGTTCTGATGATTTTCTTGACGCTTCCAGGCGTCCCTGCTTATTTGTAGTTGACTTAGGGCCTGATGGGTAATTCTCCCTGCTGCTGCGACAGCAAGCGAGGACACGGTTGTAGGAGAAGATAGGAGGAAATGTAATATATGCAGTAAAGACGCTTGCTTTCGGAGAAGAATATAAAATCCGTGGAATATAATTGAGATTAAGAACAGATCTATATGCACAGTTCCAAATAAAAGCCTTCAGATAAAATATACTTTGCTTCCCTTAGTCTTTACAGTTTTCACAGTGTATAAGTTTAATTGACATCACTGTGAAATGATCCTGTCATTTGCTGGTTGTATTTTTTTTTTTCGATTGGGAAAATACCTATTTAAGGAGATAAGGAACATTAATATTTGATGACGTTACATTGGTGTATGGCTGACATAAAATGGCTACTGTGGGAGAATTTATTTGTATAATTTGAAGGTTTTGTATATGCATCAGTGTGTGCAGAAGTCATTTTGCTGTATCAGTAAGTATTTCCTCTGAGGCCGGAGAACAGTTGAATTCTTTGCTCACTATGGTTCCTATGCAGCAAGCCTCTTAGATGATGTTCTTGGCAATCCAATTAGGTTGCAAATGTCTTTGTAACAAAATTTCAGCAGAGAAACGATCACTGTGATCCTATGTATGTGTTAAGGTGCTTTTGGTGACTATCATCTCCTGAAAACCTTGAAGTGACTGTAGCCAATGCTACACAAGTCCTGTAACTTTCAGTTAAGGAGCAGATAGGTCTATGATGGGTGCAGCTGCCATCGCTCATTAGAAACACTCAGAGAGGGATGGGTGCTGTGATATTCTGTGCTTCTGCACATAGTATTAAATTGTAACAAAATAATTTGGTTTTATGCTGCCTTTGCAGAATACCAGTCTCTGGTGTATTTTGGGTTCCTCAGAGTTGCCATGTCGTTCCCTCAGCTTTGGAATGTTTTTCATGTGTGGCCTTCCAGCCATAGCAATGGGAGAAGGCTGGAAATGGGCTGTGCCAAGGCTGTGCTTGTTGTGGTTGTCACAGCTCTTGTGATACTGTCTCCTGGGGAGTAGCTGTGGCTCCAGAAAGGGATGAGAGGTCTAATGGCAGAGAGAAAAGAAGAACCTAACTGCCCTGCCCTGGGACCTAAAGATTTCATAACACCACAGCAACAGCTGTACTCTTAATAGTTTTGCGGTGTTGGGAAAGTTTGAACTTGTCTGCCAGGGAGATGCAGTAGTTTTGCTAAGTATGTTTTCTGCATGTCAAAAGAGTAAAAACCAAAGTTTGATCTCGCTTAAATTGTGAGTACCGCTGAAATGTAGGAGAAAGACTTGCAAGCTTATCTGTGTAGCCACATGTACAGCTACGCTTTATTCATACAGGTTAAGGTGAAGCCTCTAAAGCATACGTGTTCCAGTACACTCATGCTTTTTGATAACATTTAATTTGCAGTCACCTACGTTCAATGCAGATTCCCTGCTAAAATTGTTGGGGTTGTAGAATAAAATGATTACTTTTATGTTTTCAATTGTTAGTGATTTGTTGTTGAAGTGTTTCACTTAATTATTGCTTTTCTTGTTTGGTAAAGTAATATGAAAGCTAATTCAAACTCTGCTCTTGCATCTGCACCTATTAATGTGATTGCAGAGCCAGTTTCAGTCTAGGTCCTCAGGCAGTAATTTCTGACAGTGATGTCATTCATGGGATGAAAAAGAGATGACTAGTGAATTATAAGCATGAAGGAAGCAGTAATTACGCTGTTGGAGTTTGCTTTTTAGTATCTATCTAAAAGTTTCAGCTTGTTTGAAGAGCAGACTTTGCTGAGCTTGGTGAAGTGGCTCCTGTTCCCAGGTGTCTGCCTTGTACGTTTGCTATCCCTAGGGCAGGCATGGCTGAAACAATGTGAGCCTGTTCTGTGTCATCACAGTCAACATCGATCTGTTATTGCATAGCCGTGGTGGTTTCCAGCCCCACCTCCATACCAGCCTCCATTGCTGCAGACATGGTAATGATCGCCAGTGTCTATGCTTGTGCAGCTCTGGTGCCAGCCCTGCCCTTCAAGTCCCACGTGAACCACTTGTGAGCTACGTGCAGCTCAGTAGACACTGGTAAACCTGGTCCTTCTGCAGCCTTGTACTGTCCTGGATCCCAGTCCAGGCTTTGTTGTGTATGTTCTGTGTTAATTCTGGCCCTTTCCAACTTTTGGATGTTAAGCGTGAAAGCTGTCAGATTTCTGTAGCCTATTTCTGCTTAATCATTCCATGAGTGGAGTAAAAACATGTTTAGATTTTCCAAGACCTTCAAATGTGTTTGCATATATTTTCTTGCTTAGTCAGTCAGCTTTACAACTGGTCTTGTTTTCCTTTCCTCAACAGCTGCCAAGTGAACTTTGATTGTAACAAGACTGGCAAGGTCAAAGAAGAAAACTAACCAAATAAAATGACATGCAGAGCACTAAGCAAAGCCAGATACAGAATTTGCTATGTGCCAAGAATGACTTCCCTCCTCTGATAACTGCCGGTGACTCTACTGGGAATTAGGTTAGTTTGATAATGTGTTTTTTTCTTTAGGACAGGGGTCAGATCTGACTATGAAAATCCTTCTGATGGAGTTGTGATTGTTCCTGCTTCATGCAGGGCTTTCTCTCTCCTTTGTGAGGTTTTATATTCCCTGACTCTGAACTGATCCCATATCCATGCTACTTAAAGGAGCTTTACCAGATAAAATCTTACTACAGGTAAAAAATATATCCAGTCACCCAAAGCAAGGATGAACATCACTGATGTGTCACTTTTAAGGCTTTTTTTCAGTGTTATTTAATTGCCTTAGCTATTCAACAAGTAAATGTATCAACTTTTTATGTGTCCTTCTGCCAGTCAGCCATTAAAATAGCTAAATCTTTTGGCTGGAATGTCCAGATTTATGGTGGCAATTACTCCTATGAGTAAGGTCTTGACTGAGTTACGGGCATGAGGAACAACTGTGTGAGTTAAATCCAAGAGTGTACCTTTTGGCATTAAAGATGCAACTGTTTTGAAATGGTTTTGAATAGTGTGGTTGTACTACCACAACACAAAACTCTTAAAGCTTCAAAATTTTCAGCAGCTTTCCAGAGGAGTTAGTAGATTAGCTCTTGTAGCAAACTGCATTAGCTGAAATGGAAGTCTTAAAGATAGAATCCTCTTGCAATAGGTGTCATCCAACATCAGACAGGTTCTTGCTGTCAGATGCCGCACTGTCTCATCTTGATCGACACTGGTGTGTGTACCTGAAAAAACCCACCCTTTAAAAGATCAGTAGGTCATGTTTGTGTTGCTGTCACAACCTGCTTTCATTGCTAGGATATTGCTTTGAGAAAAGAACATTCCTACAAAAATCATAAAAGTTCCAATTAAGATTCTTTTTTTGTGTGTGACTGTTGTCTCCAATTCTGTTCCCACCCTGTACCCATTCAGGAAACATATCCTGGATCCTCCTGCCGTGCATGTAAAAGCACACATGGAAGAAAGAGATTAATGATGTTTCTCCTTTAGAAAGTGTAACGCAGTTATTGCATCATATGCAGGAACTGAAACTTAGCTGGGTTTCACATTCCCTGCTCCAGCTTGCTGCTTAGGAAAGCTTCTGTTATCATTTCCCTCTGCTGTTCAAAGCTCCAAAAGCAGAGATGTGATCAATAGATTTAGGCCCTGAGCTTCCACGTTGGGAGTTAAGATCCTCCTGCCCCCTGTTAGGACAATGCTGCCTTATCTGGAAAGAGGAAAAATGGTAGAGAACCAAAATTTCAAACTTCCCTGCAGTTCTGTTCCCTTCGTACTATTTGTACACATTAGAAGCAATGCGAAACACCAAACTAAACCAAATAAATCATACACCCCCTCCCCTCGACTGCTAACTGATCCTCCTCCCAAATCTGAGAGGATGTGAGTAGGCTGGCAGTTTCATAACAGTTATTGGCTGTCGAGGATAACGTGCTTGAGATGGTTCTTGCAGTAGTGTTGAATCCAGATGAGACTTAAGAGGACCCAAGTCTAGAAAAAATAAAATACTATATTTTAATTGTAGTATTGATAGAGTTTGAGGTGGGGAAGTTTACACAACACTTGCAAAACTGGCATCTGTTTTTTGCTAGCAGGGTTGGACTGCTGCGTACATCTGTCGGGATGCAGCAGCATTCATTAACTTGGGGGACAGAAAAACAGAGTTAAAACTACCTTGATTGTTTTCCTTGGTTACAGCTAGAAAGCACTGCCACTGTAATTGGTTCCAGAATTTGAGTTAATGTTGCTGTGGTTAATTACTGTGAAGTACTTCTGTTGAAAGTTGATTTATTTCAAAGAAGGGTAATAATTCATGTCAGTATTTTTATTTTCATAAATTCTAGTTAGAGAGGGAAGAATCCTAGAATTTAGTCCAACACTGTATTTCTTGTCTCAGTGTGACCAACCAGGTTTTTCACTTTTCTTTATGGAGAGTGCTCGAAGAATTCCCAGCATTGAACTTGTTTGTAAGACAAAAAACATGCCCGGTGAGTTCTTAGGAAATGCTTGGTTAAGGACAGCTTCCTTGTCTGGAAGTACGTGTAAATGAAGGAGAAATGATTGCCAGACAATCATTTCTAATTTTACAGTGAAGTAACAATGCTGGGTATCTGTAATAATCCTGGGTAGGAAATGATCTGGGATCATTTGACTACACTCAGTAGCAGAAAATCCAAAAATTCCCAAGTTGAAATCTTAGCTTTTTTAATACATGAGCTTTCTTTTTATAGCTTAACATCTGTGGTGACGTTTACCAGCCATCTTCACTCTGAGGTCTTTCTGGTCTGAACTTGAACTGTTGCCATTCAAGGAAATGCTAACCTGAAAAATAAACTCTTTTAAAGTCAAAATGTCATTTGACTTTGTTCCTCTTTCTGTTTTCACTGCCTACGCAGTTTGTTTACTCAGTGGATTTTTTTTTCTAGGCTGGGACTTTCCAGTGACGTGTCCTCGACTAGAAGGACAGAGGAGTTTCTTACCGCTGAGCAACGCTGGGATTTTCCATTTCCCAAAACTCTTCCCATGTGCCACTTATAGTTGATGATACAGATAGTTTGGTTTTGTTTCCCTCTTCAAAGAAAGAGATGTGCAGCCACAAGCCTTTCATCTCTCCTGCTCCAATGTCACCAGATTTCTTTGGTCTGCTGAGAGCAACAGGAAAGTTGTAACAGCACCCCTGCCCCGTTCACCATTTCACACAGCCACCAGCTGCACTGCATTTTCCATGGCAAAACCTTGTTTGGGATCTCATCAGTTCCCTGTGTTATTATTTGAACCTGCTTATCTTCTGTCTCAGTTGCATGACTTACTACATCAGTGTTGTTATCGTACTGCCAAGGCATCAGCCTTCTTACTTAACTCATTTATGTTCTCTGTCTGCTGCCTTGTTTTTCATTCTTATTCTGCCTCAAATTCAAAATGGTCATCTGCAAGTCCTGGACGAGGCTAGTTTCTGCTTCCTCCTTGACGTAGTTGGATGTCACCCCTTCTTTTATCCTCAGTAAATTATCTTATGCTTTCTTTTGTTATGACTCCCTTGGTGCTGTCTTTTGCAATGCTCCTTGTACCCAGACCACCCAGCACCAAATGTCTTGTTTGTAAATCAGCCCTTGGGAGCAGGCAAGTAAAAAACTACATAGATAGTAGATTTCTACTTATTCTACTAAACAGAAGGTATTACAGAAAAGCTGAACTTCTGTAACAGAAGACAGCTAGCTCTTACTATTTGATTCTGATCTATTTTAATAATATGCCAACAAATGCAAATAAAACTGAACAAACTACTTGCAAAATCATACCAGTATAGCTGTGTGTGCTGTGATGTATCTGTTAAGAGACAGGAAAATAAAACAGCTACTGCTCACACAGGCTCTTGAGGATGGGGTTATAGAACACCAAATACCATGTGATATGGTGAGGTTATGCAATATTTATCAAATATGTACCAGTCCCCAAAGCAAACTCTGTTGTTTTCCCTTTTAATCAGAGAGAGATTAAGTCAATGATGGAGTAACGCTACTGCTAAGTGTAATTAGGTCTCCCGGCCTTCCTTTTCGCAGGTACACACACAGGCCTCTCGTTGACTTTACAGAGAGCTGTATGTACTTATGTGCAAGTTACATGACTTTGTTATATTTATTACTTAAACAAACCTTAGAAATGAGTATTATGAGTACAGGATATGCCAAAGCAGTTTCTCCCATATGTTCATCAAAATTCAAATGTACATACTTTGTTATGGCAAATACATTCTTTTAACAAGAATTATTCTTCTCTTACTGTCAGTGATGCACAGTCAGTGGACAAAGCAGCAATAACCAAAGGACTAATTCCACATAAGTGTTAGAATGTCTCTTTTAAAACAAAACTTAATGTTGGGTTGTACTGAGTTGAATAGCTGTAAAAAGTCAATCTTAAAAATTGTTAGCATTCAAATTTTAATCATGGTCAACCAGATAGTTATTAATAACTATCTACAAACTTTTTATTAAAATACCTATCAGCAATTATTGCAAAGACTTCAGTCCAACGAAATGCCAGAGTCTGTTTCTTACACTTAAAGTGATCTGTAAGTGAGTGAGGTAACAGATTTAGGCATTGTGTAAAGAAGGAGTTATGGAGTACGTTTCCTCTATGTGTTAATATAAACCAGAAAAATTGTGTAACTTGTTGATGACTACGAGAATCTACGTAGCACCGTAGGCATTTTTGGTTGCAGCATTCATTCATCAGCATTTATTGTTGCGAAATCAGATACACATAGTCTTTGTCCTCAGTTGTTATGAGCTGTGCTTTGAGGCAGGGATGAATACTCTGTCGCAGAGATAGTTCAGTTTGCCTAACAGAAAAAAAACCCCAGAGACTGGGACAAAACTTCATTTGTTTCTCTACATATTTGTAAGTGAGACTTTGATTTAAATCTCTTGCTGATATCCATTTGCATAATGCTTTGGAAACAGAAGTTTCCTGGGCTGAACACAGGCAATCAGCTTCTTGTTACACAATGTACCCTCAGTGACATGACTTGTCACTGCTGCCTGCCAGACAGCCTATCTCGAACATTGTGTATTACTTCTATAAAAAGGCAGCTGGATGATGCAAACATAGGAAAGTCATATCAAAAGGTTTCTCTCTTACATTATTTTATTTATTATGACTTTTTTTTCTCCCAATTCCTTTTAATTTCTCATAATTTCCCTTAGGGAATGCCACAACTGAGCCCTGTTTTCTGTTCCCAGCATTCCAAGGTTAGTAGATTGTGTTTCTAGGTAGCACTGCTGTTTTAAGCTGCCTCTAACAATGTAAATCAACCACCTTTGTGCATACATCATGTTGACACAGCCAGTGTGCTAGTAGGCTGAAATACTTGTTCTGTTTTGGAAACCTCAGTACTAGACATCATTAAAAGTGAATTTTCACTGCAGAAGAGCATTTTTGTGAGTCACTGCAGAAGAGGTATGTCCCAAGGGCAGAAAAGGATTAGAGATCCCACAGGGAGATCTGCCGGCATGGCTCCAGGTTTGCTTCTCTAGAAGCAAGAAGAAAGGATAAATAGGTCAGGTGTTAGATTGCCTGTATTGCCACAGGTTTGCCAGCGTGGGTCTGCGAGGCTGGCACGTCCTCACTGCAGCCACCGTCTCCTTCGATGTCAGAAAGTACTTTATCTCTGAGGTGATTAATACTGTTGAAACTGATTACACATTTATTTATCATGGTTTTGGATGCCATGGTTCACGCAGAAGAAAATAACGTTAAACAGTGCAAAAGAAAATAATATTTAACATTAAACCTGATAAATATTATTGAACCACCCTTTGTAGCCCACACCCCATAAAAAAGAGAAAGCAATTGCCAGTTTTTGTACGTGTGGTTTTGATACCCAAAGGTAAAAAAAAAAAAAAAGTTCTTTATGGTGACAGTGGTGTCAGTAACAGATGGAAAAGAATATATCTAGCTCAAGAACAGCGGTGGATGTAACGGTAGTTTGTTGACTAGGGTTATCTGAGAGCTGTCCTGAGTTTAATTTTGTCTTTTCCACACTGGAAATCGTAAAAAGATACATAGCTAAAATTCCCCACCTTTTTTTTCTGTTGGAGTATGGGTGGAATGCTCGTTTCAAGATCTGGCTTAGTAATATCAGTTGTGTACTTCTATTGATTCAGCTTCACATGTTAAGCTGACTCAAATTTCCTTCAGGTCCTTGGTAGATCACAAATCTAAGAGAAACTCAGCCCATGTGCTGATATTTGGCAGAAATGCCAGGCATGTTTTAAGGCAGCCTGAGCAGCTCCTTTCCTGCCGTAGCCCTTCCCAGTTGTTTTGGACCATCCGCTGCATTTCCTTCTGATTTTATCCATACTGCTTACACAGCTACAAAATGAAGCAGAGAAGGAACTCGACCCAGCTGAGCCCACCAAAGAAGGAGGAGGATGCTTGTTTGCTTGCTTTTTGGCGGCACCCATGCCCTGCCTTGTTTTATGGCACAGACAATTGCTCAGCACAAGGGAGGAATAACACGGAGAAGAAAGAGTGTGCAAGCCTGATGCTCACAGCTGAGATAAGGAAGGTGCTCAGGGAGGGCTTGCAGCTGCTACCACTTAAATCGTGTTGACCTACAGTCTACAGAAGTGTGGTTACTTGTGCTAGTAGTTGGGTTGCCCCCAGGAAAGGGGCCCATAGCTAGAAGCAGGGTTGCACTAGAAGCAGTCCTTCAATAATGACTTCAATTTTATGCAGTTATATATATAAAACACTTTTCTGTGCAGCTGAAACTTCAGCTGTCGAGAGGGTAAAAAAGATTACCTAGCAACAGCTCTACCTGTTTCGAAGCTGGTACAAACTGCACTGTAGAGAAGAACAGAAAGTAATTAAGTGGGTTGTGTTTCAGGACAGAATGTCTTGTGGTTTCATTCTACCTGTTCCCTCTGCGGTAATCTAACTTTGCATCTAAGATATAAACAATCAAAACAGGCTTCCCATTTTAAACCAGCGTAACCTTGTGTCTAACTGGGATTGTGTCTATACTGTTTTTACTCATTTGACACTCTCCATCTTGTTCAATAATTTACATTTAATAAATCACTTGGTTCTATTCATGACTCTGCTGTTGTGTGCCAATGTTTAGTGGCATGTTTTTCTAATTCTCCATGTTAGAGAACATGTATAGGTATGGCCTGAGTCACAGTCCACCAAAACTGATAAAAGTCTTTTACTGAGCTATAGAAAGATTAGAACATTTCATATAGCCAGTCTCTGACAAAACATCCAATTACAGTAAAAAATGCAATAGTAAACTCATTTTAGCAGATCTGACTCTGCTGTGAAAGGATATGGGGAGATTTTTTCTCCCCAAAGGGAATTTTGAAAAACCATTTCTGTGGAGCAGAGGTAGATACAAGAATTCACAAAGTGACTTCTCTGAAGAAGCTTTAACAATTCCCAGTAAGAGCCTGCACCCTTTCAGTGCATAAAGTTTGTTACCCAAACCTCAAAACTATCAGGAAATTCATTTAAGGCAAGGGCAGAGTCATCTTCCTTTTCTCAAGGACCTTAATCTCACTAACTCCCTAGAAGTCCATCTGGAGAAGGACAGTTTCATACCCATACCGAGTGAAGGTTTGAGTAGAAGGATAGTAGCTTTACTTGCATTAATCTTAACCTAGCTACTGCATGTGAAGCCAGTAGAGGAAAGAAGAGGTGTGGACTTGAACTGTAGCTGTATGAACAGGAATGGACTGTAGGCACTACTTTCTCTGAGGCAAAGTCCATTCCGTAATGTCCATCATAAGCTGTCACTGTGCTATGGAGCCCAAAGTGGTGAGAGTGAAAAAGAGTATTTTTAGGGAATAGGAAACATGTTTCAGATAAGGGGAGGAAAAAAAAAGAGGGTCTTCCTTTCTCTAAAGAATGCTTGGAAGAGATGAATTTACAACTTACATGCGCTAAATTATCCTTAAGTTTCCTTAGATCAATGATGCTCCAGATGTATATATATATATGGGAGGTTGGAGCACCTCCCATATGAGGACAGGCTGAGAGAGTTGAACTTGTTCAGCCTGGAGAAGAGAAGGCTCAGAGGAGATCTTATAGCGACTTTCCAGTACCTGAAGGGGCTACAAGAAAGCTGGAGAGGGACTGCTTACAAAGGCTTGTGGTGACAGGACGAGGGAGAACGAAGAGGGGCAAATTTAGGCTAGATATTAGGAAGAATTTCTTCACCTTGAGAGTCGTGAGGCACTGGCACAGGTTGCCCAGGGAAGCTGTGGATGTCCCATCCCTTTAGGTGTTCAAGGCCAGGTTGGATGGGACCTTGAGCAGCCTGATCTAGTGGGAGGTGTCCCTGCCCATGGCAGGGGTGTTGGAACTGGATGATCTTTAAGGCCCCTTCCAACCCAAACTATTCTATGATTCTATGATTCTATATGCTAGTGTATTCCTTTTGCTCTCTATTTCCTTCTGAGCAAAGCTTTTTGGGGAAAGAGTAGCAGGTATTCATGTGAAGCTTGTTCCACAATGCATGCTGATGGAAAGCAAAAATAACCTCACAAGGGTAATGTTTGTGCATCTGATTTTATAGATATACATATGTATATATGCATACATATATTTTACCGTAATTTAATTTGTATACAATATAAATATATAAATAGATTTTATTTTTTAAAAGCCTGTCTGTCTGCTAGACTGCTCACTTTGCTTTACTCCACATTCCTTTCCTTTGGCTTTGGCCAGTTTCTTGGAGTACTGAGAGAGACACTTTGGTCTTCATTTACATTTGTACAGTATGTTACACAAGTCTGTATGTATTTTGTCAGGTACTGTATTACAACTTATATATAACTTCACAGGCTTTATATTCACATATCGCCATAGTATACACATTTATAGGCACAAAGTTCTGAGGCTGCAAGTCTGAGAGAGTGCCTATGGGTAATAATTTTTTCTTTAAGTGACCAGTCACGAGAAAAAAATTTCTGCCAGTACAGCAACCCAGAACGTGATCATCACATACACAGGGTCGTAGGCTAAAACACTCGTGGCTATTTCAGGCTGTAGAGGAGCGATAACCCTCTAGCGGCTGCTGACTGCCCTAGTCTGTCTCCTGCACTAACCAGGATCTCAGTGACAACATTAATTTTAACTCTATTGAGGGAAAGATTAAAAATCTTGGTAAAAGTCATAGTAAAACTATGGTGTCTTGCTTGAATAGGCAGTAGACAAACTAGAAAGTGTAGCAACAGAATGCTGATTTACTTTGTGGAATCTGGTCACTCCCCAGCCCAGCTCCAAAGACTGTGAGTCATGCTTTCCACTTCAGTAAATTAGATTAGTTTCTTGGGTATTATGTCATACTGTTCCCTACCACTTCATCTTCCAACGTGAAATGTTAGTTGATTACTTTATTCATAGTCAAAGCACACTATACGATATGATTTCATTTTATGCAGTAGACCACATATTCTTAACTGTTACAGCTGGGTATTTTTTACAGTGTAGATTTCCACTGAAAACCGTCCTTCACAGCTGATGTGAGTAAGGCATCAGGTGTCTAGGTCAAACTGTGAGAACTCTAGGGAGACCAGCGTCAGTCCAGTTAGTGCCAGGAATGACGGGCACTTTGCTTATAAGCCTACTGCCCAGCTGATTATCTTTTGTTACATCAAGCACACCATCAGTTCAGCTGCAGAGGAACAACAGCAAGACATCTTGTTTTTCAGGCTTGCAAGTCAGTTGCTTGAAGCCACAGCTGTTGTACTTCTTCAAGAACAGCAACCATCTGGACAGACAGACACTTTCTTCCCTCTATGCAGACACACATCTTTCAAATTCCTTTCCAGACACATATCCTAAGTAAATTGCATGCTAAGTAAATCATTCGCTGTGTCTGCATGTCAGAGCTAAGACTGATAGTGTCCCCTGTAGTGGTGTGAGATCTACAAGTCATCATTACAGCACACGCATGTTTGGTGGTGTAGCCTGATAGCTTATGGTAACTGCCCCACGCATGATACCCAATCCAGGGACCTGAATTTAAAGCTGCTCCATCCCAAGCTCGCTGTGTGCTCCCTGCCTATAGAGAGATTTCCTCCACAGGTTGAACTAACACAGTAATACCTTAGAGGCTTGAGATGAAAATGGTATATTCCCAGAATGAAACCAGTTTTAAAGAAAGATTTGAAAGCAAGCTGCTTATATTGCTTGCATTAGTCTGTTAGTTGTATTGATCTCACAGGAGGGAGGGTGTATTCTATGTTCTGCTAAGTGGTTGGGTTGTCTTCTGTTTGAAATCTTATTAAGAACTATATCACAATCTCACACTGAGGAATTAATTCCAGAAGTTGATTTTGCAATTTTATGCTGTTTCCTGTTCACTTTGGACAGGAGAAGTAACTGGACTTTAACTTACACCATTTTAAGTCTGTGAGGCTGTGGTGCCCCCTAATGTCTTGAAGACTAAACACTGGTAGTATTGTTCCCGGGTTCTTCTCAATACTCTCTATAGGAAAAACACTGTAAATGACATTTTATTTTCTCAAATATATTGGAACACTGAAAACTTTGTTTCAACATCCACCTTTTTTTTTTTTTATTGTATGCACAAAAGGAATAAATTAACTTTGTTTCTAAGTCTTATTTGCATTTTCAAACCTGGAAAAATAATTGTCTCAGAAGTTAGCTTCTTCATTATTTGTTGACACCAAACAAGCAGGCATGTATTAAAAAAATCTTGATCTCCTAGCATCTTCTTTTGATTTTTAGAAGTCGATGCATACACAGCGTTTTTAAATGTAGAAGCCTGCCTTTAAAAAAACCTAGAGAAATTAGCCATAAGCAACCATAATATTAGCTTTCACTTAAATCTAAAAGTATGTTTCGATTGTACTGTTTCCTTTCTTAGAGTCTAACTGCTATTGGCATAAAATATGACTATACTAACAAAGAACTTTACAAAGTATTTACTCAAACAGTACTCACCCCTCCCCACAGAAGCTTAATGCAAGCTAAAAGCAAGTCAATCATACAGGAACACCATACAAGTCATACATTTTGTCATGAGTCAGTTTGACATGAACATTAACAACAATAACCAAGGAAGTAATTAGTTGAATCAGTGAAAGAACTATATTTTGCGATGTTCCATGTACCAGAACGTACAAATTTATGACATCAAGTTTCTTTCCAAGTGAACACTTTTCACCTGAAGTAGAAAAAAAGTTCTGTATGAGTCATGTTTGCATTTATAGTTAGCTTCTTCTACAATTACTTCCATTTAAATAAATTCTGTTGTAGTCGCAGTTTAGCAAATAATATTTTTGTGGGGTTTTTTTTGTTTAAGAAAATGTATTTACTAAATAGAGTCAGAAATATCTATTTTAAAGAACGCTCAGAGGGATGGGTTTATTCTTATTATATTCATTATTACTTTATGAACACATGGAAAATAACATGCTGAAAGAGTACGGCAGTAGGGTTGTTGACTTGTATCAGTATAGAAGAGGGAAACATTATGTGTTTTTCCTTTGGGCAAAATACCTAGTTGGTCTACTTTGCATATAATAGGTAATCTGAATGATCTAGTTACTTACAATATTAACATATGACATTAAAAGTGTAAGATTATTCATCAGCAACAATTTGGTTAAGTGTTCCGTTTGTAATTAGGAAAAAGATTTTAAGTGTGCGGGGGATGATGTTGTTGTTGGGGCTTTTCTTTGTGGTTTTAAGTAAAGAGAGAACACAAATGCAGCTCTCCATGACCAGAAACAACGTGGCTGAGCTGAAACCAAAGAAGTCAACATCCCCATGGCACAGGGGATGATCTGCATCCTGAAAAAATGGCTTCTTGATTGTAGTGTCTGCTCTGCCAGGAAAAGGATTTAAATTGGTGAGCAGAAACCAGAGTAAGAATACAGGCATCTGAATGCCTCTAGGTAAAAGGGAGTCGATATATAGAAAAGAGGGAATGTTATATTATAGACAAAACACTTGCAGTTGCTTTCTTAAAGCAAGCCTTGAAACAACCGCTATCACCACCCACGTGTTCCCTGTTGAAACACAGCAAGTGTCGGCGCATGAAGAATTGATGATCTCAGTGCTCTCTGCTGGTACATCAGGAAAAAGTCATCTTAACTCTTAATGCCACAGCATCAAGCAGGGAAGTATGTTGGTTCACAAAGAATATCTGACGTTAACATGCAAATCATCATCTATGCCTGTGCGGTTTGTTTCAAAGTGTTTATAACATAGCAAAGCCCAGTGTAAAGGACATTATCAGCTGTAAATAACTGCATACTCCAGGCCAGCAGGACACCTCACCAAGCAGCACTTTGACATTGAACGGTGATGACAGCAACAGGCATTATTCCCTGTTTCTACATTCCCCGTCCTATATTCCACCTCTTAATGTCATATTTACAGCATATTCACTCTTAAAATCTAGAAGAAAACCACCATTCCATCAACTGCAACAGAATACTACAACAACAGCAGCAGTGACACTGATTCCCTCCTTTCTCATTCAAAAACTGGCCTTCAACTATCATCATTTTTGGTATCTGATGTGGAGCAAGATGTTATGTGGCAAGCAGAACCAGGTGTCACAACTCAGGAAAAGCCCTCCGCTGTGGTTAAAGTGCTCTGCTGAACGGTGATTCACATCGTGCTGGTTTGCCAGAGGGACTTCAAACTCTGCTCAGCTAACTCCAGAATCACCGAAAGGCTAAACTATGGGTGATGCCTGGATGGGCCCATTTTGGCTGTCTGCTTCATTTTAACTCCTCATCTTGTATTTAAAATATCAACTATTCTATTTGCCTTGTTCATTGCTAAATAAAAACAGATGTACAGAAGTTCAGACTGGATATCAGGAAAAAATTTTTCACAGAGAGGGTCATCACGCACTGGCAGAGTCTGCCCAGGGAGGTGGTTGAGTTCTCATCCCTGGAGGTATTTAAAAGAGAGGTAGACAAAGTGCTCAGGGACATGGTTTAGTGGCAGACAGGAATGGTTGGACTCGATGATCTAAGAGGTCTTTTCCAACCTAGTGATTCTATGATTCTGTGATCCTCCTGGTTTAACTATATATCTTTACACAAAAGTATTTTTGCTGTGCAGCTGTAAAGTTTGTTTTAAAAACATAACAGAATCTTACAGTGAGATGACAAGAACAGAGGCTATTGCTCATTTGTGATATATTTTTGTACAATTCTCCACCTCTGCAAATGGTTTTGTTCCTAATTTTGCCATGTGGCTGCTGTTACTGCATGTTGCTCCTAATCTACTGAAACCAGAAACTGAGTAGCCTGCAGCTGTTCTTTGCTTTTTGCTCTTTGTGAACACTCCCTGAGCAAGTTTCGCTTTCTTTTCCAGATGGTCTTTGGCACCACCTGGTGCCTTGTTCTGTAAAGGCAAAATCAGCTCAGTATTTCAAACATCATACAGTAACATTTTAAAAGAAGTGTATTTAACAGCTAGGGAAAATGATATAAAGTGTCTTTCACTGTAGCAAGACTTTTAATTGTAACTAGAACGATGAAATTAATATCTGATGATAACAAAAGCCTTAGAAGGCAAAATACAGGAACTTCAAATGTAGTGTGAGAACCTAATGACTCACATATGCAAACTACTTAACTGACTACCTCAGTTACTATGAAAGGATATTCTAGGGAAGAAACTATATCTAATAAAACCTAGAGTGATAAAATTCAGCAGGAAATGGAATCATAGAATAGTTTGGTATCTGATAGTTTCCAGTTCCAATCCCCCTGCCATGGGCAGGGACACCTCCCACCAGACCAGGCTGCTCAAGGCCCCATCCAATCCCTGGCATCACCTCCAGGGATGGGGCAGCCACAGCTTCCCTGGGCAACTTGTGCCAGTGCCTCACCACCCTCAGTGTGAAGAAGTTCCTCCTTATGACTAGTTTAAATCTGCCCCTCTCCAGTTCATACCCATTCTCCCTGGTCCCACCACTACAAGCCTTTGTAAACAGTCCCTCTCCAGCTTTCTTGTACTGGAAGCTTTCAGGTACTGGAAGGTCGCTATAAGGTCTCCTCAGAGCCTTCTTTTCTCCAGGCTGAACAAGTTCAACTCTCTCAGCCTGTCCTCATATGGAAGGTGCTCCAGCCCTCTGATCATCTTTGTAGCCCTCCTCTGGACCCGTTCCAACAGCTCCATATCCTTCTTATGTTGAGGATTCCAGAACTGGACACAGTACTCCGATGAGGTCTCACAAGAGAGGAATAGAAACATGGTCACTGTATAATGAATTTTGTCATAAATTCTGGACAGTTCAGATTATTTTTATGTGTTCATACAACCTAAGGGCTTCCTGTTTAACTGTACATAAAACAGTGTTTTTTCTGCAAGCTGCTGCACCTCCTTACATGCAACAGCAGCAGAGCTGCCTTATAGAGAAGTAGAAAGTCCAGACAGAACAGGACTGAAATGTAAATAACTGGAAAATGAGCAACAAAAATAAGAATGATCTATTGCTGTTGTTTCCTAATGCTTCACTGGAGCCGCCTGTACTGGTTTTGGCTGGGATAGTTCATTTTCTTCATAGTGTTTCATAGTGTGCTGCATTTTACATTTCTGAGCAAAACAGCACTAATGACACAGTGATGCTTCAGCTATAAAACAGTGCTTGGACAGCATCAAGATTTTTTCTGCTTCTCATGCTGCCCTGTCAGTGAGTAGGCTGAGGGTGCACAAGAAGTTGGAAGGGACACAGCTGGGACAGCTGACCCCAGCCGATCAAAGGGACATCCTAGACCGTATGATGTTGCACTCAGCAATAAAAACTGGACAAAGGAGGAGGAAGGGAGCGGGCATGTTTGCAGTTACGCTGTTTTTCTTCCCAAGTAACCCTTCTAAGAGATGAAACATTCCTTTCCTGGAAATGGCCAAGTGTCTGCCTGCCAATGGGAAGTAGTGAATAATTTCCTTCCTTTTCCTTATCTTTATCTCAGCCTGCAGGTTTTCTCACTCTTACCCTTCAGATTCTCTCTTCTGTCCTGCTGCTGAGGGAAGCGAGCAAGGGGCTGTATGAGGCTTAGCTGCCCATTGGAGTTAAACCACACCAGCACCTTCAATGTTCTTTTAATGTAGGCAAACACTGCCAGGCTACAATTCTTCAACTGAGTCCACATAACCAGACCACTTTAAGCCTGTGAAGAATTTTCACTGGGACTCTATAGAAACATATTTTTCGTTATGTGACTCTACTTGGAGATATAAAAGAAGGCCATCTACAAAGGCATCTCTGCTACAATATAAACCTATTACATGCAGACTAGAAATACGGCTGCACTATTAGCTGGATCAGGGACACATCTATTTCCATCTCCAGTCCTGGCTCTAAGGGAACATCCAGGGAAAACAAAAAAGCAGCATAAGCATGCCTGTCCAAGCCCCCAGGTATTTTAATCTCATGACGAATCCTGACGTTATCTGCTACTTTAGAAGCCACTTTCTCTTTACAGCACCTGCCCAGCCTCCCCTGCAGCCCACGTAAACCCTCCGCACATGCACAGCTCATGCCAGTGAGCCCCGCCACTCCAGTCCCTGTGGCACAAGTGATGCCTCCAACTCTTCCAACCCAGCCTTCTTGGTTTCTCTTGGCCACCCCACACCTCACTGTCCCTGACCTCCTCTCTTCCCAGGAAACTTCCTGCTCTCTCGTCTCCTGTCCAGGCTGAGCAGCTAGTCAAAAACATCTCTCACTTTCCACTTGGAATCTTTCCCAGCCCGAATATCTCTTTTATTTGTAGGTGAAGGTGATACAAGAAAAAGTTACTATTAAAAAAAATGGAACATCTTGATTTAAGCTAAAGGTGAGTTAAGTTTCATCTCACTAATGGTATTTTTTGAAAGCTAGACAGATTGTTCCTCTGATAGCCTTTTTTTTTTTTTTTTCCCCAAACTGTTTTTACAGACCCTGTTCATTCTTTGGAGATGAGAATGTCTTGTGTGAAGTATGATTTGTGCTGAACAGATGCGTCTTCTTCTGTAATCACCTATTTGCAGTCTTTACCTATTTGATGGAGGTCAGGCAGAGCTGGGGCCAGCTCTAAATTAGCAAGAGTATTGACTGTTGTGAAGTTCATAGTAACATTCAAATTAGTTCTTGGAAGTGACAGAATACGTGTAAGATTTCTGGGAAAGTTTATCTATATGCATACAAGTGGGAAATACATTCTGTAACGAGCTCTTGTCTCTCTGCACACGATAGGTGGAGATCACTCCTCAGTGTTGCCCAGGCCTGATTAAAGGGTGCTGGCTTTCTAAAACTCTAAAATAAGTCTTAAAGTGTTTATTTGCCAGGATTTTCGGTGCCAAGGGAAGCACTTCAGTGCCAAGGCTGGAGCACCTCCCATATGAGGACAGGCTGAGAGAGTTGAACTTGTTCAGCCTGGAGAAAAGAAGGCTCTGAGGAGACCTTAAAGCGACCTTCCAGTACCTGAAGGGGCTACAAGAAAGCTGGAGAGGGACTGTTTACAAAGGCTTGTAGTGATGGGGCCAGGGGGAATGGGTATGAACTGGAGAGGGGCAGATTTAGACTAGACATAAGGAGGAACTTCTTCACACTGAGGGTGGTGAGGCACTGGCACAGGTTGCACAGGGAAGCTGTGGCTGCCCCATCCCTGGAGGTGTTCAGGGCCAGGTTGGGTGGGGCCTTGGGCAGCCTCATCTAGTGGGAGGTGTCCCTGCCCATGGCAGGGGGGTTGGAACTGGATGGGCTTTGGGGTCCCTTCCAACACAAACCCCTCTATGAGTCTCAGAGCCCATTGCCGGGACCGTCAGTACTAAGGGAAGCGAAGCCACCCCGCTCCCCCCGCCCCGCTGCCTACGCGCGCGCCCCGACCCGGAAGCGGAAGCGCGGCGGGGCGGGGGCGGGGCCGGGTCTGAATGAAGGCGCCGCGGTGTGGGGGCCGCTGAGCGCCCCGGCCCGCGCCCGCCCCGCTCGCCCCTTCCCTCCCCCGCTCCCCGCGGGCAGGCCGCGCCCCGCCATGTCCTACACCAAGATCCCGCCGCGCTGGCTCCACTGCCCCCGGAGAGGGCAGCCCGTGGCAGGTGAGCGCCCGCCCGCCCCCGGGGCCCGCCCGGCTCTGCCCTCGCCCTCCCTCCCACCAGCGCCGCTCCAAACCCGCGTCCCCTCGGCTCCTCCGCGGGTCCCCTCCAGCCCCGCCAGCAGCGCCTTGAGTTTAGGGCTAAACATCCCTAGGTTGGAAATGGTCTTAGATAGCATCAGCCGTCCCCGTCCACCGCTAAATCCCTACAAAAAGTTTTCCCGTCCGTCCCGCCCGATGGATGAGGCAGCGGGAGGCGCCGCGATGGAGCATTCCTTAGCCCTGACGAGTCCCCTGTGCCGCCGCTTCCTCGTTTGGTTTTGTTCCTGAAGGTTGTGATGTTGATCGGGGTTGATCTGTTCCCCGGCAGAGCGTTGACCCGTCACTCACCCCTGTGCTCCTAAGCTGTTTAGCTGGAGAAGGAGCTTAAGTGTTGTGCTTTAAAGTTTTTGTGCGTGTCTTTCAGGTTTTGTCAGTGGTTGCTGGCGTCTTGGATGTTCTCACCCGTGACATGCTGCCTGTCCCAATCGTGGCAGGGTGTCCACACTTACTGGCATCTGGTGGCAATGAATTAGGGATCATGTAAACACTCTTTCTTTTGGTTGCAATTTAACTGCCATACTAACTTAAGATGAATGTTTCCCCTGCTGTCTAGTATAAGACAGAATAAGCAAACCTTGCTCTTTTCAATTTTCTGAAGTTCTTTTCTTTGTAAGGTATGCAATTACAAATCCCATTCTTTCATAACTTTCTAGCTGTAGAATCCCTAGGTCAGAAAAAACCTTTGAGATCATCAAGCCCAACTGTACCTGTCCACTGCTAAATCATGTCTCTAAGCATCACTCCTTTCATCATCCTAGTTATGATAATTTAAAGGTATTTTCTGAAAACACAGCATTTGCTACTTAGCCTGCTATTCTAGATGGCACTGTGCCGTGTACTTCTTAACAGTGACAATCCTGTATTTTCGGTCCCACGTTTCTGCATCATCTTCTTATGCTTTTTTGACAGCAGTTGATTGTGGAACTGAAGACATCAATGACTATTCAGGCTTATTTAGAACCTCGTGAGACATCTCAGTAGGCTTAATCTTATCAATATGCGTTACCTGGCATTGATGAGCATTTAATTTCAGTTGTTCTTTTTATGGGTTACTGGTTTCTCTCAAGTTCCTCGTATTTCTCCGAGTTTGACTCAATTAAATAACAGCCTTCTCGTATTGCTCATCTCCATTATCTCTTTTTCCTGACTAATGACAAATGCATTCCTTTCTATCCAGTAAGAGATTTGATAGCTTAAGTTGTTAGGCTTTGACCATGACAAAAATGGACTAATAATTTTTTATTATTTGTTTTTCTTCTCAGCAAGTTCCTGATCTCTAGAAGTTGTTGGTTTTGCTTGTTTGTCTGTCTTTTAAGCCCTGGCTTCTCAGAAAAAGTAACCTAGAGTAAGCAAGAATGCAGTTCATCAGCGTGTCATCTGCTGTGCCATCACTGCTTGTGTGTTTGTTTATTCAGTAAATGCAAGGTAATTCATTTCCATTCAGTGTGGTTATGCACAAGAAGTTACTGCACAAAAATAAAGGAAAGGGCTTGGTTCGTTTCTTTGGCTGCTTTATTGTAATGCATTCCTATATTAGTTTACCTGATTCTTAATTTTTTTTATTGCATACAACTTACCAAAAGTCATAGTACACCATCAGTCTTCTCTCCTTTTTTTGCTATTTCATGTTCAAAGACATCTGGCAGTTTTATCAAGAGGTAATTTTTAGAGTTTACTGATATTGGTACCTTCTCGATGTGTTCTATATAGTCTATTTTAATTAGCTTTTCAGTCAAATTTCTGGGCATACATGTGTGACTTTTTTCCCATCTGATAGTGTAATGGTAATAATGTTGCTGAGCAAAGTTTGTCTAGCTTCTGTGGACCAGTGTTTATCAAGTTTGCTCATGACCCTCTTGTGGCATCTGTGATTTCTAGTTGACCTCAAATACAAGCTCCAGGCTCTTCTCTTTGTGAGATTGGGTTTGTTCAGGTTAACAGGACCTTTCATCCTGAAAGAGATGAATTAATCTACATCTCACATTATTTTCCAGTTTACTTCTTTAAATATTGGTGTTTTGCTGCCACTTTCTGCTTTTACGTTACAGCAGTTCTTTGGAATGGAACACTTTCATATCTATTGCAATGTGGTAACACCTCAACGATGTACTTGATGAAAAGGGCTTTCTCTGAACTCTTAAATCTGAAGCAGTTGGGTTGGTTTGGCCTTACTGCCTTGGCATCATCATTTCTGCAGGTACCTACTTTTTACAGCCGCTGAAAACCCAGTCCATTTTAGTTCTGCCGCAGAGAGTGCTAGCGAGATCCTGAAGGAAAGACATGAGAAGTGTCTGAGCAGCGTCTTTCACTCTCCTTCTAATGATTCATGTTAGTTAATCTTGTTCTAGACATGCATGCAGTGTGCAGAATGGTGGGATGTTATTAAAAGCATCCATGTTGCAGGTACTTACAGAGACAATACCTTAAATAGAAGCGTAATGCCTCTGGTTTAGTAAGTTGCCGAGCCATGGCGTGTTGTAGTTGAGGAGAATAATCTGATGATGGACTTTCATTGTCATCATTTTACACTCTTTCCTAGGCATCTGTTATTAGCCTGTTTTGGTGATGAGATATGAGGTGAGGTGGATGCTTTGGCTCAGCACAGTTGTTCTTGAAACAGAAGACTTACCTTTTAGGGCATTGGTTTTTGGTTGTTTTTTTTTGTTTGTTTGTTTTTTAGTCACATTTTACTATTTCATTTTATTCAAATTTCTCTTTCTTTGGTCACTGTACACAGTCTAGCCTTGCTAATCAATGTCCAATCTAGCCCTAAACGTACCATGGTCATGAATAATTAGTGGCTGCCATCATGAATTGAGTTGATATCTTTATGTCACAGAAAACTGGACTATATTAAAAGTAGCTTTTTCACTGATATGCTCTAGGATTAAAGTTTTAAAAACAGATAACAATGTGCCAAAATTTGAAGATGTATATGTAGGAAATTTGAATTCTTATGTTCAGTTTGATTTTTCTCAGATTTATCCACCTGATATTTATGCTTTGACATACTGGATTCTTACTTTTAGAATTTTTACCTATTCTTGAACCTAAAGAAACACCATCTGTTATACAGGTAACTAATTTGGAAAAGGGTTTTTAATACCTACTTTCTAAAACTATTTGACAAATTTGGACTTAATTGTGGCCGTACGTAATGAAGCATCAATGTTCCAGTAGCATTTTGAAGTTAATTTGAAAATTTGATTGAGGAGTTATAATTATCATAATCTAGCTTAGATATACTAATAACTTGGGGTGCTTTGATATCCATGTAAATATCACCCTGTTACTGTCAGATCATCTAGTTCAGCATGAAGAATTGGTTATTTAATATTCAAATGCTTATGCATGGCAGCTTGAGTTGCAGACATATTTTACTGCAATACTTCTTTAGCATTAAGATGTAAGGCAGAACTGTAGCAAAGATAGTAGCTACTGCCTCATTTATGCTTGTCCATATTGCTCAGAAAGGTTGGAGACCTTTCTGAGATTTAAAGCTTAGATTTTCTGTAGTTTAGTGACACTTGCCTTGAAGAGGTTTATATGCACATTGTGAGGGAGGATTTTCAAGCTTCTGTACAAAGATCAGATAGCAAAGTAGGGAAATTTGGTGTTCTGTTACAAGAGGAACACAATACGAGATTGATTTCAAGATCTTTAATACGTTTATCACAGCCACAATTCAAAAATAAACAAGAACATAAAGGAGGAAGACGCGGCTTACTGCATAGGGATAACATAAGATTATATTGCAGACAAATGTAATTTATTTAAAAAACCAGCAAACAAGCAAAGAAAACTCAGAGGCATTATTTTCATAATCTGGTTACAAAATTTGCCTAAATTGGAACCAAATTGGAATTCGCTTTTCTCTTCTAACCTTGGCAGGCAGCGTGTTTGCTGCCATGCAAACTCTGTTTCTCAATGATACCACCAAACTGCAATTTGTAGAAATTGGGTACCTAAATACTTCCAGAGATCTGGGGTTTAGTACTTTACCAGTATATTATAAATGGGCTCTATTAAAATACTTGTCACTTTCACAGCTGTGTAAAGTTGTTAAAATGCTGCAGGGAGTGCTGGCTGGACTACTTCACCTGACTTTTCCTGGTGAACAGGAATGTGTTATATTTACTCAGAAAGAAATCAGAGTGAATTCAAAGATCAAGATCCAGTACCAAGGAGAGAGTGAACGTGTTTATTCATTGTTCTAGGAGGAGGAGAACAGGAGAGTCTTCACCGCAATTGTACAGTCGCTAATGAGATAGTACAGGAATCAGTCCTAACCGCCAGGCACTGTTTTCCAACTCTGTGCTCTTTTGCCGGCATTATGTGTCCATTGATTCTCTTGTCAGTGCATTCTTAATCAAATGCTTTGGCTACAAAATTTAGGTTTGTTCTTTGTGGTTTATAATGGGTGAGTGGGTATGTTAGGATGGGGATGGCAAGTAACAAAATTAAGCACTTTCAAGCATGATTGGTGTTTTGCAAAACTTACGGCAGTGATAGATTCTTGCATTAAGATTATCCAAAATTAGGATTTGCATCATCAGTCTGTACAGAGGAAGATTACAAGTTTTTGTGGAAGGGTTAATAGTGAGCGAGAGAGACTGAATGGTAGTGTTGAAGGTGATGGGGAAAACAAGCAAGAAAATTCAAGTAGATAGATCAAAAAATGAGAAAATTGAGTGAGGTAGCCATAACCAGCAAGGAGGAGGATGTATGTAAGCGGTGGAATGAAAAGACAGAGGGAAGTAGAGTGAAGTTCGGAGTTTTTCTAAGACTCAAATAAATCGAAGCTCAAGTGGCTGTAAGTTTATCAGCATTCAGTGTGTGTGTTGACTGTATGACCGAATAACTTTCCTTTTGGCTGTAATGGTTGGGATGGTCTTTGACAAGGAGCAAAGGTGTTTCTCATGCTGCTGCTTAACTGAAGACCTGAGCTAACAAGTTGTGCAAAGCTTCTCGCTTTCCATAACTATCTTCTGTGGTTTATGATGTCTCTTCCCTAAAAGTTAAATGCTCATTTAAGACTATATTAGATGTTTTGATAGAATTTAAGGCTACAGAGAATTCTATGAACTTTAACTTATTGTACAGTGAAACCTCTCTACAGCATTCATTTAGTGAAACTAGTATGCATTTTTCTATTTCTATGAAGATTACTGAGTTTCTCAAAATTTGATTCCTGTCTGCATAACATGGACATTTTAGTGTCTTTTCATTCCATGTGGGTTTTTTTTTTCTGAAAACAACAGGATTTTTTTTTACATTTACTACAAGGAAATGTTCTGTCTTGATGAGAAAGCAGTATTTCCATGAGTAATTTAAAAGATTGTTTTTTTTAGGATGTGTGCTGGGTGTCCCGATTCACTTGGGGGTCTGAAACGGAACGTTTAATACTGCATAAAGACTAGTGAATGGTGGCTGTTACTCTACGTTACACAGTTGAGCAGATGCTTGAGATGGTTTAAGCAATAGTATAGAAAGGTGTAATGTTTTTCCTTAGTTCAGAATATTGTGTGTGTACTTGTGTTTTAAAATAGCAAAAGCTGAAAGCTACTGAAGTTAAAAAAAATTAATCCTATATAGAATTAACTGTTTCTCCCCCCGCTTACCCTCCTTTAGGAAATAGGTAGGTTAATTGCTATTAGGAGCACTTTAGAAATATAATTCGACAAACATCAGGATCTAGCAGCACTTCTTTTCCTGGGAGATTTGTCTGCTGCTCCAATTTGGAGTTCCTCCTTCGTTAGAAATCTGCTGCTGCTTCTCTTCTGTGCCATACAATTGTGACTGCATTTTCTTTGGTTTTAGAAGGTCTGTCTTCCTAACAGCGTGGAACCAATTTTATTTAAAAAATAAAAAAGGAAAGACAAAAGAGGGGGAGGAAAGTTCTGGGGCAATACATTTTTTTTGTGTTTCCTAGGGGAAGGGTTTATTTGATCAGTCTTGGGATATAATTCATTTAAATATTTTCATAGATACTTAGAAATGCTGAGTTTCTAATAGTTTTACGCTCTCCCTGTATGATTAACTGTAGTGTGACTGGGCAGCAATGCCAGGTCTCTCTTACTATTAATTTGCATTCATTTTCTGCAGCTCACAGCAGTGCAGGGTCCCAGGTGCATGCGGGAGCTTGCCGCGCTACTTCCCAGGCAGAGACCCGGGCTCTACGCTCTGGTCTGTTTGGAAGTGCAGGAAATTCTCTTGAGTCAGTACGTGCTGCTCCAGTACTGTTCCTGCTGTGTTGAGGGAAAGGCATGCCCTTAGCTTGCTGAATGTCAGAAGGAAAGAGCTAGATGTCTCTGATAAGAATATTTCAGATGTTCTGTGGTAGGTATGATAGATCAAAACTAAAATCAATTAAAAAAAAAAAAATTGGTTTCTAGCAAGTGATGGATGTAGTTCAGTAAGTACTAATTCCGGTTAAGTTTATGTTGCGGTTCTGTAACTTCCCTGGTGTCTGGAGCACAGGCAGGTGGTGTATTTCAGAGGGAAATTTGAACACTGCTGCGGAAGTCTTCCAACAAACCTTAAGAAGCATTTTAGAAATCTCTAGTATGTAGCTGTTCTGGACCAAATGCATTTTTTTTTCAGTTATCTTTACTGTGTTTTATTTTTGCAGGTAATTAAAGTTGGTATTTATATGCTTGGGTAACAAACTGTCTTTTTGAAATGCTGTTTTCACGCCTTTAACCACACTGAGTTTAAGTGTTCTCTATTTTGTTGTGTGCTGTAGCTCTGCAGCTTAAATCACACTAAAAGCTAGCTAAAAATGTTGCATCATTTTGTTTTAGATGAGCTGACTTCTATTTCCTTTAAACTTCTAAACTTATTTGCAAATTCTGAGGGATTATTACTAAAAAATATTCCAATTCAGCTGTTATTCTTTCCCCGTGATTATTTTTAATTGAAGGTGAGCCTCTAAATCTGCTCAGGATTGCTTTGAAATTGCTAAGTTGTAAGTGGACCTATACATGACTATACATAAAATACTGCAAAATTTGATTACTTTTCATAGGGAAGTTTTTACCTTTGAAGACAATGTTAGGACCGAGATATGATGAACAAGTTGCTGAAGAAAATCGTTTTCACCCGAGTATGTTATCCAACTACTTAAAGAGTCTGAAGGTAAAGTTAAATTTTCTGTTAATTGAAGTACTACTTTAATTATTATTGTTTATTGAATGTTGCTTTTCAGATTTGAGAAGAAAGTGGTTGATGGCTTCCTTTGGGGCATCTGTACAGAAAATTTATTTTGTTTTCTTTTGAATTTTCAGGTTTTCTCTGCAACTCCTAAATTTCCAACAGTACTTTCTTACAGGCAAGAATTGTGCAAAATTCTCCAGCTCATTCACTGTATTAGAGGCAAGAATGTCACTTCGCTGTTACGACTGTTGCATCTTGGAGATGTGTCATTGCCAAAATTCAGATAGTCTGAGTTTGTAGTTGTAGGAATGACTTGTGTATGGACATGTTAGGTTGCAATTGGAAAGTGAAAGGAGAATTTCATAGAACTCTTCTATAGTTTCGATGCATAATTTTCTTCTTTTGATGCCTGGAATGCTTTATGGGATCTAGCCAGTTATACCCAAATACGGAAGAAATACAATCATAGAATAGTTAGGGTTGGAAGGGATCTTGAAGATCATCTAGTTCCAATCCCCCTGCCATGGGCAGGGACATCCCACTAAATCAGTTTATAGGTTTTATGCAGCAACTTCTTGTGAAAAAGAAAAAAGCAAGCATAAACAGAAAAAAAATCTTGGGAGCATGGATTAGGACCCAGGGAAGTGTATGGATGCCTTTATCCTTGGGTTACAGAGTTGTGCTTCTTCTTTATTTCTTCATTCTCTATTTAGTCCTTTTCTGTCTGTCTGCTTCAGCTTGCATGTCATTCTGCATCACAGGACAACTTTGACAATAAAGATTGTGAAGAGGACCTTTCCAGACTTTCATGTAGCGTAGAGGTTTGTGAAGTGTTGTGTACAGTCCAGTGCACCTGGCAGTGTCGGAAATAGGATTTTAAACCTCTAAGGCAAAGGAAGGCCTACAACCCAGTTCTTTTAATGTGTTTATTAAGCTCTAGTATAGAAGGCTAGCGCTATTTTTTTGCTAGTGTTTTACAAAAGTAATCACTGTAGTGACATTTTTTCAGTCTTTTTGGTTTTGACTTTGACTGGCTTTAATGGGGCATATCTAGAAATTTTCCAGAAGTTTTTGGTTTTGCTTTTTTTTGCTGTTGATCTAAGTTAAATTAACTCTGAACTTGTTTAGCAGTATCAGAGCTTAAACATCGGAAGAATCAGATGACTAAAATCGTAGAATAGTTTGGGTTGCAAAAACCTTAAAGATCATCTAGTTCCAACCCCCCTGTCATGGGCAGCGACATGTTCCACTAGGTCAGGCTGGGATATGGGAAG
Source organism: Cuculus canorus (assembly GCF_017976375.1). Lineage (NCBI taxonomy): Eukaryota > Metazoa > Chordata > Aves > Cuculiformes > Cuculidae > Cuculus > Cuculus canorus. The sequence continues at coordinate 22,187,415 of NC_071403.1, read as the reverse complement.
ATATGGGAATCTTCATTTTATGAGTCATATTTAGGCTTAGGTAGGAAGTAGATGGTCAACTACTCAGTGTAGCAGTGATAAAAGAACCTGTGGGCTAATGTGTGGTACTTTATCAGTGAAGCAGATGTACCTGTTCTCAGGTGCTTGAACTAGTAGGATTTTTCTTGTTTGAGTTCTTAGATCTATGCATCTAAATTCTACTTTAGTTCCTCTTTTATGCATTATGTTGTTTTGGAATCTGAATCGCTTTAATGGGGCATATCTAGAAATTTTCCAAACCCCATCTTACTGATGGTTTAAAATAATTTAAAATTCTGCATATATTTTGAAGTTACAAAGAACTTCAGAGACTTGCTTAGGATTTCTGCGTATTTTCTTGCTAGTGATTTGTCACCAAAAAAGAAATCATGGTGAGCCTTCATAGCCTTTGCACTAAGCGCATTAATCAGTTGTATTGTTACTACAAGTTTGTAATGTCTTGAATGACATCAGATGATAAGAATCTGATAGTACAATTACTAACGTTAGGATCCCTACTTATATTTTGGTAGTTTTGGTTAGAAAGCCGAACGTAATTTCTCTGAAACACTCTGTTCTTGTCAAATCTGTTATATTGTCTTGAACCCTGGTATTGTTACTAAATGTTTGCTCTTTGAAAACATATGTTTTCTTGTTTGCAAAGATATGCACCAGTTTACCAACAACCTGGCAATGAGATTAGCAGGCAGTTGAAAAGTGGATTATCTCAAGACAAAAGCAGCTAACTGTGCATGGTTCTCATCATTTTACTGCAGCGTATTTTACTGCTAATACTTTGCAGAGTGAATTGCTTCTGAAACCTGGTTATTACTTAAGTCCATATAATTTGTCTCCCAAATAAGAGACTTCAGCAGAAACTTTTACATTTGTATTTTGGTAATAGTGAGATATTGTGATTACTTTTTGACATAGAGCTAGTTGCTGAAAATCTGTATGCTAGGAGTTGATTTGATAAAGGATAGCAGTGCTGTTTTTCTTCTGATTGCCAGTATTGATGTAGTATCTTAATAGTCTCATTAAAAAAATTGCAGGAGCAGTTGCCAACAGAGTGGAAAACTTTATTTTTTCCTTTCTTTCTTGAATAGGTTGGTTAGTACTGTTTATGCTTTATGAGAGGTAGTTTTGTTGGTGTTATGTAGAGCTAGGACATCAGTTAGAAGAACGTTAGGGAACTTAATATGTCCAAGTTACAATTACTATTAGGAAAACAAGTTATGAGTTTTCAGCTACATTTTTGTTTTCACAGATCAATTCAATCACTGATTTAAATTTTCTTCATAAAAAATGCAGAAAAAAAATCCTGCAACTGGAGAGAATTCAGTGTATTGTAGTATGCTGTCTCCTGCCTGGGGAGAATCTTTTCACTTTCCAACATCTAATGAGAAACTTCTGGGGTAATTCAAGGGGATCCTAGCAAGCCCATTTAATTACACAGCAGCAGAAGAGTGTATGCATAAACCATTAATAGCTGGAGATAGCTGCATGTGAGAAAGTGATGAGGAAGGCTTTTATAATGTAGGAAGACGTGGACATTCTGGCCAAAATGAGCATAAGCAGGATGGAGGTGGTATGAAGATTGTGGCATTATTGTATGTAGAAGATGAGAATTTCAAGCTATTGATGAGGTTTTTTTTTTCCTTCTATCCAGTCATCTTTGACTATTAGAAGCAAGAAAAATAACTGGTTTCAATTGTGTTGCAGAGCGGTGTCTAAGACTGTAGTGTTGCAACAGTACCTTGTAAGAAATAAATGTATGTTTTAGTGAGAAGTTGCTCAACGATTTAAAATTATTCTTTTTTTCCAAAGCTGTCATTCAGCGATGGCTGGGCATGGTGGACTGAAAGATACGATTTATGAAAAATGTTGACTGGAAAAACGTTTGGTTTTTTTTTTTTTCCCCAGTGGATAACTAGCTATTTTAGCTTAGTAGTCTTTAAAAAATCAGTTCCTATTAAGAACTTGCTGGGGAAAACTTAGGAGACCATGACTGAGGGACAGCTGTGACTGATGTCAAGGTTTCAGAGAAGAGCAAAGCACCTGCGTGAAAAGAATAGTCTGTTCTGTAGGTGAGAATTGTGATTGGTCAGGGCAAGCGTAGTATAAGTCTGTGACTGACATGTTCTGGTTCTTGTGGTACCAGTGTCGTTTTTTTAATGGATTTTTGGAATATCATCATTGTATACTTTGATATGTTACATAATCCCCTTGCTTTTAAAAAATTTCTTTATCCTTTTGTCTTGCTGTGCGCTCTCTAAATTACAATGTATTACTAATCCCATGAGCTGAGAGAGCAAATGCTTTCTGTAAAACAAGCAAACTGCTTTCAGGCCTTGTATGATGTATATGCCATAGATGCTTTTTATAGCTTTGGAAAAATATATCGGATGCCTGTATGTTTGGCTTACTGCTCTGTGAAATGTCTGAGGAACAGTGCCACTTCACAAGATCTTTGCTCGCATTGACTGAAATTACTCGTAATAATTGCAAAGCAATAGCTGGCCAGAAGTCCTGGAGTTTGGTAGTCCAGAATTTCCTGTCTACAAGCCACTTTGCTGTCTTTCGTTCTCCTATTAAAATTAAATGCAACAGGTCGAATACTTGTTGGCACTTCGGGTCTGAGTCTGATATAGTGTTCTCCTGGCTCATGCATGTCAGTGAGGAAACTGAAATCTGTAAATGGGCATGTTCAAAAGACTAATTTCAAAAAGTTGAGGGAAAAGCATACAAGTGTTCTTTGAGCTTAAAAGCTTTGACATAAAATTATCTTTTTTCTTTTGTGCATCTTCTCAGTGATAATTCATTACACGAGGAGTTTTGGGAAGTCTGGAGGCTTCTAGTGGGAGCGTTTGAAGCTGCTGATGCTTGAGAACCGTGGGGCTGGGAGTTGGCTTTGGGTTTTCAATTCTAAAATGGTTTTCTCTCTCTGCTACTTTAGGATGGGAGGATGTGATTCTGCAAGTCACTTTAATTTCTTCTTGTAGCTCTCCTTTAACAATTTGGTGTATTAAACAATGTTTCATTTTAATCTGTCTTCGTGCTTTTATTAAAGGTTGTTTTCCCTGTGATTCTTTTTCCCTTTCTCTAGACTATCAGATGATACAGCTTTTTTTTTTTGAGAGTAATTCATGTTTTGGAATGTCTTCTTTCTCACTAGACTGGAACTGAATGCAAAAACCTTTACTTTAAAATGACGTTTTCATTAAATCTTAATTTTACTTTGAAAGTAACTTTTTTTCTCCATAGCTGAGGACATCTTGGAAGTGTTACACCCAGTCCCATATTGTGCATAAAAGAAGAAGTTATCAAGCTGAGCTGTGTAGAAGTTGGGGAGGAGGGTCATTAGGGTCTTCATAGTCCAGAGTTCTCTGGTGAAAACACTCCTGATAGTCGTATCAATATTTCTGCCAGCTCTAACCAGATTATTGATAGAATGCAGAACACAAAGGGAGATTCTTATGCTTTTTTTTTGAGCCCAGCATATTTCTGGAAGATGCTGTGTTGATGCCCTCCATGGAGCCATTGGTTGTGTAGACTGGTAGAAAAATAATCTGAATAGTTTTCATACAAATCAGCTCATTTTAGATGTACTTATCTGTCCTAGCATGTTGTCCTGTCCGATCACCTGGAAGTACTGGTGTAGGAATATGTCATTCTCCTCTCAACAGTTATTTTGAATGGGTTTATGCCAATGTCATAGTGTTATGGACCTAAAATGTGTAGCACCTGGAAATTTTTTGTGGTCTTAATTGTGAATTTATGTAATCTTTGAGGTATTTGCTAAATGCTGTTGAGAATGGAGGGGGAGGAAAACAGTAATTGAATTAATTGCCTATTGTAATCTTCCTGCAAAATTAATCACTGGCTGTTAGTCTGTATGCTTAGCAGTTTGGTTGACACTAAATATTTGAAGTTTCAGATGATATAACGTTGTTTTCAGGTTGACGTGTCCTGAAGTATTGTAGCTTGCATTTCTGCAAAACACTAATAAAAGTAAATAAAGCATTCTGAACGTAATATATAAACTTGAAGTAAACAAGGAGAAATTCAGAAATTATTTGGATATTACACTACAAATGCTTAATGCTGCTGACATAACATTATGATGCTTTTTACTATCAGAAGCATTATGGAAGTATAAAGATATTATATACCAAGAATCAGTAGGTTGAACATTACTGAATCTCTCTGTGTTGTATGCTGCCCAGTGGAATTTCTTCTTTCCATGTTGCTTTTTAAAAACAGTAACTTCCACAAAGGCTGCTTTAAAAGACCTACTTTACAGCTATAAATGCCAAACACTAATAAGTTAAGTTCATGCACAAGGAGACATATTAGGGTAGAGTAGGCGAGGCAGCCTGAATTCAGGTGTGTCCTCACATTTGGGTGATTAAAACTGCCACCTTAATTACTGTCAATGTCTCTGAAGATTTCAGGTTGTTTCACATTTTAGCTTTGAATAAAATGTTTGTAAGAATGTTTGGGATTTTTTTTTTTTGTTTTAAACTTGGAAATGTATTAATTCGTTTTGCTCTCTAATGGATGGGTAAATTAAGAAGAGCTGTTTTTTTCTGAAATTATTCTTGTATATGTCTCTGTAGTTAATTTTTCCTATGGTACTTCCACTGGGCCAGTGTTCTAGGAACTTAAAGCATAAGAGCACTTGATTCTATTTTTTGTGTTTTAACATGTTGAAATTATTCTTTATCAGATAATTCCCTACTGCTAGCAGATTTTTCTTACTTAAAAATGTTGTTAGGAACGAACTGAAGTTTATTCATTAGTTGGTGCCAGTTCAGATACCAACTTTCACAAAAAAATACAGATGACTGTGATAGTAGTAAAATCAAATTTACATGGGTTTTATGAACAAATGCAATATTTAGGAATTTATGTACTGGTATACGAACCACATCTATAAGTTTACTTTTTACTCTTTTTTTTGTTTTTAGGTTAAAATGGGTTTACTGATAGACTTGACCAACACTACTAGGTTCTATGATAGGAATGATATAGAGAAAGAAGGGATTAAATATATAAAGCTCCAGTGTAAAGGGTAAGTTCTAATATTTAGCTTTCAATTTGAAAAATCACACTGAAGTGATTAATGTCTTTTTTTCTCTCTTCCCTTTCCCCTGGTTGTCTCCTCACCTTGTGTGTTCCTGTGTTTTTCAGGCATGGTGAGTGTCCTACACCTGAGAATACAGAAACATTTATCCGTGTATGTGAACACTTTAGTGAAAAGAATCCCACGGAGCTTATAGGTATGTTCTCATATCCATCTTTAGTTTTTACTGTTAATTTATTTCATATTTACTTGTAACTGCAGTCTCTTATTCTTAAAAGTCTAAGCACAGGAATTTTCTCAGTACAATGCTTGTGCATATGTAGATTTGATTGCTTTTACTCTAGAAACTACTGTGTTTCATCATCTGTCGGTTTGATTACAGCTGTTGAATTAATGCAGAAATAAACCACAGGCTTAAGAACTGTCTACAAATACATGGTACTTCCACTGTTTCTTCTGCTGATACAAATACAAGTTATGTATTGCCAAAGTATTGTTTTGGCGTTTGGTGGTCTGGCTTACTCAAAGTCATATTCGATGACTGAATGATCAGAGATTCTTTAGCAAATGTCACAAAGCAGTTGCATAATTGTCAAAAAGTGATTGTAGATATTAGGCTAAGTTTTTCTTCTGTGGTATGCTCTTTCACAGTGAATGTTTGAATGTTCTTAATGATATCTTTTTTTCACTAGGACCAGAGGAAGTTCTGAGTTTAATTTGTGTGACTCCTAGTTAGAACAATTTTATTCTGTTTTCTGTTAGGTGTGTTAAGTGTTCAACTTTATTGGCAAACTGTCAGAGATGAGAAATTACTTTGCAGCTGAGCTTATAGAGTCAGGAGAAGTGTTGTCCTCAAACCTCTTTGCTGATAATTCTGCATCTTTCCTGAATCTGCGTGTCTGTGTGACTTAATGGTGCATGGAACAATTGTTTGTGTAGGTGTCATTCATAAGAGCTTGGTAAACTAAACTAAACTGATATGTTTGTGCAGTTTAGGATTCATACAGAATCATAGAATTGTACAATAGTTGAGGTTTTTGGAAAGAACCCGTGGAAATCATCTAGTAAGCTGCTGTTCCTTAGAGAAAGGCCAGCTAAAGCAGCTTGCGCAGGGCTGGGCCTGCTTGGAATTTGACCACCTCTGGGTGATCTTTAAAGTCCCTTCCAACCCAAACCATTCTGTGATTCTGTATCTCTGCTTACCCATCTAAAGTAAAGTTTCAGATCTTTATGAGTCTGCTCTTTGCAGGCATTTTTTGGACCTCCAGGAAAAAAAAATTCTTGCAGTGTAGAGGAGTGTATAGAAAAGAAGATAAATATTCACATGCTGTCTGAATAACCATCAAGCTAATTGTTGCTAAACTTGCTTTACTGAGTGTGGTAGAGAAGGAAATCAATAAAAGCTTAAGTGATTTGCTTCAAGATCATAACTGAAAAATATGTTAATATTAATTGTTTTGGTGGTAACTGTAATACTGTGATATTTATAATTTAAAGTGCAGGGTAAGGAAGAGGCAACGTCTTTCCTGAATCCTTCATGATGTTTCCAATAGCACAAATTTTCAGACTGCTTTGTTTATCACTAGATGGTGCTGTTGCCTAGAGAGAAAAGTTACAAAGCATTTGACTCTTCTCCTCCTTCCACTGTGGAATGAATTCAGTAAAATGGAAGACTTAATTCTTTCTTTCTTACATTGAAAGGATAAATTATTCAAGGTGATCATAGTGTTGTAAACTTTTTTTTTATATTCCTCCCCCCCCAAAAGAGAAAAGAATAACCCTGGTCTTAGCATGGTAATAGCAAATTTGAAACAGAATTGTGGTCTATTGAGACCCCTTTTCAAGTCTGGGGTATGGTAACCTGGATATGATTTTCATGCCTGTTGGTGTGAAATGAATGTAATGCTTGGGGAACCCACTAAAACCACAGTTATTGAATTTGATTGTATTGTCTTCTGATAAACTTCTGTGCAGTCATTAAAAAATACTTTAACTCTTATTTGTTTTAACCATATTTTAGTTGTGTTACGTTGATGCTATTGAGGTGGGATAAACTGAAGTATCCGATATCTTGCTGCTAATAATTTGCAGGAAAAATGTAATAAATTGCTTCTTAGGCTTATGTGTCTTACATGATTTTGGCTGCCTTGATAGGAAGGGAGGTAACTCTTTAATGTTACTGATGAAGGTGGAAGGATTCAAAAATGTATTTGTGAAACTAAAGCATGTTTGTTGAAGCTACTTGCAAATGATTGTGCCCTTCTTTTCTCTTGTCTAGGTGTCCATTGCACACATGGTTTCAATAGAACTGGATTTCTCATCTGTGCCTTTTTAGTTGAGAAGTTGGACTGGAGGTAACTTTGAATGTTAATTCCTAGGGATTTGTGGAGAGTGACCAAAGGACTCTTCAGTATGTTTCACCCATTGTCCTGATGGCTATCCTAATGTACCCACTGGTGGTTATTTTAATTATTTACTAATTTTGAGCAAGGAACCTAAATTAACATTATTCATATCATCCTTTGGTAGCTTTGCCTGTCTCAGTTAAACTTTCCAGGTCTGGTGGGTGAAAAGTCGGCTGCACCTGCTCTGTGGCCTTTTATTATGTTGTGAACCTTCCCTATGACATGTCCCAGCTGTGTCTTTTTTTTCTTCATTTGGTTTACTAATTGTATCAAGTTTGTTCATCTCTGTGGGATTATTTCAACAGAACACCCAGATATCACCTGGTAGGGAAAAATGTCCACAGCAAAAGAATTAATTTTGATGATGTGGTAGTTAATGCTAAGCATTGTATCAAGATAAATCCAATTTACTGTACCATTCTTTAAAATGAGGCACTGTTATTTGCTGATGAGGAAATAAGATTTTCCTGATGGAAAAATCCATCCATATTCATTCGTTAAGCATATGATATAGGAGTACTGCTGATGTATTGTGAATACTGAGATGTATTTTATACTTAATTTAGAGAAAGGCCATCCAGACTGAAAGCTCTTCAGCTAGTGATTAGAAACCTTACTTGATTCACTTTTTTTCCCAAAGACTGCTGTTTTTCTAGAACTTGCAAAATACGTTTTCTTTCAGCAAGATTTCTGTGCTTGAAATCTGTGCTGCCTCTTTTGGCTTTCATTGCCATCTATTATAGAATAGTATTGAGTTCTAATATCATCAGAGACAAATTTGAGTGCCTTTCAGGCCCCATTTTGTTTGTTTTGGCCTTGCGATGGCATTGATTACAGAAGATGTGAAACAATTTAAGAAAAGTACCTGAATAAAAAATGTCTTGCAAGGAAGAAATTCTGAATCTTAGAAAACAGAATGAGGAAGACTGAAATAACAGTTTAAGAAACTGAGTTTTCCCAAGAAGGGTCTGAGACTGATGACTGACTATCTAATAATCTCACTCCTGAAAATGTTTTGTTTTCTACTCTTGCTGAGGATCAGAAGAGAGAAACAAACTTCCTGGTTCTTAGGAAGTGTTTCTGTCTATTCTGGGAAACTTACCTCAAAGTTCTTGGACTCATTCTGATGCTGTACAGATCAGACAAAAAAATATCATTTGTGTTTAAATTCTTTTTTACATTTGCCTATATGTTTTACTTGTTCCAGTATCCGGCGGTTTTCTTATCTGAAGAAAATTCTTTTCACAGAGTGTAATATGTACTTTTGTTCCAGTTTTAAGCTATGGGCTTGTCAAGAAGCCTAACAGGAGCATGTACCTTTACTGATTTCTCCTCTCTTATTTAACAAGATTTCTAAATGTTGATCTGTGGAGCATTACTGCTCCGTGCAGCCATGACAAACTGAAGGCAGAATTATGTCCAGTGTTTTCTCTTAAACATTAGTATAGGATCTATGAAAATAGAAACAATAAAACTGTCATGCTGTGCTCACAGTTGTGTATTTTGCAGTGCTTACCAGTTAGTTTGTAAAGGTTCGTGACTGTAAATTTTGGTTTGTAATTTTTTTGAGATTCAGTCTCCAGTTTATTAAAGCACTTAGGATTTAAATGTTAGCTGCATAGTAAAATACTTCTGGATTACAGTTTTTTTAATGAGAAAATTCCAGAAAGGGAAGTGGTTTCAAAAGATTAGGATGCTTTTTCTGAGTGTGATGGAAAAACCTCTTATGAAAGCAAAAATAATTCTTAGAATGAAAAATATAGGCATATTTGAATGTCAACACTTGTGTTTTTCTTCATTCAGTTTGTTGATCTTTTTCTTTGGTCTTTTTTTGTCTTTGTTCAGTCCTCAAGTACTTCCTTATGGGTCACCCATTCCTTTTCAGTAGCAATAGTAGAAGTTTTATCTAGGTGACCAGCAAATCCCTATTAGCTACTATAAGGAGATGAAGCAATGCAAGCTACATTTACTTCGGAGAACATGCACAGTGCCTAAATAATTACGCAGAATCTTGGGCAAGAGCAACTGTTGCCAGGCATGATGTTTCAAATATAATGAATGTTTTTTGCAATTAACAGTTTGAAAGTTTTTTTTTAATCCTCAGTCCCCATGCATCTTGCATTTGTTAAGGCATAGCATGACTAAAATGTGTAAATTAAGCATCCAGAGTAACTTTCAGTTTTTATTTTGACAGTATTGAGGCTGCCGTGGCTACTTTTGCTCAGGCTAGACCTCCAGGTATTTATAAAGGTGACTACTTGAAGGAATTATTTCGTCGTTATGGGGATGAAGATGATGCACCGTCACCACCTGAGCTACCAGAATGGTGCTTTGATGATGATGAAGAGGAGGATGAAGATAATGGTAAAGCAGGAGGCCAGGAGTCAGAACCTGGATCATCAGGCTCTTCCTTTGGCAAAAGGAGAAGAGAACGTCTAAAACTGGTATTTTTGATTAAGAACTTAATATACTAATTGCTAAACTTAATTTCATAAACTCATAATCATCAATTACTACCTAATACGTGCTATATGAATGTCAGTGCTTTTGCTCTAGTAGTTTTGTCTCTAAACATTAAACCTGGTAGATTCATTGCAAGCTCATCTCCTGTATGAATCTTGAATCTTTAACATTCAACACACCAACTATTCCGGGTGTAACAATGACTTAAAATTTTTTCTAACATAACATTTTATTTTTTTTAAGCTTGAGTTGAGAGAATAAAGCACTTTTTCATTTCTCAGTCCGTCTGTAGAGGTGAAATGTTATGGGGGAGGTGGGTAAACAATTTTCAGTTGCTTTTGTAGCCATGTGGATGAAATTCAGCATTTTTTTCTATTTAGTGCTCATTTTGGTGAATACTCTTCTGAAAATTTTGAAAGATTGAGAATTGAGTTAGCAAAGAGCAAGATAATTAAGAACCCCAAGGAAGCTGTGAAATTATGTTTTGTTCAAAGCTGTTTAAACTGTGTCATCATAAGAAATATGGCTGTTCGCTTACTCTGATTATTTTGACATAAATCTGCATAATTCTGATTAAATCAGTTACTGTAGTTACTATAGTATGGAACCTATACTCAAGTACGAAGAATATATTTGTTTTAGCCAAAGAGTGATGTCTCAGTTCTCCCCAAGTTCCTGACTTTTCTTTATTTGTGAGTAAAGTAGGGGAGAATATTGCTGAGTGCAAAAATAGATTCAGTTCTTTTTGCATAATACTGACTTATTTTACTTGTGGGCTGAGGTGTGTTTGTTTGCAAACACTTGGAAATCCTCGTATGAAATATGCTGTGAAAATGCATTCTGTTGTTAGTGCAGCCGTTCAGTGTAGTTTGCAGGTGGAGTACGGAAGAAATTAGCCTGAAAGGTATAAAAAAAATCATCCAAAGAAGCAAAATGAACTCTGAAAACGTTTAAATAATCAAGTGAAATAAAAAATTATCTACAATATAAAAATCCATAATAAAAACATATTCAGGGGCATGGCTGCTACCGCCATGAGCCTTGCAGTAAAATGTTGATATCGAAACAGTTTTTTTTTTTTAGATAAGAACCTCAAAACTGTTTTTTCTTTACTTGCCTTTTGATGCATTAGCAAATGAGATGTGAAGGAGAGGTCCAATAATGACCTATTTTCAACAAGTATGAAACTAAACTGGTCTGTTTAACTGGAATCATGATACTGGCTTCCCAGTCTTTTTGTTATGCGCTAGCATAGGTTTTTGAGAGCTGGAAACGAAATTATACGAATAAGCACAGTAATAAATAAGTTTTAATTAAAAGTTAGATAATTTATGAAAGAGACAATATTCTAGTTAATAAGCATGTTCGTATAATTCAGTTTTGCAGCCCTGGGGAAACATTCTTCGACATGAAAAGGAGGAACAGGGGAATTCTTTACCATAGTTCTTGGCTGGCAGATTGAACTGCTTCTTAACTGAGTAGAGATGGATACAATCTATTTGTGATTCCTTGTAAATATGCAATCTACAGGGAGAATGATTGTTAGGTAAATAATTCTTGCTCGGATTTTCATGTTTTACTGTCTAGAGGATAAATTTTCAGCATTACAGCCGATTTCCTGCAACAGATGTTTTCAGCTTTCTGATTTCACTCTTCTAAACACCTAGGGGTAGACAGTGCCAAACTAGAGGTGGCTGGTGTGATAGTGATGTTCTTAAATGTTTTTATTTTGACCCAGATCTTTACTGAGATAGATTAGGAGAAGAGGAGGAGACGTCTCACAGACATATTGCTAGGATAATGAATAGTCAGGAGCAATTGCCCAGCTAGCCTGCAAAGTGGAATCAGCATGTCCATTTCAGAAATTCTCTCCTGTATGGGAGAAACTTTATTGCAGCATCTTTCACGAAAACGTCCATATTTTGAGGTCAAAAAGTCTTGACAGCCCTTCTTTTCTACACTACACTTCTCAAAAAAGTCTTGACAGCACTTCTTTTCTAACTGTGGGAACAGTTAGAATGTAATGCTGTTAGGATTTCCTTTGTCATTGCATGAATGTAGTTGTGAGGTAACAGCAAATCTCAGATGCTACACAGGAAATTCAAATGCATTTTGACATTGTCAGTGTGTGCTGTGATTGTAGCAGCGAAGCGACTTTATTAGCTGGCACTTAAAATCTCACTTCGGGGGGGGAAAAATGCTTGATTTTACAAATAGGACAAAAAGTAATAATTCTGAGCCAGAACCTTCAAACTTTTCATGGGTCAACTGGATCTTTTGCTGTTTATTACGGAGTGCCATCTGTTCTAGTCCGATGTAAGCTGTGTATTTCACAGGCAGCACAGGGTGTAATATGTGGTACTTCTAAAATGGGTGGTTACATCTCAAACAGTCTGGTGGAGATGGTAGCTGTTAATGAATTTCTTCAGGATCTCGAGGGCGGTGTCTCATGGTCAGAAACCACCAAAATTCTTGGTTGACATAGCAAGGATATTTATTCTTTAACTATCAAATTACTTTGATCCTAAATATTAATGACTTGTTTTTTTCCTATCTAACCTACTTTATTTTCCCAAAGGTTAACCCCTGTACTGATTGTTCTGCCCATGAGCATCTGGATGGATTTGGGAAAAAGACCATATTCTGATTTTGCAGCAGCATTACATGTACTCGAATACTGGTGTAATTTCCTTCCAGGCTTCTGTATTTCCACATTAAATGCCAGTTTCTTCACTTTTTCCCTGTAGTCTGTATTTTTAACGTTTCTGACTATTCTTGTCATTTTTTGTATTCTGTCACGTTGACTCATGTTTTTCCAAGACTGTGGTGGCCATGGTTGACCATAAGGCTCTAGATGAGGTCATTCTAGTGCTCGATAGGGAGGAATTAATTTTGGATGTCTTTAGCTTAATAATTTTGTTTATGTATCTGAATATGATTGCCTTTTACAAGACAGAATAATACTAATTCAGCTTTTGATGTCTTGCTGGCTTTGTATCTTTTTTTCTCTTAATTGTCTACCAGTGTGTATTTGTATAATTACTCAATTCCTCATTAAGTGTAGAACTTTGTTTATACTGAATTGCACAGTGTTTTTTCTAGCCCATTCTTAAAATTCAGGGTAACGGTGAATTCTTAAGCTACCATCACAGTCTGCACCCCTGTACTAAATTAACAGGTGTCACAAAAATAACAATGTGCTATTAGGAAATTCAGGGAAAATAATTCTCTTAGACCTAAACCAGCCACCACAGATCCTCTTCGGTATATTTTTCCATTTTGTTAGTGAAACTTTATCTCCTGTGAACTTGGTTTTGAAACAGGTTGCTCTTTTCCTTTATATATGTTACATCTACCCCATGTTTTCTGAGTTCCTCTATGAGAACAAGACAAGCAAATGAAAAATAAGCCAAGACAAAAAGGAGCATCAAAAGATGTGATATTTCCTGCTTCTCTGAATTCTATGGAGAATTGTTCCACCACCAAAACAAAATCATTAGTTGAACACCATTGCTACTGAGTGACAGTAACATGTAGCATGTTTTTTGCATGTTTTTTGCTTGTACATGCCCAGAGGCCGTTCTTGTGTTTTAATCCTGTTTTTCTAGGTATTAAATCTAAACTGATCACTGTAAACTCCCTGGCTCTCCCTTCCTCACTTTTAAAAGATGTGGACTTTCTCTCTTCCTGATACGTTTTGCAATGTTTCTTGTGTTCTGGAAGGCAGTCTCAGAGTGTATTGGCGTTTGGTCAAGTCTTAGTAGCTGAAGATGTCTATCACCCAGGCCTGGCGATAGCCACTAGGGTCAGGCACATGTGTGGTTGGGGCTGTTTCCACCCACCCTTTCCTCCAGCTGGTGTTTAGGATTTGAAACAACACAAGATAATATACGTTGCTACTTTTTCTTCAGCTGGAGTTTTGGGTGGAGGGGTATGGTGGCAAGTGAGGAGAGCTTCATTAGTACAGATGGTGTGAAGGCCTTGCAGAGTGTAGTTACTAAGAGCGTGTGGTTACCTGGGGGCTTATAGCGCTTGGCTTAGTAGCTGTGCTGAGGACTTGAGGTGATCCTGCTGAGCTGAGTGCTCCCGCATATCTGCACCGTGTTCCCCAGTGTCCTGTTGCCACAGGGGGTTGTTAGCTCAACAGCAGTGGAGAAAGTACATGGAACTGTTTCAGTTTTCACACCTTATCCACAGAAATGCCCTAATGAGATCTGAAGTGCTGAATTAGCCAGGCGTGGATGCCCAAGTGAGTTGCCTTGTTTTTGTAGAGATATGCCTTAGCCAGTGAGTATACTTGGGGTCAACCTTATTCTGTGGGAGTCTCCTCTGGTGTGTGTAGAGCTACGGCACTTTTAAAACTAGTATCCTGGTTGAGTCTCTGGAAAATCAAGTTAATTATATTCTTAGGCTGCAGTCATCAAGTGAAATATTCTTTGCATTTATTGTCTTAATATTGCACAAAGTCCTCTCCATCCTATATCCTTGATACTTTGCTCTGTTCCTCACTCTCCCTAGTCCTCTACTTTTTTCAACTTGAGAGAGTTAAAGGGAGGCGTTACAAAGTGCCTAATCACGGGAATGGAGAAGCCTGTGTGCAAACTCAAGAGCTTGGCTTGTTTGTTGAATTATAAACTGTATTTATTTCCTTAATTCTTTCAAAATTCCCCTTGCCCTCCACATAATCCTATAAGTATAATTACGTACAAGCAGATGCTGCCTGTGCAAGAGAAGCTGTTGTGTTTGTTCAGGTGTTTAAAATCAATAAACAATTAAAAGCTGTTACAATAACAAACAAAGCAAAGTTGCTGGAAACAAATCAGGATACATAATTTCTATGTTATGAGAAGCTAGCATTTTATAAATTTGAACCTTTCTTACCATTTGGAGAATTTTCTAAATTGCTTAAGAGTATATATATGGTGTGAAAGCATGCAGATTATTTTGGGAAACTTGACTGTACTATGCACTTTGACATTAGTGGCTCCAAACCCAGTTGTGTGTGCGCATCACGCTCTTAATCAGAGAATCTGCAAGAGGTGCTTTCTTGGTAATGGTAAGCACTAGTTTCTTGTTTATGGCTTTTTCTTTTCTGGAAAATCTTTCCTGTTGCCTGTTTTTTGCTTTAATATTAGGAGTCCCTAGTGCTGTTGCACTCTGCCGTTATTCTGAGAAGCAGGGCCCAACCGTTGTCTCTTCTTTTATGTCATGGTGCCTTTAACCACTTACTCAAAATTCAGACAGCATGTTGGCCAGGCCTGTGTAGCTGTCTGCCTCCCTTGCCCTCTCACCTGGGTGCTGTTGCGCCTGCTGGTGCCCACATAAATAATTCTGGGTAAGTGTCACGCTGAAACAGCTTGAAGTGGAACTTAAGCTAATGAAGGTTATGAACTAGTGTATTTCTTTAGGATGTAGATCAGAATACAATTAGGTGATGTAACTGAGCCAATCTCAACTAAACGCTGGCTGTATTGAAAACTGTGATCCTGCTTTCCCTGTGCTTCTTGTGTTCCTTCGGCTTCCCTTGTGCTGGCACTAGAGCTGACTCATCCTGTGGTGAGCTAGTTTGGGATACTCATTTGGCAGAAAATTACAAATTTATGATGTTATTTTTGCCAGCTTAGTTCCTTGACTTGCTTAAGGGAAGAAGGGATGAATGCCATGGTGTGTTGAAAGAGAAAGGAGCTAAAAGGCTCCTTTAATCAGTAGTATACGGCTAAATTTGTTAAGTCAGGTTTCAGGCATTTTAGATAACTGATATGAAATACTTGTATCATTGACAGGATTGTTAGCTCAACAGGTGAAACTTCACACTTCGATTTTCTTAGCAGCTGCAGTGAGAATTTTTTTGAGATGCTGTTGAAATAAGTCTGGTTGATTTGAGGTATCTATAGAAATCCTTAATTATATAGCTTTGCAGACCTGATGGCTTTAATGTGTTTTGCAAAATTTGTTTTTATTCCACTAGTATCAAACTTTTTCTGGAACATACCAGTTTTTTAGAGTTCATTTTCAGCATTCCTTTATTGCTGTCTACTTAGGCTTTCTGTGGCATTCGGGATAGCACCTAAACTTTAGTAACCTGGTTAAGATCGAGTAGAAAATTATGCAAGTGTATTTTCATACAAATATTTTGTTACAAATCAGCTGTTTAATGTTTTCTCTTTTGTTAAGAAGGTTGTCCTAGATCAACTGAGAACTCTCTAAGTTTGCTGCTGCCTAATTACATTGATTCTTTCATTTGTTTTCCCTACAGTGTATGTTTAAGTTTTGAGACACACAACATGGTGGATCACCTAGGTGGAGGTGGAATCCATGTAATCGAACTTTTTTTTACTGAAATTACCATCTAGGTCTGATAAAATTAACATTTTATTGACGACATACATCTTGGAGGTTTGGAGGGAGAAGAGTAGAACTTAATGTCTTCATCTGCTGAGATTTTTCTTTAAAAAAAAAAACAAACCACCAAAACCCTTGTGTCTAAAGATGTTTCCCAGTGCCTTTAGTTCACTAAATACCGAGCTACCTATGTTTATCTTGCATGTTAGATCTTTGCTGTTAATTAGCAGCTCTTACTTTCTGTGAATCAAAGGAAGCACAGAATAGATGGTCTAGAAATGCTATTTATGTGTTAACAAAACTTCTTTAGCATTTCAAAGGTCAGGACCAAAGGTCCTTGGTTTCCACTTTACTTATTTTGAGGCCATACTTAAAAGTGCTGTGACAAAGTCTTCTGCCAGAAAGAGTTTTGTGACCTTTAGTGTACAATGATTTGCTCCAAGCTCACAATACTGTTTAGCTTCCAATTTGTATCAACAAATAGATGTCTTCTCTACCTTATTATTGTATAATATTTTGTGTGCTTGGGATGATTAGTGTGATCCCTGCAAATACCGTATATGACAAATTTACTATTAACTACTTGATACTACTGTACTTTCTTTTTAAATAAAAATATTTTAGTTACAAATGAAAAATAGTGTATCTGACTGATGCTGTAGTTTGACATGGAAATTTTCCTCAAAGTACTAGTTAAACAGTGTTTATTTCTTACCTGCAATTAAATGTGGGAGATTTTTGTAATTATTATTTTATTCCCCCTCGTATTTCAGCTCCTGTGTTCGTAATATGGCATAGCAGTGAGTTTACTGGCAAACTCAGCTGATGTATCTTGGTGTCTGGTTGTAAATCTTTAAGGAATACTTAAGTTAGTATTGCTCATGAGGGTCAAACAGTAAAAGCAGTCTTAATCTTCTATTAATGTGTTCTCATCTGTTTTTATGAAGGCTTAAATACTATTTTTTTTTTCATTTAGGGTGCAATTTTCTTGGAAGGAATAACAGTTAAATATGTGACCCAGGTGACAACACAACCGAAGTTAGGAGGAATACAGCAAAAATGTCAGCAGTTCTGTGGATGGGAAGGGTACGAGAACATTTAGAACTTGTTTATTTATACTATCTAGAAATAAGTTTTACATTTCTAGTTTTGCAGAAGGAAACAGCTCATTTCAAATGAGAAAAAAGGTGACTATTTTCTGATGGATTTTTTCTTAAAAAAAAAAAAGTAAGCCTCAAAAAACCACTCAAAGGTGAAATAGGTGAGGGTCATGTGCTGTACTATGAAATGGAATCATAGCGGCTAATATTAAGAAACAAGTTTCTAGAACTGCTTTTCCATTGAGATAACAAAATGTTTTCAGGTGGATTGTTGCTGTGTAAATTCCAGACAGTCTAGTTCAGGTATTTATGTAAAACTTAGTGCTTACTCAAGCAGTAAGCCTATTTCTATAACTGCTATTACATTTCAGTATTGCAATATAATATTTGTTTTTAGAGCCAACTTGGATTTGTGTTCAGTATTGGTGAAAATGTTGATTTTAATGTAAGATTCTGCAGCCCTTTCCAAAGCTGATGATCCAGGGAGTTGTTCACAATGCTTCCTAAATTGCTTATGCTTATAGTTCTTCCAGTGCTTGTAATTTTGAATTCAAGTATCTCTTCCTCCAAAGTTTAAACTTGAAGTTCCACATAATTTAGTGTTTTGTCACAAACAAATAAACTTGTTCTTATCAGATAGCCAATTGATTCCTCTGCAAAATACCTTATTGGAGAAGGTGTTGTAGCTCAAAGTTAAACTTGCAGCAAGTGTGGTACCAGGTGTGACTTCAGTCTAATGTTAAAATGCATTGTATTGTGTGACTGCTTATTGCAGAACATTAATAAACATGTTGTTGTGGGGTTTTTTTGTTTGTTTTTTTTTTAAGGTCTGGGTTCCCTGGAGCACAGCCTGTTTCCATGGATAAGCAAAATATTAAATTTTTGGAGCAGAAGCCATACAAAGTTAGCTGGAAAGCAGACGGCACTCGGTAAGTTCAGTTTAAATGAAAAAGAAACACCTGGTAAGTTGGGTAGGCGGTGCGTATTTTCTCAGGAAAGTGAATTCACTTGTACAAAGGACAAAGCATATTCTAACAGCAAAGCTGACTCTAGAGATTATTTTTTTTTTTTTGCCATCACGATACCAAATATTTGCTGAAGTTTGTGGCCAAGTGTTTGGGTTTTTTTTAGCAGCTGTTCTGCAGACTGACAAATGTGTGTACTTTTATTCTTCTCCATAACCCTTTCCTGTGTGTCAGCCAAGACCTGCCACCAAGGTCTTAGAATAATCTTAAATGACAGTAAGAGTTTGCTAAGCTAAAGAATTTGTCTATAAAAGCTAAATTAAAATTTCTAGTTGATCTTGCAGAAGCTGGCCAGTATTAGAAATTTCATAGTTTTTTTTTAATTTGTAGCGTGATCCTTTTTTCAAGATTGTAGTTCTGTTCAGCCAGAGTGTCAGTATTTCATCTTCTGTCGCTAGTTGTTTTATGTTCATTGTATGGGTGACTTTTTAATAACAGATTACAGCCTGAGTGGATTGATGTATTGAACCTATTCAGTGTTGGTATTTCTGCTTTGAAATGCATCCTTGTGCTTAATTTCTCCAGTGTTTGTATGTTACACTTCAAAGTAGAAGAAATGCCATACCTCATCAAATATAGTATGGCAAAACGCTTTTTTTCCCTCTGTGATTCTGACTGCTTATGGATTGGTCTCAACTGCATGAAACTCAGTTGTCTAAACATGTTTATCTGCTATCATCAGGTTTCCTTTCATTGCTTTGTCTTGTATGAAAAACCTATGTCACGCAGGGTCTCTTGCCTCTATACGCAGCAGACTGGATGAGTTAGAGAACGTACCTACTCTTAACGTTGCAATAAACCCCTGAATGTTAAATGTCCTTTTACTCTTGCAGAGAGGTATGATGCCTCTTTATACAGACAAACCTTTCTTGAGTAAAATTCCAAACCTCCAAAATCATCCTTATTTTGATAGGACTGAATGTTTTTAATAGGTTAGAACATTTGTGAGATTGCAACCATTTTCTTGAGTTTTTGAAATCATCATCAATGGGGATTGGTACTCTAACCTTCTGTTTTTCTTCAGTATTTCTGGTTTCAAAGCTAAAATCAAGAACTCCAGATACTAGCAGAAATGGTTTTAACCTATGCTAGTCATTCAGATCACAGTCTTAGTTTTTGTTGTGGGTGCTACCTTGAGATAATTAATTATGTAGTTTCTTACATCAGTCAGTCCCAGTAACAGGAAGAATTTAAATTGTGACACATTTATTTCAATAGCTTGATTTTTATTTCTAAAAGATGTTCTTTACATACAGTAGTATCTAAGCAGTTGTAATCTATGCTAAGTGGAATAACTCCAGTTTTTATGCACTTATTGCAAATGAAGAGATTTTTAACCTTCTCCAACTTGATCAGAATAAGTGTAATTACAATGATAGTATGCACGGTAAGAGGAGGACATTACGCTCATTTACACCCATGGTGCTTTAGACTGGCAAAAAACATTCAGTGTTCACACTCGTACGAGTTTGGAGGCATTATTTGTGTGGATGAAATGTATGCTTTCAAAACCAGGAGGTAAGAATTATTTTCACACTGGTGAAGTTACAATACTAGCTTTGTGCATAGATATGGGAAAAGGAAGTTTTGTTTTAGCCAGTGCAGTGGAAAGCTTTCACCCTTCCATGGGCTAAGACAACAAAGTAAAGTTTTGATACTAAATAAACCAGGAGTGTAGGTTATCTTCTAAAGTTTTTCTTGCATTTTTTGTTTTGATAGGTTTGTTACCTTTAGTAATAGGATGGTGTGTCCTAGGTAATGAAAAGCCTGCAAAATTAAGGGAATTGGTTGTCTTATGAGAATTACCACGTTGCTCCACGTGGCGTCAGTCAGGACTCAGCACAATTCAGCTGGAACTAAGCTGTATCCTGTAGAAAAAATCCCTTTGGCTGTCTCTCCTCTGTGAAGTTTGTACTCCAAGGGTTTATTAGCTTGGGCAGAGCATAGTGTGAAAATACAAAGTAAACTTGCACTCAGTATGCTATCCAAGCACTAAGGAGTGGGTGGGAATAGTTCCCTTATTAACATTGGCAGACTGTATGCACAAGCACTTGCGTAAGGCCGTGCAGATGTTCTTAGGGTGCGAGGTTACAGAAACATGGTGTTGGGAGATCCAGGCTTATTCTCAGAGCAGTACTGTACATTCAAAAGCTGCTGAGCCTAAATGAGTAAACTCGACCAATTTAGACTGTGAAGAGCCAGATGGGAGTCTTGCATTTGTTATGCTTTTAATCCACATTCCAGATATGCTGCCCGTGGACTTGACTTGTATAACTATGAAAATATGTTTGCAAAGTTTTAATGTCCTGTGCAGCAGATATTGGCAATCCTTGACTTTTTTTTACAGCTTAGTCCTCCAGGAACGCTTTGTTTTAGGGATTGAGTTAAACTAGTGTTTTAATATATTAAAGGCAGTTCACAGAAATATTTTCATATAATTTAAGCCTGTTGCCTCAAGAAGTAGTAATAACAGAAAATAATTCTGTTTTAAAAATTATTTCTTTACAGAAGGCCATAAGATAGTAAAGGAAAAAGTTATTTCATCTGCATTATCTCTAGTGTGTGTTGCCACTGAAGAATAGTCTGTCCAAAACCCATAGATCATTAGCTAATACAGATGGGTATGGCTTAGAACAAATACTAAGATGCTATAAAATGACAGTTAATGCTATTCCATAGAGCTGTAAACTATTTTTCCATCTTTTTTTTTTTTTTCCCAATATTGAGAGTCTGTCTTTGTCATATTTTTTGTTACTCATTTGGAAATTTGAAGTCTTATGGAGTATTCTTATTTTCTAACTCAGGGGTACAGGATGCATACATTCCAAATACTAGAATAATTATATAGAAAATAGTAGTGTAGCTGGAAGACTGCATTTTGTGAAGGCAATTAAGAAATGCACGTGTAATTTCTTGTAGTGAAAGAGATGAAAGATGAAAACCTGAGCTATTATTTGGACATGTAGACACTGTGCATGATAGCTACCCTAATCAACAATGAAAAACGACTATGTCAGTTTTTACATTGGGAATGCTTCTAATTATTTTGTTGTTCTCTAGTGATCTGGACCCAATATGCAATTAAACAGATTTTCATTAATTATTCTGAATGCTTGTGTTGACAGGCGTGACCTTCCTGAATTTACTATTAAGACATCAGTTAGTGGAGATCCATTTATGGATCCCTTGCTTGTTTTATCTAGAGATGAAACCTCTGTCCTCAAAATATCTCTGCAACTATTCTGTTACGTGTATTTTAGGTAGTCTAGGGTTTGACTATTACAATATTATTTGGCTTGCATGTTTTATTTTGTTCTCTCTCTTTGTCTGGAAAAGCACTTCCATTTCATCAACCTTATTTGACTTACAGAAAAGCAGATGCTTAACTAATAACTTTATATTACGCTCTCTCACTTAAATAAAACACTCATCCCGCTTAATAGCAATATTTGGTCAACTTAGACAAACTTCTTACATTTCAGTTATTAAATACCTGCATTTTATTCCGGCAGCAGCAGTGCTCCTAGAGGTTTCATGACTGAAGCCTTCATTTGTAGGTTGTCTTTACTGACGTATAGTGTCAATGATTTCATTGAGGACAATTCTTTTTCTCCAAAAGCATTTGCTACTCCTAGATTTCAGCTGGAGCTGAACATTCGCCCTTCTGGTTTAAAAGCTGTATTGTTGGTAGGTTTTTGGTTTTGTTTTTATCAGAGGTAGACCAGTGCATGTTTTCTTGGGTTTTTTTTTTAGTATGGTACCCATATTATTTTTTTAAAAAAAGGAAAGTGTTTTCTTAAATGAGAGAGCATTATTTATCATCTTGTGTTGACTAAATAATGTGAAATTGATTACTTAAATTATTTGGCAGGGATTCTGTAAATCATTTTGGGGAAACTTACTGAAGTCATATCTTACATGCTTTTCTAAATGTGAGGGTTCTGAGTCTGGTTTGGGTCAAAACTCATCCTCTTCCATTTTCTTGGAGCCCTGAGTTCGAAATCTTTTGACTTAGCCTTGCTTAGTCTATCCTGACTTGCAGAGTTTTTGCCTAAACTGTGGTCTTGCTTGTTCTGTACCTGGTTTCCAGAGCCCTTTTGTGAGCATCTGCAAGGCACGCCTTCTTGTTCTCGCTCCAGCTTGCCTTCGCTTTCCTTTCTGTGTTTGCTCCAAGGGGATTGCAGTGTGAACAAATCTTGCTACCCTCCTGTTTCCTGTTTGTGTGTAAAGATGGTGTACATTTGCATCTCAGTTTTAGACAGAAGAACTTTTAAATCAAAAGGGCTTTGAGGCCCACTTAGCATTGACTGTCTTCAGAAGAATGTTTCCTTTGTACCAGCTGTTTGCATGTATGTAAATATTGTATGCGACCCTGTTTTGGGGAAGAACACCTCTAAAATCATATTGCTTTAAATTACTATTATTAAAAAAAATCACTGAAGTCTGTGGTTATTCTGACTGGCTTGGTGTGAATTCTATCCCATATCCTTGTTGGAACAGTTGCCACACCTCTGGCGTCTTATGAATAATTTTAATGCTAATCTATTTGGAAGGCACAGAGATCCAAAGGGCAAATTTCTCAGTACTAAACTCATGCCTTTTGGCTTTGTTGAGATGAAATATATGTTGTATGTTAAAAGTAGCTACAAGGTATGCACAGCTTTACAAATTTATCCCATTTTCTAGTGCTGTGTTTCCAAAATAGTAGTTGCTATCTGGTTAAGATAATTGTAACAGTATGTTCAGCGCATACTGTATGACTCTGTATTATCAGCTTTGTACTGTAAAGCGATTAACCCAGGTGGTTAGCGGCTTGCTGTATCCCTTGATATGTGTCTCATTAATACTGTTTGTAGCAGATGTTTGTTCTAATGAGTGGAGCTGAATGTTCAGACAGGAGTAGGGTTGGGGAAGTAATGAGACACCAGTTTTGAAAAAAAGACTGCTACCAGTAAGAATAATAAAAAGCTTTTAAATGTCTGTGGAATAATTCAAATTAATACCATCCAACAGGACTAGGTTTTACATTTGTAATATGTGACCTGAACTAAATGCAAGCTATAAAGGGGGGCGTAAGTTATTTTCCTGCGTTTGTATGAGTACCTTTTTGTTTTTCACATCTCTACACCTGCAGTTTTAGTAAAAAATAATAAATACAATCGTAATACCGTGCCTGTTCAATTATCGTAAGGCAGCTATTTAAAGAAATGCAGAACAGGTAGTTCTTGCCAAAGGCTATTACATCTGAAAAATATTCATGCAAATTTGATGGTTTGGAGATATCTGAATGCGAACGAGTAGATACAGAATGTAAAGCAGCTCTTTGAGAATTGCTGCTAATTGTGTGTGTTTGTAACAAAATAGATAGGGACGTCCCTGAAGTTACTTATTTCTTTCATGATTAGCAAATTACATTTTAGAAAAAAGGCCCACTGCCTAAATAATTCTCATTTTGTTGATATTGTAATACAAAATAAAAATAGTAAGGCTACACTTAACTGCATGATAAAACTTGTGGCCAAATTTTTTGTATGTTTATTAATCAAATAATTTTGTTTATTTAAAGCGTGTAAGTTACTATATTATCATCATTGTGATAGCTTCCCAGGTTTCTTTAGCTTAGCTTTTTGTACAAATTGAAGAGAATTTCTGGGGTTTTTTTTGTTGTTTTTTTTTTAAGAAGCTTAAAATTATTGGCATTTGCTGCCTCTTCAGAAAAATATTTCTGAACATTATTTGAAGGAAGTCTGGGTGTATTTTAAGATAGCATACTCATGCATACAAATTATTAAAACATAATGAAGATAAGGTAAAAGTTTCTCTCTGAATTTGCATGGCTAAATACTTTTTCTCTCCCTGTAATTTGATTGAGTGATGAGATGAAGCTTACAAGCATAACTGACAATTTGCATATTCCTAATGTGAAAAGTTATCTAGAAGTCATTTGTGATAGAAGTAACTTGTGAATAGGTGGTCATTGTTAAAGAGCAACTCTAAAAAATAGTGGAGAAAACTGAGAAACAGTTATTTTGTTTTAGAAATTAGAGGTGAAAGAAATTAGCCTAAAATTAGATGGCAAGGAATAAGAATGGTAGCCTGTCTGCAAAAGATTAAAGAAGAAATAGTTCAGTGTTTTTTTTGGAAAAACTGCTATCCATGAGGGACAGAGGAGGTTACAGAGAAAGCTGGGATAATAACGAGAGTGGTGGAGGACAGAGAAGATTGGAGAGTACTACTAATCCAATTAAAAAACAAATCTATGCACTTGAGAACTCATTATTAAGAACAAGAGACTGGCTTGTCATGAAGGCAGATCTAGGGAACAGAAGCATTTTCTCCTGAGAGCGAAGATGTTACTGTGGAGTTAAATTTAAAGAGACTCTGTTGGGAGTGAGAAAGAACTTGTATATTAATTTTCAGATTGGTACAAATGACATGACCAGATTCTCATGGATGTGGAATTTTATGCCCAGGAGGGAGAAATGCTTAAAGGGGAAGTTTACACAATTGTTAGTGGATTCTTTCCTAATTTAAAAGAGGGGGACAAAAATGTAGGAGGTTGAGATTTGACAGATGACTTCGGAGATGGTGCTGACAGGAAAGTTTAGGGCCATTCAGCACTGGAAAGCGTTTGTGAGTAGAAAGTTATGAATACCCCCTTTCTGGGTACCTAACTTTTCTAACCCTAGATGGCTAGTGAATAACCAAATTATTATGTATTATATTTTGCGTGTTTTCTTCTTTAGCCATGTTTATAGTAATACGTGTTTATAGTCTTGGGGTCAGGAAGGAGCATTTGCCTCCTAATGATAGGATAGAGTGAAGAACCCACATGAGAATCATCTGAGCACTTTAAAACCACCCCTTCCTTTTCTTTCCCTTTCTTGTCTCTCCACTAATCTTAAGAAATAGACTTAAATATTTATTGGTGTTGGACCATTGTTGGTAGTGCTGCATATCCTGCATATCCCTTCCTCTGTGATTAGGGTATGTTTCTGTGGTCTGAAACTTTAAAGGACAGAAATATTCAAGGGTTTGGACGTGTACTGAACAGACTTTTCAGGACCAAATAGATTTTTTTTTTTTTAATACGAGTGACAGGTTTTGTGAACAACTGGGCTTAACTCAAGTGGTTTGATTCCAAGTTAAATGAGCTTTATTCAAATTGTGCTTATGTAACTATCAGCAATGGGCAAAGCTTCAACTGTTGGGTGCTAATTATACATCGTTCGTGTGTGTAGGACAGCTACTCAGTATTCTTAATTTTCTGAAAAAGCAACTGCCTAATTCATGTTTTTATTTTGTGTGTTTAGGTAGGAGGGGAAGAGAAGGTGGAATGGGGTGGCAGGAATGATGTGTTTTGAGACTAGAATGTTGGGAGATTAGTAGCTGAGTCTTTGCACACTCTACATCTTAGTAATTATCCCTTAAAGTTATGTTGGGCAATGTATTCAGGATTAGAAGATTGATATCAGCCTGCTTCCTACAGCATTAGAACCCATGAATATTGAATGGTTCCTTAGGTTTCTATTTGAGAGTTCAAAAAATAGGACTTATCTAAGTTGAGGTAAGATTATGGGCACTTTCATATGGGTAGTGTGTCCCCTACCTCAAGGTAGAAACATCCTAGCTCAGAGTGAAGAAGCTCTAGCACTAGGCGGCCTCATCATCTCCACCTGTCAGCATCTGTGGTGCATTTGGAGTCGGCAGTTTGGGGTGGGTTTTCTTCGGGGGGGTGGTGATGATGTTGTATTTATATATTTAGTTATTACTAAGCCACATCCGTGTTTGCTGCTTCTCCATCTCCTGCAGTCTGTTTTTTAAATCATTGAATCTCAGTGTAGAGGAATTAATAAATAGATGTGACAGAACACATCATCCCCAGTATGGATCCAAATTGACTCCAATGGCCAAAGATGGCATTCTTACTCTAGGTTGTGGTTTCTTATTTATGTGTGCTTGCAACAGCGTCAAGACTTTAAAAAACAGTGGCAGAAGAAAGCTAGTGGGTTTTGTGTCGCTTTCTTAAGTAGTTAAGGAACACTGCTGATATGATACCATATGGAACATATATTTTATGAAGTAGCAGGTTCGATGTTTCACGTTTCTGAAGCCTTTTGACAGTTTATGAAGTTACAAAGCTGGTCCCAGTTCTTAGCTCTTTGAAAAGTACTACTTAATTGATTATTCATATATAGCTGTTTGAATATTTGAACAGATTGTCTTCTAAGCAAGCTCCTTTGTTTGTTTATAAATAGTTAATGCATCAAAATGCCTATTACATAGCTTGTGCTATGAATACTGATCTTAGAGTATTCAACTGTAGTCCTAAAATGTTCTAATTAGATCAAGATAAATGGTGTGCTTTCGTGTGTACCTGATGTTCAAGGAAGAAGTATCACTGATTACTGGTTTATTTGTTTATTTTTCTTTCTCCCACACCACTTCTAATAGTGGAACAAAGTGTCCTGTGCTGCTGGTTCTCTTGAGGGGATTATGGGCATGTCCATGATGTATAATGGCTTAAGCTTATTCAGGGAAGAATGGCATTTGGTTTGTCAAGTTTAACTCTGCAAATATCTAGGGCAGCCCTTTCCGTTAGAGCTGATGTCCTAGTCTGTGAGCACAAATGGCAATTGTACTCTGCTGTGGCTTGTGTCTTTGATGTAGACAGAATTGACCTGGCATACATTCTGGCATAAATTAGTTCGAAGTGAAAGGAACCTCTTTTTGTCTTTTTTGACTGTTACATTAGGGGCCTGCATGAGAGATGTTATGGTTGTCTTGCTTGGGGAAAAAAGGAATGTAACTACTTGTCACCTGATGCTAAATTAATTTGTTTTTCTTTCTTATGCTATTGTGTAACTGCTGCATTGCTTTTATTTGGGTTTTTTTTTTTTTCAGCCTGTTGCTTCAGGCATGAATTTCCTTCTAAGTCACCATGATATTTTCAGACTTAATATTTGTGGACATGGATGGAGTCAAACAAGTTCAAGCAAGCTTGAAACTCAGTATCTGCCATAAATAATAATAATAATGATAAAAAATTATAAGAGAATTCGGTAGTTCAGTCAAGCTTGAAATGTAATTTGTTCTATTGTAAAAAGTAATTAGAACATTATACTACGTGCTTGCTCTCTAATAGTGATCCTCTCTTGAAAGCAGAAATGTACTAATATATGAACTTGACCTTTTAGTATCATCAAAATTTGGATGAAATTAGTATCCAGATTCTGTTAGTGGATCACATCTTTTATAGGTAGTTAACAATTTTTTGGCTTTCCACCACATATGTTATAATGCACTATAAAGACTCTTCAGTATATCGTAGTTGGAGATTAATCTACCCTTTATTGTAGGTCAGATAATGATGACAAGATGACTTCGAATTTAACCCATAATATTTACTATCCTTTTAGAAATAAAGAAATAAACCCCCCACAGCACTCTAACTTAATTAAAACCCTGGGAGGCAGTCAATAAAAGCTCTGTAACTGGATAGTCTTTTTTAACCTTGCTAAATTATTGGATTACCAGCTCTGTTGCAGAGTTTCACAGTCTAATAATACTTTAGATAGAAAATGTAGTTTTACATTGGTTTTGAATTTGCCATCTGTTAAATTAATTAAAGGCATCTTTATTCTTGATTTATAAAACAGGAAAAGCTGAAGTTTGAACTCAGTTTGAACTATGATACTTTATTAGGAGAAATGATACCACTTTCCACACTCGGGCATCTTTCCATCCTCCACAGTATTACTGCTATCTGTTTTATTCAAAACCTGACTTCCCTGTTAATGCTATTGCACATAGTATCCCAGGTAAGGGCATACCAATGAGTAGTGTAATAATTATGTAACCTTATTTCTGTATTAGGCACCATCCTGTAAGTTATGTGACCTAATGATTTGTTCGCTGTTTGGTATTTTTTTTTTTTTTTTTACTGCAGATGTCAGCTGATGGAGTTAATTTAGAAACTTGTAAGGTGGGGAAGCGTGGTTATCTCTTTCTCCTCCTGCCTGTGTCTTAGTACTTTTGGATATCACAATTTGCATTGTTTGTTACTGTAGTTTGGGGCATTCTGAAGATTGTGGTAGAAAATATTGACCTCTGCAGACTCACTGCCTCACTTGTGATGATTTTCAGGGCCATAGGAGTCAAAAAAATCTTCTCTGGACCATGGGTTTTCAAGGAGAGCAAATGAAAATGGAAAATTGCATTCAGAGTTGAAGGAGAGTGGTGTCAGGCAGGAATAAGAAAAAGAATTTAATGTTTAGTGAGAGAACAGTGGAGGAGACTGATGAGCAGTGAAGATTGTGGAGACTCAATACCTGTTTAAGGTATGGGGTATCTGTTGTCATATAGTGGAGATGTGCACAGTGTATGTATTCTGGAGGTGTTCAGGGCCAGGCTGGATGGGACCTTGGGCAGCCTGGTCTGATGGAATATCCCTGCCCACGTCAGGGGACTTGGAACTGGATGATCTTTAAGGTCCCTTCCAACCCAAACTAGTCCATGATTCTATGATATGTGGGGAAAATGACCGTAATAAATTTTGTGGAAAGGAAGTCCTGTGGTCTCAGGTAAGCAGGATGAATTGATGATTATCAGTTCATCAATAACTAGAGGTATCCAAAAGATGTGTAAATGTGGCACTTAGGGATATGGTTTAGCAGTGGACTTGGCAGTGGTAGGTTTATGGTTGCACTCAGTGATCTTAGAGGTCTTTTCTAACCTAAATGATTCTATGATTCTGTGAATGTCAAAATTAAGCATAGCCCTTTCATTGTTGTATATGAGATGATCAATAAGACAAGAAAATTATTTTTCCCATGTAGCATCAAGTCAGGGCAGCAGTAGCTTAAACAAGTGATTTAGAAACATGAAGCTGGATGTTGGGAACTTTCTAAATTCTGATTAAATTAGGTGTTGCTGTAGCAGATATGCTAGGATAACTTTATTGTCCACAACATGATTATTCAAAAGCATTCATGGTTTAGGAAAGAAGCAAACTAAAGTTTAAGGGACAGGATTTTGTTTTCATGATAGCTGAAGGATGAAAGAATATTATGGAGTTCAGGTTTTAAAAAAAAAAATCACTACAGGATTCTTAAGGTAAACTTCTGGGTTACTGCTGCATGTGCTGCGGATACTCAGCCTGATCAGAGTTGTCACTGTGAGCACACTTTAATGTCTAATGCAGGTTAAGTGTCCAGGTCACTGTTGATGTAGTAAGAGTTTAGCCAATATAGTTATGGAAGCTTAGGGAACTGTTCATGTCACCCTGAAGCAGACACCTTACAATTATGAACCTTAATCAGAAGCTGGAATTTTGCCTTCTTTTGAGGGTGGAGAATTGGTAGAAAACTTTGACCAGTGACAAATCCAGGTGATTCTTAAAGTAATGAGAGATACATGAGATAGTTACTTAGAAAAGAAGAGCCTAGTAACACAGTATTTTAATATTGAGGGGAAAAAAATCTTGAATGTAGAAGATAAATTTGGGTCATTGATTAAAAGGCTTTGCTTTGAGCTTGGAATGTTATGATTGCGATGGTAAAAATAGATCAGTAATGTAGGTTCTTTCTTTCTAAAATGACAGATTTGGATAAAGTAAGGGAAGCAGATAATGGAATCAGGACTAATTAGTAACACAGTTCAGCATAGATGGGGAATGGCATTTCCTCTGAGTTCAACTATTTTAGTAGGAGTTTCTATATCATTTAAAGGAAACATAATATTTGGACTGGTGGTATATCTCATGCTTCTGAGCTTTGACAAAATTTTGATTTATTATAGAGACTGAGACTAATGCAGATTGCTAGAATTGTAAGATAGGTAAAGAAAGGATTGAAAGAAAATGGGAGTGGATGGTTTTGAAGAAAATCTATAGAAAGCCGCAAGTGGAGGTCTTGAATATTGATTTTATATTGTCATTAGGAGTTTTGAAATGGCAACCAAGTATGTTCTGACAAACAGTGAGGCAGACAAGCCACTGAATTCACTGAGGAGCAGGATAATAAAACTGGAAGGATGTTTAGTTGTAGAAAATGCAAGGTCATGAATAAGAAATATTGGAGCTGGAGGCTGTTAATTGGAAATGACTGTCAGTCAAAATCTAAGGGGGTTTTATGTTTTAAAATACCGGGGAGATTGTTGATGGCAGGATTTAACATAGAAGTATGCGAACAAAATATAAAGTGTTGGTATATTCAGACTAACTTTCGAGCGTCTGTGTGGGTGATTTTCAAAAATTTTATTTAGAATTCAGCTTATCAAGTCAAACGCACAATACTACAGCTGCTTATGTGTAGCAGTGTTTCTTGCTGGCTGGTATGCTGTGTAGTTGTGCAGACAAAACTGCATGTACAGGTTTGGAAGTATCCGTGACAGAGCTGTCAATGCGTTGACTTAAAAGGTAGTGTTTTCCTTTTATTTACACACTGGAGATAATGAGTCTTCACATAACTTCCTGTGTCAGTGTCCCTGTATCCAGGCTTTGTCATCCTTCAGGAGACATAGTTTGAAGTAGCAGCCCTTGCCAGCAGCAATTAATAGAAGAGGAAAAAAGCAAGCTGAGCCTTCCCCGTTTATCGGGACTTTAGAGTGTATTGCTCCATCTGCCACAGGCCAACTTCAGACTCGTCTAATTTATACTATTACTGTAGATCCAGCACAGTTTGGATTCAGGCCAGGGCATGGAACTGCAGCGGCTTGGTGACACAGATAGATGATCTCCTACTGTCAGTGGATAAAGGGCAGTCATTAATTTTCATTCTTCTGGCCCCTTCTACAGTGTTTGATGTGTCTGGCCAGGAGCTGATGCTGTCTTGCCAGATAGGGTCCAAAGTAAAACGCTGAAGTGCCTTGGCCTTGTCCTGGGTGATTGCATTCATGATTTTGGAGTGTTGCCAATCATAAAAGGAAATGAAGAAAGTGAAAATGATCTTTGCAACAGGATTTCGTTGTTGCCTCTGCGTCAGTGAACACATTAGTGATGCTAATTGCTATTCTGAGTTGGGTAACGCTTATTTGTGTGGGAGGGCAGTGCTTTCACAAGACTGAATTCTAGGCTGTGTAATGAACTCTCCTGGGAATGGAGAGCTGCCGTGTATTTTGTGCTTAGAGTTTATGATAGAATTCCTTACATTTTGCGTTCTTTAATGTGATAATACAGACACAAGCATGTTTAAAAAGGAAAAATAGTGACAACAGTACCGTGTTGAAATATATAATCTTCTTTGATATATCTCTTCTAAAGAAATACTGCGGGGCAAGGAGAGCTCCGATAGGAGCTGAATTTTTAAGCTTCCTTTTAAAAAAAATCTTTAATCCATTTGTTTCTTTGAGATTTTTTTCAAAAAACTATTTTGTGTGGAACTCAGACACAAGAGATGAGGTCTTAAAGTTTGAGGAAGCTGTACTATATTTTTTTATCATACATAAGGTTTTAAAACGACTATAAAGTAAAAAATTAATATGTGACCTTATTGCCAGGATAGTTGCTGGGATTTTGTCTGAGGAAATTAAGTTAAACAACAATAAAGCGCATCATAAAATGGAAGTCAGTGGCAAAACTTCTGTGAATTTCTAGGAGATGAATTTCACTGTGAATGTGTTTTGGCAAGCAGTATGATGATATGTGAGGTACTGTGTTGGGGAGTATTTTCAAAGCTGGTTTTGTGAATCCTAATAAGCCGGGAAAGAGGATAGAGGCTGCATGCTCTGGTGGGTGCAGTATTGGATTTAGAGCTTGAGAGACACAGTTCTGTTCTTGTTCCACACTCTGAATGACTATAGGCTGAGGTAGACCAAGTAATTTGCCTTATTTTGCCTTATATAATATTTTTCTGAAATGTACTTCCGGATTTAATGGTGAAAAATACTAAACATCCACATGAAGGAGAAACCTCAGTTTTCTACTTATCATTTTCAATATAGCTCGAGTCAACTTCAGGATTGTGTAAAAAGCAAGACTTACCACCACCAAGAAAACAAACTAAACCGAAAGTGGAAGTTTAATAAAATCATTCTTCTAGTATGTATTTTGGGCCCACCTGATGACTACATAAGAAGGATATATGTGGAGGGAAATGTGGCTTTGAAACAGTTGCCTTTATTTCGGTATATTAAAAATAATTGATTTCTAAAAGAAAACTTTTCAAGATGATATTTGGTGGCTGACATTTTTTAAAGTTTAAAAATTAGAATTATTAATACTCTGGTAGGTGATTTGGAGATCTGCTTGTCTGATGCCAAGAACTGCAACTCTTTGCTAATGAAATTTTCATCCTGTTTCCTGAATTATTGTGTTAATGCTGATCTCCAGCTACAGTTAGTAACAGACCTTGCCTTGGGACCAGAAGTCAATGAAAGTAGCTTCTCATGAAACTTTAGATTTTAACATTACTATGACTAGATATTTTATCTGCTTGTGAGATTAATCTGTGTAGACACTGCGACCTTTCTTTAACTCACTTGTCAGAACTTTTATTGCAATAGAAACTGGCTGGTTTGTAGTGGTTGGATTGACAGTATGGAGAGAAAGCATTTGTCGTGTGAAGGTGATTCTCCACTTTTGTGTATAGTTATCAAAGGTGAATGAGCAGTTCTGTTATTGCACTTATTGCTGCTCCACTCTTGCTCTTTTATTCACTTGTCTTGTTTTAAATTCAGATTGAGCCATCTGATAGAGGACCATGTCATCTTGTGTACTAGCACAGAATCTAATACGATGGTGCCTGGTTACTAATTGGAGCTTTTGGGTGCTCACACAATAGAGATAATTAGTAATAAATGTACAGCTGTAATGGCAAGTAGTGTTCGCAGTGTGCAATACAATGCGTGACAGTTGAGCTTGTATGTGCTGTTTTAGTCCTTCAGTTCCTATTAAATGTATTTGAGAAATCATCGTTCTTCTTTCTTTGCCAGTGTGGTGTTGTCTCTGTTCTGGTGTAAGTGCTTATGCTGTTAATACCTTAATTTCTTTAAAATGTAATTGGACAGGACACATGCAAATAATATTCAGAAATTTACTGATAGGTAGACTACAAAATTCTCCAAGAAACCTCAAAATTCTCCAAGAAACCTTTCATCTGGAGAAAACTTAAAGACTGACGTTAGGCACACGATCTTATGCTTTTTGAGTTAAACAAGAAAACAAAAAAACCTAACCAACCAACCAGAACCCCTCATTAGTTAATTCAGTTTTAGCAAAACCTTGGTATGGTTGCGTATCTCTTGGCTTCTTGCGTATTTTCAATTATCAGCTGCTCATAGTACACTTGCGGTTGTCAGTCTATCCTTGAGAAAATTTATTCTGTCTTATGTGAGTAATAATTAGAATTTTGACATATTCTATTGTTTTGACCACATTCAGAGCTTTTTCCCCTATAGTTTGTTATATTGGAGGGTGGAGGTGTTTTCAGGCTTTCAGCTTAAAGAAACCCGAACAGAAAAAAACCTTTCAAAACAGACATATCTGGGTCAGTCTAATGTCTTTTGCATGAAGAGAACTTGTTCAGCTTCTAAGTTAGGCAAATATCTGTTCGTGAGACCCATGACAAATGAGTCTACATTGAGGTAGTTTATTGTCCTGAGACCAGGTTTTTCTTTTTGTTTTTAAAGTAAGCACATGCTGTTTCGCAGTAGCTCTCTGAAGTAAGATAGTTGTGATTCCTGGTGATGTTTGATTAATAATCTTTTGCATGCAGTCTTAAGACTTACCATTGTCCCTTTAATTGACAATTTATGGTATAAACAGCTGACAGTGACAAATTTAAAAAAAGATAAAGAGAAGAATCATGGGAGAAGAGATGTAACATTAGTGCTATGGTTTGAAGGACAAGGAATCTCACCACTAGTGGTTGATGGGCTGCCCAGCTGCCTCCTTTGGAGAAAATTTCTATAGATTTTGTTTTCAGTGAAAGTTCCAGAGAATATGGTGGTGAGAGTCTTAGTTTTGATGTTTGAATAATAGATTTTGATGTAATCTTCAGTATGTTGTCTGAACCTGTAGGTGTTTTAGGTGTCTGAAGACTAAGCTTTTACTTGTTTGTTTTTTTTTATTTTTCTTTTAAAGCTTTGGAAGATCTCTTTGTACCACTTTTGTAATAATGATACAAATATGGTGGGGTTTTTTTTAAGTGCTAAATCTCTTGAAGTATTAGATGCTGCTTTGTCATTGAAGCCAGTTACAAAGTAAGCATGCACTTAAAACAGCAGTGAATGTTGGAGTGCAGAGATGGCCAATTAAGCTTATTTGTAAAATTAAAAGTAAAACAGTGTGCGTATTTTTTTCCCATTGCTTACACACCTCTTCTTCCCTCCTCCTGGTTTCTTTAATTGCTGAGAAAAACACAACATGGTCTTTTTAATTAGTTTTAGTTTTGAATAAATTTACATGGTTTGAAAAATGAATGTTGTCTATAGATTATTCTTGCTTCCGAAGATCTGGCGCCAAGTTATCTATTTGAACATATATTGAATTAATTTTTTCATAAAGCATCTCATGTGCAGCTTTCAGCTCTCCTAATGTTGCATTGATTTAATATACACCCCCGCTTCGGTTTTCTGCTCATATATGTCTTTTTTGTTTTTTTTTTCAACTGATATGCAACATCTAGAAGTACTCATCTTTTATGGGGAGAAACGCTAGTTGAGCTGGTCTGTAATGAATTACAATTATAGTCATAATACTGAATGGAAGTATTTATTTAAGCTGCATGGATGGTGCTGTACTCCTGTAGTCAGATGTGATTTCCAGAGTCAGGATCTGCAGACGAGAGGATAGCTGCCTGTGCAGACCATGTGCCTGCAGGGTTTCTTTGTTTTGACAGCAAAGATCCTGTGGGCATTACTTGTAAGAGCAATGGTGAATTTTAGAAAAGACTACTGCTAGCTTGTTATTTCATCATAACTGGGACTTCCAAGGAGAAATGGATGAGTTAGGAAAAGTATTGTCAGTCTCCTGCAACCCCCGATATATTTCCAAGGACTTTTACAACTGTGAAAAGTTCTAGGCTGAATGAGTCTTGAAAAGATGCTTTCAAAAAATTATGGTGTGGGTGGTGAAACACCAATAATCTTTTAATCAAGTACTTCCCTTTTCTGTGCTTTCAAAGCAACTGTACTGCAATCCACATGGGTTAGTTGTTCTGGGAAGATTTATGTCCCTTCACTGTTTGTATCAGAGGTTGTTCAAGAACATTAAATGTTGTGAACTTTTAGAACCATTGAATTATCGTGACAGTTTGTAATGCTTCTGTTTTCTTCTTGTGTTGGCTTTTTGTGATTTTGACTTTTCTCAGGAGAACTTCTGTGATAACGCTTGTGTTTTTAGCACATCTGTGTGCGAGGTGAAAGGAAAGGGTCAGTGAAATAAAGTTCAGTTTAGGGTCGTGCCCTCAGTTTTGGCGTGGACCACCAACGTGGTTAGTTATGGCATGATCAGGCATAAGATCAGTTACAGCAGCTCAGGTGTGGTAATTAGTGAAACTGACATAACTCAGGTTTGACTGAGACACCGAAGTTGGACGTACTTTCCAGTCTTCATGTCAGTTTTGTCTCTCCTGCGCTTATTTTTTGCCCTGCCGTGGTGTTTCTTGTCTCATCGTTCGATCTCATCTTGATAACTATATTGGTTTTTTTTCTTACTTACTAAGTGCAATCACATCTGGGCACAACAACATGCTTTGAGATATATATATAGATATATATTCTGAACTTTTCACTTTGAAATATTTTCTTTGTGATAATTGCATTGAATTAAATTATCTGTTTTTCTGAAGCAATAGGCTTAAACTTTTAACTGTAAAAAAATCCTTTTAAAATGCTTCTTTATGATGTCTGTCATGATTGCTTTTTTTTTCAGCACAATATAAGTCAGAATAGTAGGGATTTAGAGGATATACCTTTAAATATAATATTTTAACCACTGCCTTTGCAGGTACATGATGCTGATTGATGGCAAAAATGAAGTTTATATGATTGATAGAGACAACTCGATTTTTCATGTATCTAATCTGGAATTTCCGTTTCGTAAAGATCTTCGCGCACATCTAGCAAACACTCTTCTGGATGGGGTAAGGAGCATGCTGTTTAATTATTGTAACAATTTCAATGCCTTTTGCTTTTGTTCAGAAATGATGCCAAATTTTTGGGCCTGGATCAGTGAATCATGTGATTTCAGGAGTAATATAGATTGAGTCACTGGCTGCATGTGGGAATCATTTCATAAGTCATTTCTTATCTATAGAAAAGCAGTGATGACTGCTCTGGGGGGAGCTGTTTGTCTTTGAAATAAATCAAGGTATTGAGATGGCATTCTCTGAATATGAGAAAATGCTTGAAGAGAAGCTAAAGAAATAAATGCAGAACCTCATCTCTTGTTATAGTTTCATATTTTCTTACAGTAAACATGGTAAATTTAATCTAGTTAATGTAAATATTTCTAAAATTTGATAAGATTTTCATCATCTTGTTAGACTTGTGAATTGATGTCTTCACTTCTGTCACCTTTATTTTCAGCTCATCTGAATTATTGACTGCAATCTAGAAATGGCTTAGTTACATTTGTTTAAAACATTTTTAGGTTGTCATACTGATTTAAATTATGTGAACTTGCTGATTAAGTTTGTAAGGTACTTGAAAAACAGGCTATAAAATGTCTTTATTTGTTGTTTGAAGGCTCACCTGGAGTATTCTTGTACACTTTTCAGAACAGTAGCACAAGAAGAGATTACTTCTGTCTTGACATTCCTATTTCAGATGAGCAAAAGAACTTCATTAGCTGTTATACTAAATACCTGTCAAGGTAGATGAATGGCATTTCCTATCATGTTGCAGGAGCATTGGAAGCTCTCTACATTGCTGTCACTCTTACTTGCTGAAGTACTGAATATCTGAGATGATCTTTAATATTGGTCTTCTGAAGCCTAATAGATCTTTCGGATAATGGGAGACCATATTGTCCTTATTAACGTTCTTTACTTTCTCAGGCCATTGTTGTCAGTGTTCTTGAAATGTCGCTTCTGTGAATGCTCTGTCCTACCGAATGAACATTTACCCGTGAAGCATGTATAAATCAAATCTGTGAGGGTAATTATTGCAAGGAAAAATGTACCATCTCAGCGACAGGGGAGCAGATAATGGAATATTTTCTACCACCTCTGCTACAATGAAAAATTGAGACTATAATGCAAGAAATGACATGCTGTCAGCTCAAAAGGGGTTGTACAAGCTGTCATGTCTGGAAGGAGCCTCTTCAGCCAGGCAGCTTCCTAATGACGTGCATAATAATATTCTTAATAATATGTATTAAGTTCCATACTGTTGAGATGAAAAGCCTGGTACTATTTATTTTTTTCCCCTGCTCTTTTTAAGGCTCTTGAAAAGTAGTGGCTTTCCATTGTCCGTATGGTGCAATCCTAGGTGTTCTTCAGGGAAACTCTTGCGTTTCAAACCAGATAATTTAGTAAAGGTGTCTAATATGTACATGGTGGAAGACGGGGATGCACATATGTCAAGATATGTGCATAAATGTGCCTGTGGGCAATGGGAGAGAAGCTCTGATCTGATGTGTGTGTTTTCCACATGTATAGTTTAAGTCTCTTAAGAATAAATGAAGTTCTCTCTGTTAATTGGGATGTGAACTATAACTTCACTTAATTTCTGGTTTCTGTAAAAGTTTGACTGCTATAGTGCCTTTCAGTATTCCACTTTATTGTCATAAAATTAGTCTTACTATGATTCCCTCCCCCAGCTTTTTCAGGAAGTGGAAAGCAAAATGACATTAAATGAACAAGTATTGGTTGAATGAAGCACCTTGAGATTAGACTAAAACCTTTCAATGGAAAAAGACTTTACATAGTACAGATTTCTAAATTTATTTAAGTATGATCAGTTAAAAAATACACAGAAACCTCTTGATTTGTCTTTTCATTTGAAATTTGTTTCAACAGGTTTGAGAATAAAATTTGCCTATTATTTGAAGCATCAGCTTAACTTTGTAATTGATTATTTATTTAATGTTGGTGCCAAATGATAATTTCCATGACTGTTCTTTTGTTCTAGATCTATGCTTGATTTCTTTCTTTTTTTTTAATCCACTGGAAGAAAAATTTGGCTTTTTTGTGTTAACTAATTAACTTTGTTAATGCTAAAGGGCTGTCCAAGTTAATTCTTTAGTTACAGGTTGAAGTAGTTCATACTTGCTACCCTTGAAGTAGCTTTCTCTCTTTCAGAGAATGAAAATACAGAATGAGGTGGCCCGATTTGCGTTGCTTTAACATCTTCTTAAAAAGCCTGAGAAAGAAGGAAAGACAAATCAGAGGTATCAGTGCTGTGCAGCAAAACAACTAGTGTTAATACGAAATGTTAGGTAATTCCCCTAACTTTGTTTAGAATGGCAGTGTGTATAAAACTTTCATAAAGGCAATTTCCATGAAGTCAGTGATCTGTTAACTTGCTTTAAGGCTTCTAGCGTAAGCCTTTCATGTGGTTGTCTTTGAGAATTTCAAACGCATTTACGATATATTTCAGGCTGGAATTACTTGCAAACAGCTCTTACTAGGTTCAGTTTTGTCTTGGGTGCTGAGAGGTCTCCTGCAGTACTCCGTGCTCATCTCCAGTTCCTCAGTTGTGATTCTTCTCCTGGCATGGAAGAAAGTTTTCTGCAAAGCTCATTAAAGCTAATTTGAATATTACCTACAGGTGACTGGTAAAATATGAAGTATTCCTTTAGAAGCCAAGTGTTTTTCATCCGTACTGCTATCTGAGGGAATGAATAGATTTTTGTTCAAGTATTTTGGCTGTCATGCAAGAGAGCTAATTAGTTATTTTCAGGAACTTTCTTGGCATTCTGCTCAGCTTAACTTCGGAATAGTTGATTGTAAAATGCAGAGGTATTCTTAGGTTTGAAATACTTCTAAAATTTTAATACAATTTTCTGTGTTTTTTTTTTAATTCATATATAAAATATTGTTCACACTTGAGGACTTAGGAGGGCCAAAGACTCCAAAAGTGGAGAGCGAGATTGAGATTGATTTATGTTTTTTTAATGAGTACAGACCTCACATATTTGTAAGCTTTCTCAGAAACGGCGTATCTTGCAACTCTTTGAGTTTACACAGGCTACAACTTTGTACAAAGTAGATTTTTTAAAAAAAATAATGCTTTTGATTTCTGAAATACAGCAGTGGTGAGGATTGTGTTGAAGGTAAACAGCCAAAGAAAGGCAAGGTACAGGAGGAACAGGAACAATAAACACGTGTGTGATTAGATCTGATTCCACACTCTGTATCAACAAAAAATACATTCTGCAAATGGCTGGAAAAATGAGATCCTTTGCTTTGTGATTAAATTTTGGATTATTTTAAGTCCAAGTTGCTGGCTTTAGGTATGTGATTCAAGGGAAAAAGTCCATGAACTGTTAGTCCAGCAGTGTGCTTTTGGTACATGTCCAGCTAAAAGTTCTTAGCACAGTTGCTGTTTGTGATAGGCTGTAAGACTATGCTCTGCAGCACCAGAAGATTAAGCAAAGGAGATTAACACCAGCATAGTTTTGCTAGATAATATCGAGGAAACTGGGTATTGGACCTTGGTCTGTGGCCCTGCAGGTTCAGCTAATACTAGCAGCTAATGGACAAGTGGTAAAGATCATACA
Organism: Cuculus canorus; assembly: GCF_017976375.1. Taxonomy (NCBI): domain Eukaryota; kingdom Metazoa; phylum Chordata; class Aves; order Cuculiformes; family Cuculidae; genus Cuculus; species Cuculus canorus. The sequence continues at coordinate 22,147,312 of NC_071403.1, read as the reverse complement.
TACTGGCAGTGGTAATTTTAGAAAACTGGCTCTAAAACTCCTTGAGGTTTGTAAAAGGAAATGGATGGATGCAGGTGCGTCTTATAGATGCTTCTGTGTTCTATTGTCATGTGAGTGGTTTTGAGTTTAAGTGATTTTTAGTTACCTAAAAATTGGCTTCAATATAGCCTTATAGTATCAGTTTGTTACTCAGATCAAACCCAGTGAATTTGAGTGTGATCAGTTTCTCAACTATTCCCTTTTCCGAGCAGTCTGTGAACTTGCCTTTGAGATCTGCTCCCCGAGTTATTTTTTAATTCTCATTTCAAGAAAGATTTTGAAATTGGGCTGCTAAATAATGATGTGTTAGAGTATTTCTAATCTGAATAATTCTTATGATCACTTTAAAGCTTTTGCCTTATGACAGTTGTATTGGCATAACTAATAGAGCAGTGAATGTTGTCATGATGGAGATGAGCAGTGCAGGAATTTGTCATCTCTACTTCTGAGGCATATTGTGCTATTGTTTATTTGCGCTGCTAACTGGGATTTAAGTAAGTATGTGAAAAAAGAACAAGAGGCAGAGTAGGAAGAAAAATGAGGATGTGAGGAAAGATTCTCATTCAGAGGCACTTGAACAAGCGGGAGAACCGGGCCTCATGAGGTTCAACAAGGTCAAGGGCAAGGTCCTACACCCCGGTTGGGGCAATCCTTGGTTTCAATACAGGATGGGGAATGATGTGATTGAGAGCAGCCCTGAGGAGAAGGACTTGGGGAAGGCCTGGTGAATGAAAAGCTAGAAATGAGCCAGCAATGTGCGCTTGCAGCCCTGGCAGGCAACCGTACCCTGGGCTGCATCAAAAGAAGCGTGGCCAGCAGGTCAGGGGAGATGATTCTGCTCCTCTGCTCTCATGAGACCCCACCTGGAGTCTTGCATTCAGTTGTGGAATCGTCAGCACAGGAAGGACATGGATCTGTTGGAGCGGGTCTGGAGGAGGGCCATAAAAACAATCAGAGAGCTGGAGCACCTCTGCTATGAGGACAAGCTGAGAGAATTGGGTTTGTTCAGCCTGGAGAAGAGAAGGCTCTGGGGTGACCTTATAGCGACGTTCCCATACTTAAAGGGGGGCTACAGGAGAGATGGGGACAGAGGTTTTAGCAGGGCCTGTTGTGACAGCACAGGGAGTGATGTCTTTAAGGGGAGGAGGGAGTAGATTTAGAGTGGATATAAGGAAGAAGTTTTTTACAATGAGGATGGTGAAATACTAGAACAGGTTGCTCCGGGAGTAGTGGAGGAATCATCCCTGGAAACGTTCAAGATCAGGTTCAATGGTGCTCTGGGCAACCTGATCTAGTGGAAGATGTCTCTGCTCCTGCAGGGGAGTTGGACTGGATGACCTGTAAAGGTCCCTTCCAAACCAAAGCATTTCATCGTTCTATGATAGAGAAGTAGTAGAGTCAAAAAGGTTTATATATATCTGAAGTAGAAAAGAAGTTGTTTTATAAAACTAATTTTGTGTTAAAACTGAACACTCCAGAGAAGGTTTAGACATAATTCTTTGTTTTCTTGACTGTATTTTATGATTCTTCTTAAACTGAATATTTAGAGATTCAGATTTTGAAAATTAGGCATAAAATCATGTAATACCAGGAAGTGAAATGTTTCCGAGGTTTGGCATACAAATGCTAGCTTTACATCAAAGCTGAGGCTCTGAATATATATTCTGAGAAAATGAGTCCTTAAACCTTAAGTATAAGTTCAATTAAATGTATTTTAAAACACTGTTTTATGAGCTAATGTGATTGAAAGTCGAAAGAAATATGATAGCATCAGGAGTTCTTCTGGGTCAGATTTTGGTTTCGCTTTTTTTCCCTTCCTTTCCCTACCCACCCCCCCACCCCCACTTTTTATTTTTACACACTCTTTCCAAGTCTGAATTTCATGCCTTCTTTCTCTCTTAGGGTGTACCTACTCCACCAGTTCTTGCAGTTAGTTACGAAATTTATTTTTCAAGAAGGCATTGCAGCACTGAATCTGCTGTTCCTTTGAGAGCATCTTACACAAATATTGGAAAGTAACAGAACAGCATTTTATTGCATCACTTCTATGTAGCCTTTTTGCCAATGTTATTTGGCAATATCTGTGACTAAATGTTTTTTAGAGTTAAGAATAAGATATTGTAATGTTGCAAAGGAGTATTTTTCACTCGTTGAATTATTTTTTTTTTAATTATGTGGAAAGATGCATAAGGGTACTTCAGTTTGTCATTCACAATGCCTGTGAATGCTGCATTTGACTGTGAAAATCCAATCTCCATCTCAGTGTTGTGTTCAGAAGATGAGATTCTAAACTATTAAAAAAAACCAACGGTTTCATGTCGTCGAGTTTAGTTTTAAATGCTTCAAGCTTTGTGTTTACTTTGAAACAGATCAATGTTTTTACAACTGCTTGCTTATTTTTCAAAGCCAAATGTGATTAAATGCTAGGTGCAATTCAAGAGGCTTGGTATGGCTACAGGCTGAAAATCAGTCTTACATTGAGACTCTTGTTTGGGTTTACTTTGTAGAAGATGTGGATCCTAAGAGAATTTAAAAGGTTGTAAAACATGAAAATGCTACTGACCTAGCAAGAAACAAACTAAACAAAATTAATTTGAGTTGATATAAGATCCTCTCTTGGAATAATTCTTGAGCTCACAGTTTTGTTTTCATCATATTATAATGACCTCTTTTCACCTTTTCCCGCTATTTTGTCTCCTATGTGTGAATTTGGAATTTTAACTTGGTGTTGGCAGCAAAAAATCCTTAGCTGATACAACTAACTCGTTAGCCAAGAATAAGGCAGGAGGAGAGGGGCAGGGAGAAGATTGGTTGCATTAAGAGAAGTGAATATTTCAAAGTCTATGAAAAAGACCTGCCAATCGGTTGATTGGAATCATGACTAATTTATATGAAACTAAACATTCCTTTTTTGTTTATCAAACCAATAAAACAAAAAATGTTTAATTTATATCATAGGGAGGCTAAGTTAGAGATGCAAACACTGACATGTAAGATGTATATGTTTTTGTATGTACTATTAAGCTCAGGAAACGCTTCCATGTTTGGATGTTGGTTGTTAATAGTCTTTATTCTAGCTGACATAGTTTCAAGATGGTTTACCTGTATATGTTGAATGTTAATTAATTCCATGTGATGCGGATAGTATCTGTGATATATCCATCGAAGAAACTCTGATGTTTAGTCACAATGCAACACTCAAGACAATTGCAGTTGTCACTGCTGCCTAGGATGCTGTTAAAATGAAAAATGCAACCTGAGCATAGAAAATGGATGTTAATGCTTTTCGTTCCTTCCTTGCTATGGTAGTTCCTGTTGTAGGTGAGATTTCCAAAAGGGCTTGGTTGACTTATAATCGCAGTTCTTACTGAGGTTTCTAACTCATTATTCCCTCAAGGAAAAGTGATTTTGAAAGCTGTGGGGAAACTAATCTATAAATGTTACAGGTGAGAATGTGGAACCTTAGTAAAGTTTCCTGGCTTATTATTGGGTGCTTCATGAGAGACATTTAAGACCACAGTAATATTTTTATAATCTTGACCCATTGTAAAATCTTTTCCATAATCAAGATGTGTCCAGTGTTTGATTGCATCACGCTTACAAATATGTGCAAGGTTACAGGTAGAAATGTGTTGACAGTCGTCTATATTACTGAAATAAATGTAAATGTCATCTCTTTTCTTTTAAGGAAATGATCATCGACAAGGTTAATGGACAGGTTGTCCCTCGGTACTTGATATATGACATTATTAAGTTTAATGTGAGTACTTTCATTTTTATTGCTTTTATCATTAGTTATTATTGATTCTCATTTCCATTTTAATCGTATTTGTATAAGCAAGAGGTTCAGAGTAAGTTTAAACACCAGAAGTGTTTGGGTATTTTGTAACTCAATAACAAGCAATGTCAGAATTAAGATTGAAAGCAGCCTTGTAGTAGCCATTGATTTATTTCCACCTGCTCAAGAAAAGATGACAGGTAGAAACAGTCTGCTAAACACAGCTGGAAAATTTCTAGAACATGTTTGAACTATTTAGGCAGTGAAATTGAGAGGGGATGGAGAAATTGGCCTGCAAATGGTGTATTTGTTACCAGAGCATCACAGTGCTCCTTGTTAGGCTACTCTAGCACCTCTTATCAAATTTCTGTGAAACCAGGCAACTGCTCCTCTGTTAAGTACTCAGCAGCAAGCTCTCCTATTTATTACATATTTGTACTACAGCCAGCGTAAAGAAATATTGTGGAAGTTATGGAAAGAAGCCTTTCTTGACAGCTAGGAATAAAGTCTTTGTGGTCATAAGAGCAAGCTATTAAACAGTACAGAAAATGAGAAACTTTTTAAAGCAGCTTTCAAATATGGTAAAGGTTTGAAGGTCACCAGAGGGCTCTTTTTTTTTTTTTTTTTTTTTTTTTTGTATTTTTTCCCCAAAAGTCATGATATACATGGAGTTGGAAGTTAGTCAGGGGTCTTATGGCAGAGTCTCCTACTGAAGCTTATTTGAAGAACTAACCTTGACAACATGTTTCAGTCTTAGTCCTTAATAAGAAATAAATTTTCCGATGATTTCTCTTTTATGCCTAAGGAAGAGAAAATGTCCTTCTGAAAGGACAAATTTAACCTTGTATATATTTTTAAAACCATATTTAAAATAATTTTGTGAAAACAAATTGTGTACTGTTTTTGACTGAGATTGAGTGAATTTTCTTCATAGGAGCTAATATGGTACTGTGTTTTGGATCTGTGACCAGAACAGTGCTGATAACACAGGGATGTTTTAGCTGTTGCTGAGCAGTAGTGCTTACACAGCATTAAGCCCTTTTCTGCTTTTCACCCCACCCCACTCGTGAATAGGCTGAGTGGCCCACAAGAAATGGGGAGGGGACACAGCTGGGACAGCTGATCTCACCTGACCAAAAGGATATTGCATACCATATGACATGATATTCACCATATAAAGCTGAGGGAAGAAGGATGAGGAGGGGATGTTTAGAGCTATGGTGTTTGTTTTCCCAAGTAACCACTATGTGTGATAAAGCCCTGTTTTCCTGGAGGGGTCTGAACACTTGCCTGCAATGGGAAACAGTGGATGAGTTTCTTGTTTCACTTTGCCTCTGTGCACAGCTTTTGCTTTACCTATTAATCTGTCTTTATGTCAACCCATGAGTTCTCACATTTTTACCCTTTTGGTTCTTTTCCCAATCCTATATTAGGGAGAGTGAGTGGCTGCACGAGGCTTAGCTCCTTACTGTAGTTAAAGCACAACAATGTGTTAAATTTGGTCACTAGGCCTGTGATGAAATCACCCATGTAAAAGCACTCCAGTATCTGTTAATGCTTCTGGAAAAACAAAATAATTAATTGTTTCAGTGCTCCCAGCATGATAAACAGTATTACTAAACTGCTCTGTCTAGACTTGAGTAAGATGCTACCTGGCCCCTCAGTGTAAATGCAAGTTGCAAATGTAGGCAGGGTACTAGTCACCAAAAATTACTTTGGTGTTCTTTGAAGTGTATGACTATACTGTGATTTAAGACAACTGCTTTTAAAGTAATAATTTGTGGGAAATACGTGTTAGATTAGGAATAGAAGCTCTTTATTAACTTATTTTAATTCTGCATCTTGATGATCTTTAACCTTTTCTGAAAAGTAGATATTAGTTTCCTGGATCCCTCCTATGATTTCAGTAAGCAAAATTTCTTTGTAGACTTCTGAAAAATATGATCTTTTATAACAACTCTTTGGTTCTCGTTTTTCCTTTACATTTTCTTACGTAGGCCTGTGATTCCATGTTTACCTTCGTGTCTTTCCTTGTCGCTGCTGTCACTTTCTGTCTAACTTAACATTCACTGCTCTTACTGTCAATTTGAAAAATGAAAAATGACATACTTCCAAAACCTCCCAGACACTGGGTGGGTGGCACGGCTGAACCATCTGACCAGAACAAAGAGTTGATGGCAGTCCATTTGAAAACTCTCCTAAAAGTTCAAGTATAGTTTCCACGATCACTTGAGTAATTGACAAAGAAAACTCCATCTGGGAAAATTAAAACATGCCTTGTTGCAGCAAAAATTGCAAAAGACTGTCAAGTCTTATAATCACATTAAGAAACCCTTCAATTATATTTTTTCTGGTCTGGTGGAAAATGTTCTTGCCCGTGGCAGGGGTTTGGAACTGGAAGGTCTTTATGATCCTTTCCAACCCAAACCATTCTATGAAATGTGAGGTGAGAAGTGTACAGTGTCCTCCTTCCCTCAGTTTGGGATATGCATATACTGTCACAGCAAAATAGCACAAAAGTCATAATTATTGTGAGGAAGCGTTTTCAAGATAGGGGGCAGGGAATGCTCATTGGTAGCGAAGTATCCAGACTTAACATGAAGAATCTTGACAAATGGAAAGTATGATTAGGGGGGTTCTAGAGGATTGTTAAGCTTTGGGGCTAGTCTGCTTTTGAGTAGGACTGTGAATGCTTTAAATCTTGTTTGTGGGTTTTTTTTTGTTTGTTTTTTCAAATGTGCTGTAAATGAGACAGAGGAGTTAGTTACTACGTAATACTATTTTAATGTCAAGGACAAATTAAGATAATGTTATCAGTATGAGTACAAGCAGGGCTTCAGCTGCAAGAAGTCATTAGCAATGGTTCTTCTACCAAGATTAAAATGCACAGCAGTTTTTAAGTTAATTTTAGAAGCTTAATTACAAAAACGGGCACCCAAGGATGTTTGACTTGGCAAGAAATGATCAACAGAATTTTATCACCAAGAGAGGTAAATTTATTAAAAACTTGTAATTGGCAAGAAAAGTTCATTTTTAAGTTGTGCAAGTTAGATTTGTGTAAATTCTCCTAGCAGAGCTTCAAATCAAATAATTATGCAAAGCATTAGTCCTGTTTAAAAAGGAAACATTCCTAGAAACGTAGAATGGTTTGAGTTGGAAGGGACCTTAAGGATCATCCAGTTCTAACCCCCCCTGCCTTGGGCAGGGACACCTCCCATGAAACCAGGCTGCCCAAGGCCTTATCCAACCTGGCCTTGAACACCTCATGGGGCAGACACAGCTTCACTGGGCAGCCACTGTGCCAGTGCCTCACCACTCTCATCCTGAAGAAGTTCCTCCTTATGCCTAGTCTAAGTCTTCCCCTCTCCAATTTAAAGCCATTCCTCATCGTCTTATCACTCCCCAGCTTTCTTGTAGCCCCTTCAGGTACTGGAAGATTGCTATAAAGTCTCCTCGGAGCCTTCTCTTCTCCAGGCTCAACAACCCCATCTCTCTCAGCCTCTCCTCATAGCAGAGGTGCTCCATTCATCTGATCATCTTTGTAGCCTTCTCTGGACCCGTTCCAACAGATCCACATCCTTCTTATGTTGAGGATTCCAAAACTGGACACAATACTCCAGATGAGGTCTCACAAGGGAGGAATAGAGGGGCAGAATCACCTCCGTTGCCCTGCTGGCCGCACTTCTTTTGATGCAGCCCAGGATTCCCTGACCTTATGAAACAAACTCTCCCACTCTAGAAAAAAAACCAAAACAACAGATAGGTGCGTGAGGTGCTCTGATATTCCTTTGGATCATGCAAGTAGTTGTGTCATCTGAAGGTGAATGGTGGAGTTACTGTACTCGCTGTCCGTCATGTGAATTATGAGATTTCCACCATGTCCCATCTCATCCTCCACGGTGACTCAGCCTACTCTGCAGTTAGAGATGCAACATAGCAGCGGGAGAAATGTGAATACAAACCCCACTGGCTAATACCTTTGCTGAGGCAAACCTCATGTTTTAGTCAGGTCTAGTAAACTAGAAATATTTTTAACTGAGCTTATTATCAAATGTTCAACCTGTTTTGCCTGCAGACTCTCCCCTGCTAGCTAAGTATAAGTGTTACTAAGTTTTCTGGCTTTGTCAGAATATTCCTTCTGAAATATTGCACTCGCGAATTCCACATTAAGTCCCAAAGACTTACATGCGCCATTTATTAGTACTACAGAGGCTGTTAGGTTGACCAGCACTAACACAAAAATACAGAAGATAGTACTAAAATGACATAACATATAGCTTTTCAGAACGCACCATGTATTTATAGTAAGATATATGTCAACCTGCACACCTCTGGAAAACTGTAAATAATACAGTGAAAGCTGTTAACATCTGTATAGAAAAATTGTGGAATTAAGTTTTAGATCATAGCAAAATAATGTCATGATTAAAATTTTCCAAATGTCACATGCTGTAATAACACTTTGAAGCATTCTTGGTGTATTTGGCCAGCAGTATTGTCATGCCAGAACTGCAGTGTAATCCCTTCTTGTATTTATTTGAGTTCCGCATTATCTTAGTTTTAGTGTACTAAACAGTGTTGAAGTTCGTGTTTGGAAAGGTAGCAGTTAAGGCAGGGCAGCCCAGTCTCTGATCTATGATGTATTTCTCTGGCTTTTAACAAGAGGACATGTAGGACTGAAGACTGATACCCAAATGAAGCACAGAATGCTTAGCCTGGCTTTTCTGAGTCAAGTTAACTGAATACCATGGCCACTGTTGCCTTTTATGAGCAGAAATTGTGTGGTGGTATGTTTTATTCTTGAAACTTTTTATGCTTAAAGTTTCAGCCTAAAAATCAGAGTTCCCAAACTATAAATAGTTGTGTTCAGTTTGTCCCTTGCAGCTCTGGCATCTGGAAAGTGTTTAAAAGACCAATGTCAGTTTGAGATTTAAGAGAAGCAGCAGTCTGCTAGAAACAGATCAGCTGGGACTAAAGGGAACAATTTTCATTTTATGTACAATGCTATGATTTTGAGAGAACATAATGGCATCACGAAGCTGAGTGTCTCAGTACATCAAGGGATCTTTCTTCAGACTTAGTCACGCTCAGGTGAAGTCCTGACTCAGAGGAAGTAAGGAAGTCACCTTAAAAAAGAATGATAAGTTTATCAGAAGAGTATTGTAACAGAAACTTAGCAGTTGGTAGAGGCTATAGGACAAAAAGATCCGAAAGAGGAGAGTAAGAGAGCAAAATGAGAGAGAGAGAGCAGGCATAGCCTACCTTTTATAAATTTTAATCCACGTTATTATCAGTGAGGCTTATTGTACTTAGCTTTTCGATTTTGCTGTGGTGTATCAGGAATAAACTACAGCATCCTTGTAGAAAAAATGGAGGAAACTGAGAGAATAGACTGATTGAAAAGTGTGGTGTGTATTTAGCTCTAGATATCTGCACAGGAAAACTCTCAGGAAGAAAGAATAATAAAAATTGAGTTTCAGTGACTGGGAGAGACCTATCCTGGAGTTCTTGGGGAAAACATGTTAATGATCTATCTTGGCTGTCCCTTTTCACGATAAATTTTGTGTTAAATTCTGATGTTTATCACCTGTAGCTGCTGAAAAAATGAAGTCTTCAGGGATGCTGATTGAAATCTTTGTCTTAATTTCTTTTAATTACTGTTTCTGTGTCATATAGTTTCTAGGAGCTTGTGGTAACACATCCCATTGTGTCACAAGGGATACCCATGTCAGGAAGAAGGAATGATTCTTCAGGAGATTTTAAAAAGATTAGGTTTCTTAGTTGTAATTTTCTGCAGTCTGAATCATGATGTTGATTATTATTGATAGCAGCTCAAAATATGACATTGCTGTCTTGATGGTTTTGTCTCACGTGCTAAAATAGAATTCGTAGAAAGGAAGCATTGTGCTAGTGAATTAAGCCTGCCTCTTGGCCTCAACTATATAAAATCATCTCAATATATGATCTACAAGCTGTATAAAATCATTTCTCAAACCCCATTCTGAGAGGGTTCATACAGGTATATTAATAAATGAAATTGCAAAAGGCAGGATCCTGCTGCTGGAAGTTTTAAGTAGTTAAAAACTTAAGTTACTTTAAGTTAACTTTAAGTAGTTAAATTGGTCTCTGGCGCAGTTTTGGCCCTGGTTGACTACAGTGCTCTTGAGGAGTTCTCAAGAATAGTTTGAAGTATAACAGTGCTCAGGCACTGTGGTTATCAATTGTTCTGAAATGTCATCATTCTCTTTTGGAGAGTGAGAGTATGAATGAAAAATACTGATATATCATGGCATAGAGCAGAATTCTGTTGTGGAAAGTTAAAGAAGATCCAAGAAACATGAAAGCTAGCATGCCACTTATGCTTGTCAATGGAAAAGATGGCACCAATGTGGGAAAATGGTAGTTATCATGTCATGTTACATTTGGCATGTGAGATGTTTCTTGAAGTAGAAATCAGTTATAACACAGTTCATTTTTTCTTACAACCTAAATGGATCTTTTTTTCATAAGAAGAATCTAAATCCTTGCAATGCTTTTTACTTTTCAGCTTCCTGATTGGTGTCTGTTTGTAGTCGAGTTAAAAACGCTACCTCTTTCACCTCAATAGCGAATAAAAAGTTTGGTGGGTAGTTGTAGTGCTACAGAGGAAGCTGACAGTAGGACAATTAACAGTCCGAGAAGCAAATACAAGTAAATAAAAATCCCTGTTGATCAGAAACAATTCACAAAAGAATGTCTTCATTCTCCAGTCATCTGCGAGACAGCTCTTCCTGAGAAACCTTGTTTTGAGAGGCTTTTTTTTTAGATCATAATCAATAGCATTGTGTAGATGTATAGACATTAACTTAAGCAACTATTTTTTTCCTTCATTAAGTAATAAAAAGTAACACTAGCATAATGTAGGATCTAATTAATGCATTCTTAGTAAAGATGCTGAAAATGAATAGTACTTCCCTTTTTTTTTCTAACCCTGGCCTTTAAATTTTTAAACTCTAGCCAAGTTTTTCTGAGACCAGATTGCAATGGTAAGAATAGACTGGATGCTTGAAAAAGAATAATTATTTTAATGTTTAGAAAGGAGATAGATGTTTTTAAATGAAATTTCCTAATACTCTGTGCATTAAATTATGTCAAGATCAAGATTTCTTTAGTTGTCATTATGCGTAACAATGCTGTAGCTATTAGATTAAATTTGTCATGGTAAACAGATATGCTGCTCGTAAATCCTGCCCACAGTCAATGTGCTCATTGAATTCATGCATGAAAAATTTTTGTTTTAAATCCCTGTAAAATATTACCATGTCTGACTTTGCCATTACAAACCTCATTTTAAAGTGATGTAAATCTCACAGTACATGCTGTCTCTCATTTATTAGCTTATTAACCTTATCTTAAAAATATACTGTGAAGATTTGGAGGGCACAATTCAGAGATGCAAGTGTTTAATTGCATCTTTTCTGTTTACAAGTGCACCTAGCTGCCAGTTGGCCTTCCATACTTACTTTTAATTCTGAGCTTATTTTTCACATAGTACCACCTTAAAATACAGATTTTTAAATGCTTTCATTACTAATAGTACTCCAGAACATGAGGATGCTGTGCCCGTGTTTGCTCTTGTTAGTCATGTCTCCACAATAAAGGTCACAAGCACCCAGAAGTTTGTAATGGTGTTCTTGCTGTGTGTTATGTTCTCAAAATCTGTATGTATAGCTTCATTCTATCATGGCTTAGAGGTGTCCGGTAAATGAAATACAGAGCATCTACTCATTTGTGTCTCACTTTGCTTTCTGGTGTCACACTGGGAGAGGTTCATTAGATTGCTTTATCCTCATTCTCTGATTTTTGTAATATAGTTTATTGAGAGAAGGGGCAGCTTGGCCAGGTGATGCATTCTAATATTCTTCCGAACGTATGTATTCTTTAGCATACAGAATGGGAAGGGCAACAAATGGTGGGCCAGAAGAGCTTGTAAGGTGGAGAATTGACACGGTAAGGGGGTGATGCTGCTGAAGCTTTTGTATGTGTGGAGACAGAAATGCATCTTGGCTAGGTGTCTTTTTCAGTGTCCTTCTGGCCTGATTCCCCTTCCCTGTTCATCGTTTTTTTTATCCATAATTGAAAACCTTACTTGTATGTCACAGCAGCAAAATTTGCAAATCTCCTTACCTGTTCTGTTAATTTCCAAACAGATAATTTGTTTTTCTTCCCTGCTGCTCTTTGTGTTTGAATAAAGAGCATATACAATTGAAAAGTAGCTTTTTAATGTGTTTTTGCATCCCTCTTTAAAGCACTTTTTCGCTATGATGCCTACAAAAATTGAATTATTGCTGAAGAGTAATAATTAGTACCTGCTAACCAGGATATCTTTGGAGGTTTTGTGTTTTTAATTTTATATTTTTTGTCTAATAAGGTAGTTGTTTTGGAGGAGCACTCTGTAGCTTAGTAATTAGTTTGAAGGCTGACCTACTTGCTGGTTAGATTCTGTGAAAATACATCTGATCTCTTCCTTTCCCTTGTCTTCATGAGTTAGATCCTCCTTTTCCCAACCCAGGGGGCGCTATGGATCGCAGTGAAGGTAGTTTGGTTTCCCCATTTTCCAAAGTAAAGTATGGTTAATGGATTATTATATAAAAGCAAAGGGAGTGTATTAAATTTTGTCATGTCTTGTTTTATTCCCCAGAGGTGTTTCCATACCTTCACATGAAGCTTGTCTCACGAGAACCTTTTTGAGTGGGAGATTATTGCTAGTATAATTGTCAGGGAAAGAGGCACAAAGTGTTGCATCTGGGAGAGGGGTAAAGAGACAAGGAGTTCTCTAAGAGCAGCTTTAGGAGTTGCCATGATATTAAGTCCTTTATGTTTTTTAGATGTTCAAGTTCTGTAGGTTTTGCTCTTTAATTGCTTACTGTGATGTGACACTTCATCAGCAAACCATGAAAAATACAAAGTGAGACCTGAAAGTTTAAGTTGTATTGTAAATGAAAATGCCTGAAATACTTCAAACCTTACACAGTTTAGCAAATAAAGCCCCCAAACAATTTTTTTTTTGTTCTTGGAAGGTCTCTTTGAAGAGATTTTCTCAGTATTTCTACTAAATGTTTTCTGCGTCTCACACGTAGCTTTAAAAAGCCCTCACTTTTTATTTGTAACATTTTTTAAATCATCTTGTTGTGCTAGGAACTGTAACATATGATCGAATAGAAAAACTGTCTCCCTCTACTTTCAGTTTATAACAATCATTCCCATAGGAACTGCCAAGTGGACTTGAACCCAGATTCTGTCTCAGGCAAATAGTCAGATCTCTCAAGAAGCTGGCAGTGACCACAATGGCAGTGGAAACTGTGAAAAACTTAACAGTGAGGCAGATTTTCTAGCTGCATTAGCATGTCCAGTTGCCTCAGTACTGGGAATGGAGTCTAACACAGGGCATTTGGTACACTATTTCAAGAGGAAAATCTGTAGGCAAAATAGAACGTTGTTGGGGGAATATCATAATGAAGCAGTGGGAGTATGTTCAAGTCTTGTTGTATCTTATTTCCCTACTTTCATTTTAATTCCTCCTTTTCTGCAATTAATCTAGTCTCAATAGTTCAAATTTTCAGCTTTGTCTCCCGCCTTCTCATCTTTTTCCTGTTTCTAGAACTCAAGAAAAAAAAAATTTCATCAGAAGGATGTACCAACTCTAAAATAAATATGTAATTCACGATAGGTTTTATGAAGGTGAAAACAGGAGCTCTGTAATATTTTCTTTCCCGTGGCTAGTATGTTCAAATAGCCTGAGTGAATGTTTTAGTCTAGGAGAGAATGTTAGGGCCGTATTTTCATCCTTTTTTAGAGTATTTCTCTTATTTAAAAGAAATACGAAGAAAAATACCACTTTTCTTTCGAAATGAGTATAATAGTAATTTATGTGTTTCTTACTTATAAGTTAACAATGCACACAATGACCTAGATATCTTAAAGACAGGTTGTGGACTTGAATTTATAGTTTTTTACAAATCTTCTGGAGTATAACATCTATTACAAGCAGATACTTAATTTCTGGTTCTTTCACGGTTTAGGAAAGGTAGGTGGTTCCTTTTTTAAGGTAGTATCTGTGATTCAGTGCTGATTGCTACTACTGGTTTTTTCCTCTCTTTTCTAGTTTTTAGGATTCTTTATACTTACTGTTCTAGGCAATCTTATTTTAAATACTATGAAGTGATTTATAGTCCAAAAAAATGAATGGCACAGTCTTTTCAGGTATGAGGTGCCCTGAATAATGTCTTTAAGATTTAGGAATTTTCCCACAGTTCTTCAAGTCATAGGAGTGATAATTCTTTGTCTTAAAGACAGCCCTGTAAAAGGCCAGCAATAGGTATTTGTGATAAAAAGGAAGAGAGCCTGAGGAGAGTAGAAGAAGAAAGAGAATACATTTACTAGGTCATATAGTGTCTGTTAGAGTAAGGTAAGGATGTCTCCATACTACGTGCAACAAAAGCACTAGAAAAAATAGTTGGAAAAACCAGAAGCAGTAAGGCCTCGTGTTTGATATTTGACTTTGCAGTTAGCCTAAATTCAATGCGAAATAAATTATTTAAATTTATATTCCCCTGGGAGAACCACATGCAGTCTTTTTGTGTGTAAATATCTGAGGATGATGATGGCAAATCTATTTTATAGTTATGGGCTATTAGAATTATGACTTTTACTTCTGTAATTAAAATGCGAGTCCATCTACTCCTCAGATTACTTGAGGCTAGGCAGCCAGTCTAGACAGAACATAATTCCTTTTGGTTTTAATCATTTACATCCCAGTAAAATCCCCTATTGAGTTCTGGTTTTGAAGGCTCAGAAGGATTTATAAGGATTATAAAGATCCTAAATGAAGCTACTGTACATGTAATCAAACAATGAATTGGACTGAGTTGTCGGTGATCCCAGAATAGCGGCTACTAAGCTTTCAGCACCTAACTGGAGCTTTGTTTTCAAAAGAGAGGGCTTAGGTGTTCATCCATGGTAGATGCCCATTTCCATATTTCTGCTACTTTATCGTACAGCGCTAATGGTGAGAATCATAATTCAGTCCCTTCAACTGACCATAAATATTCTGCCTTACATGCACTGGTGAAACTTACATTACACTGGTGAGACAAACATCTCATCCACTTGTAGTTATAAAGTTTTATGCTTTTTATCCTGAATCTGTATTCTGTTTTGAGCAATCCAAGGAGGAGAGGAGCGAGGAAGGAAGCAATGTTTGTAGTGCAGTCTACTTTTTCTGTTTTGATCTTATCTGTTTAGCCACAGTTTTGACAGTCCTGCTGTTTTGTTCAAGTTATGTTTGCTAATAAAAGTGTGGAGCTATATTTGTATGTTCTGTTAGGCCTTGATGTTTATGCATGGGCTACAAGCTCCTTTTCTTTGTTGATTCATACATATTTGAATTTATTTTTAGTGATTTTTTTTTTTTTAAAGGAAGTACAAATAATTTAATACGTGTCTTAAGCAGTCTTTTATATAGATCTGATTCCTCAAAACGTTTTCATTCTGTGGTATATCAAAGCGATAGTCCATTGTATAAGCTGACAATGTATAAATAGTAATTATGTTCCTGCAGCATGCTGGTTGAATTGTTACAATTGAAACACTGTTTCACACGCTGTACCTCATTGATGCCAAGATAAATTTTAGAAACCATTTTGAAACTGCTAAATTCCTTGCCGTTACCATATCTGTTTGGAATATTTGAGTGATAAAAGTTAGAAAAAAGAGATTTTAAAATTTATTTTCAGATTATAGTTGTTGTCTTGTCTTTTAGAAATAAAAAACTTAGGAGTCAAAACTCTACAAAATTTTTCATTTCTCTAATACTTTACTTTTAATCCGGTTGTAAAAAGAGAACATCATTGGAAATGAAAAAAATTTCTTTTTGATTGAATATAGTAATAATTTTATTTGGGAATGAAACAGCGCCTTCATATTATTTTCCATAAAGCTATGTGTATAAAAATATAGCAACATCAATAAAACCACAGGTGGAAGAAATACATGCCAGACCATTAATATAAAATGCAACTATTAGATTGCATGGTCTTCAGAAGATGGGAGAAATAATAATGGACTTCAGTTGGAAATGCAGATGTCAGCTGTGGGTGCCTTGAATTGTCAATAATAATGTTAAACACAGGGTAGAATATCAGCCTGGGCTTATTCTTTATTCTCTCAAAATCGTTAAAGCTAAGACAGTTGTGACATATGTTCTGCTATGGCTCAATAAGTGAAGATGTGCGTGGAACGTATATACGTGTATGTGCTGAATTATTCATATCTAAGGTACTGCTCTGGGGAAGCAAATGGAGCGTGCTTTGTTGGCAGGTAGGCTTTGAACCATGTTTCATGGAGGAAGAGAATAAATATTCTCAGTTTATCCTAGACCAAGCTAGTTATCAGCTGTCTACACAGGCCCAGGCATTATTTTTCTTTTTGCTATAACTACATTGAGCCAAAGCCAGATAAATATCAAATTGTAAGAGAAATACTTTTATGGGATTTAGCCCTGATATACTGCATTTTGTTATCTGTACTGCATCCATCTAGGGGAAGGACTTTCCATGTAAGGCTCGCTGAATTTACTGAGCTGCAGCCACAAGGTCAGCCTTAGAGGCAGGAGAAGGGGGGCAAACCTGGAGGGTGATGGTACCTTCTCAGGGATACCTGTCTCCTTGCAGTAGAAATCCTATTATTCTCTTACACCTGTCTAATCAGTTGCTGCTGTCTTCCTGTATTTAATGACCTGGGATTTGAGTTACTTACCAGCCTTTGTGGCTGTATCAGCATGAGATTTTGACTTCAACACTGAGGTGTCTGTGAACCAGGTGGAGGGCAGGAGCTATGGCAGGTGAAGAGTGAATTTGCTCTCTCAGCACCCATCTGAAGAAATGTTATCAGGACTATGATTTTTGGAGTGTTTTTTTTGTTGTGGTGGGGTTTTTTTTTTTTCTTTCAGCAAATAAATTGCCTTCTCCTGCCTTCTTAAGACAAT
Organism: Cuculus canorus; assembly: GCF_017976375.1. Taxonomy (NCBI): domain Eukaryota; kingdom Metazoa; phylum Chordata; class Aves; order Cuculiformes; family Cuculidae; genus Cuculus; species Cuculus canorus. The sequence continues at coordinate 22,130,471 of NC_071403.1, read as the reverse complement.
TGGTATTAAATCAGCTGCAAAGTCTGTTTTTTAAAATTTTTAAACATGTATGTATTTTTGTGGCACACCACGTTACGTTCTTATGTGACTCACTGTGTATAGGTTCTGTTGAGAAGTTAATTTGAAATAATATAAGTTTAGATTTAGAAATGTTCAATCCTGGGTGGATTTCAAAGTTCAGTAGAAATCTTATTTTACTTTTTGAGGGTATCTGGAAGACTGTGCCTAAAATCAAAACAATATTTTACAGTGTCACATCTATTGCAAGCTCACTTCGTGCTGTGATCTTTCAGTGCAATGCACAAAGTTTCAACAGGTGAAGAGAATTCCACTGCTCAGGGAAGATGTGTTGATTCAATGGGTGACTCCAGTCTTGAGGCTTGTCTAAACAATATTTTGCTTTAGGATACATTTTAATTACAGTGAGGGGGAAGCTTAACTTTGTAGCATAAATAGAAAACACATGCGACTTGTAATCCACTCCAGTAAGGATGCTGTTAGGCAGCAGTGACCCTCATACTTCTCAGACAAGTAAGAACTTACATATTGAAATAAAATCTCAAACATCTGAATATTTAAATTAATAAAACATCTATATTGCCTAGAAACATATTAGTATTTGATATCTGGGTTTAGATTATATATGCACCAGTCTTTTGTTTTAAGGCAACTTCTAAATGTCTGCATTATATACTAAATAATATCTTCCTGTTTTTGTCAAGGTCTGCAAATTACTTATTGCAGCCTACGTTACCCTCCTACCTACTTGCTGAAAGCTTGGATTTTATGACTTGAGGGTTTTGGATCTGTCTGGGAGAAATCCTTTGTACACTAGCAATGTTTTTTTGTAATTGTGGCAAGTGTCTAATAGCAAAGAAAAAGCCCTCCTTCTCCAATATTACCTTTATTCAGTATGTCCTTGATTTAAATTCAATGTTATGTTAATTTTCTTATTGCTACAGTCATGTGCTTTTGTGAGAATTAAATACTCCTTAACTTCTTACTTTACTTGGCTGGTGAAGTTGCTTGGCAGGATTATGTATGTTTTCCCATCTCATATAATCTTATGTCAACCTAGCTCTGACCTTTGTGTGATGGAACCTAGTGGTAATATACCTTTCTGCTTAACAAGCTTTTACATAAAAATATGTGATTGGCAGAACTGCAGGAAATAATTAGTTCCAAGTAGATGGGGGAAGTGAAAGAATTATTTACAGGAAAAGTAAGTGATTCAACTGGTTATTGTACATACGAAGTCATCCCAGCTTTTAATTTAACTGTTAAAGAGTTGAAATAAATTTAAGTTATGCAAAAGCATTTTTGAATGAGTCATTGTAAAGAAGCTCCCTAAATAACTCTACTGCTTATTGGAAACTCAAATATTTGAAACATTAATGGGTTTATCTCTCTTTCAGTCCTACTCATAAAATGTGGCTGAATGGAATAGCTACTGTAGGGAACAGAGAACTTACACTACTTCTTGCCGAAATGTACCCAGAGAACAGTTTGTAGTGCTCTTTGAAATAGTAAAAATATACACATCTCCCAGTAAGGAATTTCTCAATCAGTTTTTGTTACAGAGGTGGAGATGTGTTTTCTGTGTTTCAATTAGACATACAAGCCAGAACAAGCTCAGTTACTGTAATGATGAATTATCAGGCATGTTGTGCATGGGTAAAGAGAGAAAGAAAGGACGTTCCCCAGAATTTTGTCTGTGGCACTTAAAAAAACTCATGTAGCTCACCCAGCTATATTCTGTGACAAATGAATAAACAGCGAGCCGTTCTCCTTCTCCTTGGATTTTTCCATACTCTGATTTCCCATTCATTTGAATGGCTCTTTACTGATAACACCTTCATGTATGAAAGGAAGGCGAAGCTGAGGGCAAAGTTAACAGCCAGGTAGACTTTCTTCTTCACGAGCATGGATCAAGGAGCAGAGGTAACCGAGAGGCATTTTGCCCACGTTGTCACTGACTTTGTGCAGGATGTGCTCCCCCCCTCAGTGATGGGGGCTGTCCTGCCTCCCCTCGTACAGATAGAAGCTGAGTCCTGAATGAAAGTGGTTGTAAATTACATGTGGTGTGAGGGCAAATGCATCGTAAAGCTGTTGCACTGAACTATTCAGGACTTTTGTTTGAGGTCTGAAAAAGAATCTAATGCTAGGAAAGAAAAGTAAGGGAAAGTTAATGCCCCTTAGGGAGCATGAAATGAAGAAGGTTCTGGTGAAAGCCAGGATGAATTTGGAAAGAACTTGATTAAACTCATGTTGGTGTAAAATTGGCATTCTGTTTTTCTTCTAATTATGATATGTGCTCAGATACTACTTATTCTGTCTATTTCCTTTGTATGCCTCCTCAAGATGTCATTTTGCCATTTATTTCCTTTGCATTCTTTTGGATTGATTGGCTCTGATTCTTTTTGATGTGTGTTAGAGCAAGGCTTTTTTCCTTTTAGATTCTCTTTCTTTTTCTCTTCTGGCTGTGTTTAGTACAGGAAATACTTGGTTCTCCTCCTCATCTGTATCACTGCCACTGATGATGTTTCATGTTTTCCTAGTTGTCTTTGCTCATTGCTTTCTACTTCTGAAAAATTCTGGTTTTGAAGCCAAAACTCTGTGAGCTTATTCTCTGGACCATGAAAGGGATAGGTTTTGAAAATTATATTTTTGGTGAATGGGGTGGCAAAATGAGGAATGATCTCATGTAAATAACTTCCAGTGCTGTATCATGTATGTAACAATGCAGATCTTTTTGTGCCATATTGCTATGAAGTGCCATGTCTGATTGAAATTAACTTTAGAATTTATAAGTTGCCAATTGCTTTTTTTCTCATAGTGATACCCACAGTGTGTCCTTCTCACTATCTAATGCTCAATATATTGTAAACTCATTACGAGCAATTACTGACAGATGTGCATTTTGAACGCTCATACTGGTCTGGTGCAGTGCAACAAATGTATAAAGAGAAATGTAAAGCTGCTGCTTTATTTCGGATCTGGAAAAGTCAGAATGCGATACTGAGACTTAGAGAAGGGCTTTTACTACTTTTTTGTGACCGAGCCGTCACATATCTTGCACGTTTTTGCAGCCACTGTTTATTGGCATGTTTTGCAACTGCAGCTATATTTTTCTCTTTTCTGTGGCAGAAAAGTGATCGTTTACATAATTACTGCTTCTTTCAAGGCATGAGCATAGTGCATTTAAAACAACGAGTGTACTTAAATGTGTAAGTTGCATTGTTGTGTTGTCATTAAAAGTATTATGAGCAAAATGAGCTAAACTACTTCAAAGGAAAATTATGTGGAAATTCTGTAGGTTCTGTATCCAAAGCTATAATTAGGGAATATTTTAATTATTTTGCCCAACTTTAAAGGTATGTACGTGTTTAAATCATATATGCTTGAAAACATGCTATAGATCTTTATCTTTCTATGAACTTTGATTTGATTAAGCCTCTTAGAGCTTGAGACAAATGCTTAGAACCCAATTATTTGGCAAAGCCATGTAGGATTTGATAATATTTTCGTGTATCTTTATGATTCTAAATATTGTGTAAGGAAAAGTTATACTATTTGGGTAATTTGTTAAGTGCTCTGTTTTAATACTGTTTTTTTGTAACTTGGCAGGGACAGCCTGTTGGAGACTGTGATTTTAATGTTCGACTTGCATGTATAGAGAAAGAGATTATATTTCCACGACATGAAAAGATGAAAAGTGGTCTTATTGATAAAACACAGGAACCATTCAGTGTTCGAAACAAACCTTTTTTTGACATCTACGCTTCAAGAAAGGTAAACTTGATTTCAATTGTGTTATGTTGTGGCGCTGGAGGCAGCAAAGCGGTGTTGGATATAGGTTTTTCCCTCAGCTTTTTTAGCTTCCAGCAATTTCCTCTGCTAACCAAGTGTTCAGAGCTTGAGGGCTTAGTGGCAGTTTGGAATACTCTGAAAAGTGGTTTTAGGCTACTTATTCCTTCCAAATTACTGTTTTCCCATATTTAAAACCTGTACTTGGGCAAAATCTAATTCTTTAGTTTTGTAACGTAGAATGATGACATAGAAGTTAACAGCTTTAGGTCTGAAATGCCTCTGAGCTCAAGGGAATGTCTGAGTGCTGTGTTGATTACACTGCCCTCCTTTGTAGGTAAGAATATAATGTTCTTTTTAATTCAAGTGCCCATTTGGCCGTAGTATAAGAACCATGAATTGTGCTTGAGCTCCCACTTTGTGTTCAGCAATGATTACTAACAGTTCATTCTGGTTAATGTCTCCACATTTTACTTATTAAAATACGGCTCTAGGTCTTCTGAAGTACCACATATAATTTGTAAATATATGAGTTCATGTCTTTCATTTTATGCTCTTTTCTTCAACTATTTCGAAGAACATTAGGATATGTCTATACTTTTATTATCTTCTGTGAATTAAATGGCTCCTTGATAATACTTCCTTCTAGAGGAACCCGTTTTTCTCAGCATTGCTGTTAGAAGTACTGCCATGTCTCGTCAACATGGAGCAATGAACATCAAATTGTCAGCTTCAATTTGCTTCTGTCATTTCCTTGAGCCTGTAGCAGGTAATGAATCTTGTCCCTAGACGAGCAGGAATGGTGTTTTGGCTTACCAAGGGTGGCTGAAGAGCAAATAAAGGGGTAAGGCATCTGTTTCTGAGCAGCAGTCCTCAGAAAGTTCAAATCATGAACAGTTTTGTGAGGAGTTCCTGTGGATAGAGTCCTATAAGTATTTCAGTCATTTTGTTGCATTTTTTGGATTGTCTATTTCAAATCACCTTTGTAAATTTAAAGTAAATTTTTAATAGGAAGAAAAAAGCTGTTTGTTTGGGACACATAATTTTGAGCTTTAAATTAAAAGAAATTAAAACAAAAGAAACACATATTAATAATTGATTGGAAGCATTCCTAGAAAAATGTCTAGATAAAAGACATCTGTAAACAAGTCTCATGCTAGTTAAATATAGTCGCCAGCACGTGATTATTGAAATGATCCCCTGCTTCTCAAAACCTAGGAAATTAAAATTATGGTCAATGTTTGTTTTTTCTTCCCTGTCTAAAGGAGATTTCTGAATGGTTCATATGCTTTCAGATGTATTGGATTTAGCAGTTCTGACTGTGGCACATTTTAAAGTTAGCAATGAAATAATGCTATTTACTGGTCTTTCTCTACTTTTGTCAAAGCTCCGTGCTTGAATTTTTTAAGATATTAACTGTTATTACCCTGCAGTAAAACATCAGCTATGTCGGTGATGGAGGGGGGGAACTATACACAGCTAAAATTTGTTCCATGATAGACTTACTTATAACTGCTTTTGACACTAATACTTGGACAGTATTTCTTTATTTTGTCCTTGTGTTTGCTGTCACATTTGATTAACTTATAGTTATAGAATGAAGCTGTTTTCTGTCAGTTTATTTCCTTTTTTTGTGAAGAATATTCTTATATGCAGCAGTTGGAGACACATGCAGAGGGCATCTTTCTTTAAGTGGTAATTGGGGCAGACTCTAAAGCTTTCTACATTTTGCTTTTGAAATAAACATAGATTTTAAAATTTTCTTTTTGTACAATGTACATTGTAAGTTTGAAACAGTTCTCTGATTTGAAGTGACTTATCTAACGAAAGAAGTTCATTATACTGCTGTTAGAACAGAAAACTTCTAATGAGGCTTTAAATCTGACCATTGTTTTCAATAAGTAGTAAGTTTTATGTCAATATTTAACAATTGTTTACATGCCCTATGGTAACTGTAGGGAGTTTTAGGTGGTATTAGGAGCACTGATGTGGAGTTCTATCTAAGGCAGTATTGGTAAACATGTAAAGGGAACCAGTATAGGTTCAAAATAGATTTAAAATCTCTGTCCTCTAAAAGGAATAGTATTCATAAAAATGTATTCTCTCTCATGTGGACTAAGAATTACTGTTGCTGTTGTTTACGTCAAAAACATTTTTGTTTCATTACTTCTATGAACTTGATGAGTGTGATTCTTGTAACACTTCTTTAGGAAGATAATGAAGATTGCATCTTCATATTCATCACAACTTCATGAACAGAATTTTTCATTATACATGATCAGAAAAGACTATTATTTGGAAGCATTGCCCTGTTCTGAAAGAGGACTATTTAAACATAGTATTGCTTTGCCCAAAAGATCTTTTCCTATGTTTATTCAGTCATCTCTGCAACTGTAGCAATAAAGGTGCTCAGAGTAATGAATACCTCATTAGTATAGCTGGAAGATCAAGTTTGATTTCTTTTGCATCAGTGACAAATGTCTTGACAAGATTTACATACTCTGTTTGCAGCACAGCAAGGTCTGCAGGGAGATGAGGAATACCTTCTAGCTTCTAAGCAAGCTCTTATTTGGGTTGACTCAGCATATACATCAGTCCATCTCCAGAGACAGTGGCAGCTGAATGAATGCTAAAGGACTTATGAGTGGGACGTGCTTAAGTAGGTCTGGTTCTTAGGTTTAATTAGCCTTTTTTCTTGTTCTTCTACAAGAACAGTGTGTTCCTTGCATCTTTAGAAAGGATCTGACAGGATCCTTCCTTTCTCAATTAGAGGTACTTTGAGATTAACACCTTTGAGTGATCTGAGAAGAAGTGTGGGCTTTTTCCCTACCTCCAGCTTTTCTGCTTCACTGCCAGAAGATGTGGCTTCTCTGGTCATCCCCAAGGCTTGTTATTTTCAAAGAAAGGTCAGTGGACGCAATGGTCTTTGGCCACAGAGAAAGTGGACTTCTGATTGCACCAGCATATTCAGGATTGAAAAACTGGACAACTTGTGCCGCTGCAAAGAATATGTTTCATCAAAATTCAGGAAACAAATATAGTTTCTTTTAGTAGTATTTTCATCTCAGACAAGGTAATTGCTTGGAGGGTATTTTGCACAATTTCAGCAGATACTTCACTGTTTCTGAAGTTTTTTATTAGGTGCGGTGCTGGGAAAGTGGTCTTGCAGTTGCAGCGTATGTGGGACTCTGAAATTAAGGTTCTGAGCTAGGTGATACTTTGTGATGTGCAATTTGAGTGACAAGACAATGTAGATTTCAAAGAGAGATCGATTGACTTCTTTGATGCATGGTGTCTATATGGATTCTGTAGTCCTACCTCCAGTCTTGAAAAATCCGGGGTTGTTGGCTGCTTGAGAAGTTTTTGAGAGAGAACTGCATTAAGCTTTGAGCTCCTTACGGAGCCTGACAAGAAGCAGGGAATATGTATACTGGATGGCTGCTGCTAAAAGGAAATATAGGCATCTCGATTTGTGTATCAGGACTAATAGGTGCAAGCTGTAGATTCTGTCAGCAGCAGTATGTCTTGGATGTTTTTTGAAGTGCAGCTGGGTTTAGTGCAGGGTCAAGAAAAGAATCAAGTCTACTTCTGAATTACCGCAGCTGGGACCACACATCACATCTTTGTTTATCTTTGTTCTGAGAGACTTCAATTGAGAAATACGTTCCCAGGATGCAGTTTGAACCTCACAAAAGAAAATATTGTAGATGTCTCCTTTCACAGCCTCCCCCCATCATTCCTTTCTATGACCTGAGTTAAGACAAAGTGTTCCAAATTGAAAGCTATCGTTGACCATTCTTATTAACAATAGCACTTATCAGTAAATGTGTGTTAGCTTGGGTGGCTTGTAGGCAGATTACTTGAAAACTCCAGGAGTCTCAGCGTTGTATTTAATAACAGAATAGTGGCTAAAACTTTTAATTATACCAGGAAAATAAAGAATGTTATCCACATAGGTTTAGTTAGTTTCAGTGAAAATGCAGAAGTAATTTCTTGAAACAGCAGTAAACTTTGTACTGTGTTATATAATATGTCCAATAATTAAATTGTTCTTAGAGTTATGGATTTGGGACTTTAATAACAATGTAAAAGAACTAGTGTTTTTTTTCTAACCTGAAAATCAATTTACTGTGAAATGAAATGCAGTTTTGAAGTGCAATTGTAAAGTATGGCAGTGTTTATGGTTGTGTCTTTCTCTTTGTTGTTAGTACTAGATTTTGGAAATAAGGGCTATACCTTTACAATGTTATATCCTCATAACATTGCCTTGAGTGTTACTTTGAGATGTTTTGATGGACTCTTTAACTTTTTGCAAGACTGAGTTTTGGTGGTAAGAGGAAGATGAGAAAGGGAGAATCATCTGGTGACAGGTTTTATGTTTTTGAAACCGCTAGAAATGTTACCTTTTTGAACTTTGATATTGATGGAGAATGCCTTATCACTAAATTTGTCTGCCTCAATAATGAAAGAATCGCTAAATGCAGTTTGCTCTTGTAGTGGTATCTTGGAACACATGTACTCTGTGATTTTGCCTTTTAATTCCTAAATTCTTTTAAGAAGGTGTTTTTGAGCAATGTTGAACCTTTGCTGGCTGTTGTTACACTTGCATGATTGGCCACTTCTGTTGCATTTCTTGTTTTCTTTTCATCTATTAGTGTGCATCAGAATTCAAGGAGATGACGTCAAATCTGCCAGCTCTCCCACCCATCATGTGGGGATAGCAGCCGTCTGTAGAAGAAGTTGAGTTTTAGGATTCCTATATTCTCAAATATTAAAGACCAGTGAGGTTGATGCTTTATGTGCTGCACATTCTTCTCCTTGGAGCCTTAGCCTTTTATTTATACAAATATTTTAGGATTTTCAACAAGGACATTATCTTTATTATGTTAAAGAGGAAGTATAGGTACATAGAAATAAGTAAGCTCTTGGACATGATGCAAGTCTTGGCTTTCATTGCCTAAATCAACCCACAATTCTTCTGGAAGGCTCTTCAGTGTGGACAGTCCCTGCCTGGATGTCATTGCTAAAGCCTATTGTGTAGTAAAAATGCTGTCTAACGGGAATAGAAAGAGAGTTTCTTTCTGTGCAGTTCATGGTCCTGTGGAGAATTGCGCCCGTCACTCTCAGAGGAACAATAGGGCTAAAGGTTAAACAATGACACAGGTCAAACGAACAACCTTTTTCAAATGCTAGCATGCTGTATGTCAATGACTTGTCAGCTCTTAGACTATTATCTGATTTCAGAATGACAGCTTGTCCTAGAGGGATTGGAATGAAGGTAGGTAATCTCTGCTAGAAGATTAAATGGTCTAGGATCTTGGAAGTTTTCAGTCAATTCTGTGAAGTGACAGATGACTTATTTTGTTCTCCGCGTTTACTTGACATTTGGATTTTTATTTTTTTGAAACTATTTCTGTGGTAGTTAGGAAAGGTGGAATGTTTAAAAGTTTGTACTAGTTAGTGTATAGCTGCTGTTGAGGTGGTTTACTTTGGAAAATTGAATGGCTGTGGACCTCTGATGATGGAGAACATTGTGTAAGTACATGACTCACTGATCTTGGTGTGAAGTACTTTGAAGGCAACTGAGGCAGCTATGAGCTAGTAGTTGCATGGCCTGAAAAAATGAACCCTGATAAAAGGCAGAATATATGGACAGAGGTCACCCGTGCCTGATGAGACAGCTGTTAATCCAAAGCTGACTGCAAATGACCGCAAAGCCTGTTCTTATGTCACCAAGTAGCCCACAAACAAAAATGTGGAGAAGATTTACAGTCATGGGGTAGAAGATGAGAGAATTGAGCGGCATCAGTGGCAACAGCAGAAGTGTCAAATAATCTGTCTGTTTATTGGAGATTTTGAATTCCGCATCTATGTGGAGGGGGAGTATTTCCATCTGGAGGATTTTTAATGCCAAAAAGACTTTTCCTCTGTTTTTGTTTTTATTTTCTGTGCCTTAAGGACTAGTTTAATCGACTCACCTTTCAGTCCTGCATTTCCTGACCCACACTTGGCAGTCACTCTTCAGTGTCTGGCCTGCACCATAGTCCTCACTCCATCTGTTCTGTTCCAGGTTTTTGGCCTACTTATCATCTTGTCTCCTTTTAATTATCTTCTAACCCATGTCCGCTCTACCATTTTGCTTCTGTTTACTTTTATTTCTTTATTTTGTATATTTCTTCTGTACTTCATCTTATTCCATCTCCCCAAAAAGGGAAGTCAAATGTTTTAAAAGCAGTATTGCCTTATTCCACCGTTAGATGCTTTTGTGCTGGTGGTTACCTTCACTCATATTTTCTTTTTGGAGTGCTTTTCTTCATACAAATGTAAATAATGGTTGACCTGAAGAACTGCAGTAAACAAATAGTGAATGAGAAGATGGGCAGATGTTCCCTTATGCTTATATTAGATTTTGAAATCTTCACTAGGCAGCTGTCCTGTATCCCAGCGTGTAGTACTTCAGCCTGATTTTTCAAAAATGGTTTTGCCATGTGAATTTTAAAGGTGAGGATGGCCAACCAGACCACGTGGAAGATTTGTAAATTGTAGTATGGAATAGATGACCAAACTGTAGCTCTTGAGTTGAATGTAGGCTACTACCACTTAAAATTCAGTGCTTGAACCGGAGCTGTTTTATGCAGCCAGCTGCAGCACTGAAATGACATGGATACTGTTCTGTAAACATAATTTCTGGCAGTGGGATGATGAGGGTGGCAGGGATTTTGTAGGCCAAGGTTGGTGATGTGTCCAGCTGCCTCTGGGTCTATCTTTGCATTCTGTGTGACAGGGAGGCTGCAGTTTTGTCTGACACGCTGACTCTGACAGAATTATTAAACAGTTAATTTTTATCTCAAAAACTACATAGCCATTAAAAAAAGGAGTATGCTTTTTGCTCTGCCATATTTTCAGTCTCAATCTTGATGATTCCTTGGATAGACACCAAGAGTTATAAGGATACCAGGATTTCTTCTTCTGCTGGGCTTGCGTGGACTTGATCTGTGATCCTGTATATGTTTTCAGTGCTTTTTTCTTATCCTTGCTGAGAGGTGTTTTTACTTAAGTAGGAGTCGTGCCCTTCTGATTAAGCCTTCCCAGCTCTGCATTACTGCTTGGAAGTTTCAGTGGAGGTATTTATTCCAATGGTAGGCCTTGCTCAGGTGCTCAAAATCCTCACATTTGACTTCCATGACTGAGATCAAGTTTATAGTCCATTCCTGTTACCAAAAAGAATTAATAAACTCTGCTTATGTGCTTTAGATTTGCCGCTGCTGGAGTCACTCGAGGAGACCAGTTCACAAACAAGAATCTGCGCTCATTTCCTAGAGTTAACAAAAGAGGATTAGGCTACTTGCTTTTGATTATTATTATTTATGATGTTGAAGGTCAAGTATAATATTTCAGCACAATATGATTTTGGTTATGGGAAAAGGGAAGTAGTTTTTTGCTTTTGGTTTAAGAAATTATTCACACTAGTTAACATTTCACTTTTTTTGAAAATGAACTGCTGAAGTTAAAACAAACAGTCTCGAATTATTTCCATGAAAGATTATTTTCATAATGAGTGGCCCATGTTAGATATTGCTAGTGGTACAAATTAAATTAATGTAGAATAATTCAGATGTGTAATATATAATTAAACTCTGACTTGCCTAACTATAGCGTGGGAAAGAAAAAAAACTAAACTAGCGGAAAAATAAAAGCATATGGATGGAGCATTGTACTTGGTGCACATTGTAAGTTTGGGCATCAGAACAGTACATACTTGCTTTAGCCTTTGGCATTTCAACATTAGCTTTAAACAATCAAACTTTTTTTAAAAAATATTTCTTCTATATTTTGTGCAATTGAAATAACGTACCTTTCTAAGTAGGAAAAATGTCTTTACCAGTGATTTCTACTTCCAGTTTTGTGGTGTATTACCAAAACAGAGAAAATGGAAATCTGTTCGAACCTAATTACAAGTTGGTATCCCAGTACGGGCGATTGAATTGGTATATTTGGTATCATCTGAATGAGTTAGACGACTCAGCTGTGGTTGACTAAGTGGGTCACTCCACTCATTAATTGAGGGGCAACTGTTTAATATTGACCCTTGTGCCACTTCACAGCCTGTGTCTTTTCAAACTGCCTCCTGGCAGTACAGTTCTGCAGGGAAGGCATCAGCCTTCTCCTGTTGGAATGACATTCAAGGGACTTGCACTTAATTTGGATAAAATTAATAAAAGCACAAAGGAAATATTAAAGATGGAGGTGAAATTTAAAGCAATTTTATGGTACAAGAGTTTAGGACATCCCTGCTGGTTCTTTCTTTTCTTGTAATGTGCTCAGGTTTGCAAAAAACATACTGTACAAAATTCATCTTTGTCTTTAAAATCAAGAAATAATAATATTTTATCAAGAAATATTTGTTTTTTAATGTTGTGGTCTTACAGTGGCAAGTTGAAATTAAAACTTTGTAGCAAATAAAGACCTCAAATGCCATTGCATAGCAGAATAATCAGATTTTTTTTAAACATTAAGGATGTCATGTTAAATCTTAATTTTTGTGTTAAAATCACTACATAAATGCCCAGTGAAATACATGAGCCCAGTTTGAATCGGGCATTGTAACCATAAATGTATGAAGACACTATATTCTTGAATATCTTATTTATATCTAATTGAATTATTGTATATACATATTTATCTTTGCTGATGAGTCTTAGTGTAAATGCTTAAAAAACCATGATCCTTAATTATCTGATTTAATTAAAACAGGCCTGTCCGTATTCTTGACCACTAGAGACTGGATTATGTTGTAGCACTTTACACAGAGGCTGAATAACAAGTAAACCCCATGAAGTTTGTAAGGCTGGAGGATCATTTAGAGAACAGATTAAAATGTACTTGGCTCCACTGCACTCAACTCAATGTCATTTTTTCCTTTGACATCAAAAGGAAATGTTGCATTTGCATTGAATGTTGCATTTGATCAAACTCAGTGTTATAGGGAGCTTCTAAATGTTAGCGGGAGAACCTTGCTCGGTTGAGGAGATCAGGTAACAGACTTCACTATCTGCCACCCACTCATAAATGACGCAGATTGTAGGCTATTTGTAAATAGGTCAAATATTTTGTTTGTGGCACCAATTAAACCTCCTCCAGCTCCAGCAGGACTCTGGTCTCAGGCAGGAGTGGTCTGCCAGGTAGGACACCATGGGGAAAGTGATGTGAGCAAAGCCCGTGTCCTAAAATCAAAAACTGAAGGTACCTTACAAGTTGAAATACAGAACTGGCAAGAGCACAGTATATTAAATGGCCAAACCATGAAATATATTGCTTTGTTTCTTCATGAGGTAAATATTATTGCTGTTTGGCAGAGGCATTCCCTCACAGCCTCGAGGAATCCATCTTTCTCCCATTTCACAGCTATCACACAAGTCAGTTAAAGTTTAGAAGCAGCCTATTTCTCTTATTTGAAAGAAGCATTTGAAAACATCCTTGTTAATTGATGTCAATTTCTCAATTGTGTTTTTGAAAAGAGATTGACAGCGAGAAATGCTTAATGCTTATTTTGAATTCAGGAATGCAGGTGTGCTGTCAAATTAAGCATTAACACTCATAGTGCTGGTGTTATTCTTGGGCATTGTTTTGAATATATTAGGCACATGACCTTTGGAGTTGTTCACTCGGAACCAGGAAACTGCTGATAGCTCAGTCAGTGGAGCTCTCACTGCAGCGTGCTCTACATTTTTCTGAAATATCTCTATCCAAATAATTAAGGAGAAGGGCATATAGCTAGTCTTGGTACCGTCTTCTTGATACCGTCTTTGAAAAGTGCAGTTAATGAATTAGCTGCAAAACCAAAAAGAGATTAAAAAATAACAAAACCATCCAACTTTGTTCCCCGCCACATCTGCAATATATTTTATTGTTCACTATAGCATTTTTTCCCTTTTGACTGGGGCAAAATGGGCAACAGATCACAGGCAACAGAAACTTGCAGGTAATCCTGTATCTGGAAATGGCTTTTTTTAAAAGCTTTTAGAGGAGTAGGAGGAAAGATTTAAGGAGCGGGTTTCAGAAGATGATATATATGGTTTCCCTTGCTTGGAAAAAGCAGACTAACACTCCCTTACAAATCTGGCAGCAGTTCTGGTAGGAGCTGGGAAGGCTCTGCAAGAGCAGTGTGTAGAATAACTTGTTTGTTTCAGAGGTGCTTCAGTCATGATGCGAAGCAGGTTGCAGATGGAACAGATGAGCGTCTTTGTCTTTCTTGCTTGGAAGTGTTGCTCATTCCCTATCGCATGCGTGTAAACAGGAACTTCCATTATCTTCCTGTTCTGGAAAGAATCTCTGCAGAAAGCTCTGCAGAATTGCTCTTCTCTTGGTAAAAGACAATCAATGAAGAGTGGTGTCATTAGTTAGAATGCTAATACCCAGGCACAAATAGTTTGGGTCCTTATCAGTCATCAATTCTGAAATTATGTGGGCAAATATTTGAGGAAGAGACTGTACACCAGACTTCTTTGAATTACGATGCTGTTTATGGTCTACAGGAATACTAGCATCAAGTCCTCAGAATACTTGGCTTTTACATCAAGGAGCCTGTGAGCCCTGCACATCGTGCTCTTAGCCTGTAAAGAGAACACCTGAAGCTGAAGTACAGATTGCAGGTTATGCTCGTGACAGCCTGAATCCACAGCCTTTCAGCTTCATCCACTTAGAATGCAAGAGAGCCATCAAATGAGAACCTATTTATAATACATCTGAGAGGGCTGTTGTAGCTGTGATAGCTGTGAGGTAAATAAATGTGTGTTTCAGTGTTCCTGCTGAGTTTCTGACTAGTTTTAGACCAGAGAAGAGTATGTAGGTGCCGGAGCAAACCCAGGTAGAATTAGGTCACCTTCCTTCCTCCCTGTGCATGCACCTGTCTGTTGCCTCTTCAAGTTAGTTCAGCCTTGCTGCTCCCACTGTTCTTAGTGCAGAGCTCGTGGAGGTTCAGAGGAGGTGCCCAGGTGAGCTGGTACGACAGCAGGTGAGTTCCTCTCCTGCTGCAAGAGCCGTGCGGGGACTGTATGTGGGAGAGGCGATCCCTGGTAAAGCTGACAACCCACAGAGGGCTGTGAAATACTGAAAAGTGGGCCTACTGTGAAAACATTTCTTGTTGTCATTATCTGTAATTAGAATAAGTGGGAGACTCTCAATAAGCATTTTCTTGTGGAATATGAATGAGTTTCAGGTTCATTGTCTTCTAACAGTGTTTTGCTATATGAGCCATTAGTTAGGGCTGTATGTACTTGAATATCATGAGTGATGCTTTAAAGAGTAAAGCAGTGTATTCTGTCAGGGATGCTTTACTAGACACAGTGAAGGGATATAGAGAAAAAGCGGTGCATATTCCCCTCGCAAGAAATTTTTTGTTATTAGGGACAGGTAAGTCTGTGAAGCTAAATCCAGTCATATCAAACACTCCTTTGGTCAAGCTTTAAAATGAGAAAAGCTTGACTTGCATGCTTGCTTTTTGTGCTGCAAATTTCCTATTTTTAACGGGCTTTTTTGTGCTGGATTCTGGTGTAGCATGTTTAAAATGATTAGGATAGTGCTCTTATAGATTTCTTAAAACATACTTCAGTGACCAGTTGTATCCACTGTGCTTTTGTTGTGGCTGTTGGCTATTCCTGCGCTAACAGATGGCACTCGCTTAAACTGACAAGCTGTGGGATAGCCGAGCATTACTAATAGAACCTATCACATGTTAAACTTGACCTGACATTAATCAAGTTTTGAATGCTACAAATGATTCATGGATAATAATTAGTCTCTTGATCATATTAGTGAACATCAGTCTCACATTGCTGCCATTATCTGCTTTCATTCTTATAGAGAACAAATGCATTGCAGTAATTAGGTGTTTTTAATGTCTTTTGAGCCAAAATGTTCTGTATGATTAACTTGGCAAAGGCGTTATTTTTGGTCTTTCAGTATGATCGTTTTCAGAGCTTCTAGTAAATTAAAAAACTGAAAGGCTTTCCATAAAATAGTATATTATAAAAAGTATGGTTTTTTTAATTTTATCAACTGAGAAAATTCCCAGTGTGTCTTTATGCAGTCATTTGGTATAATTTTAATCACAGTATGATTCAGCTGTTGCCACAGATTACATGGTTCAAAACAGTGGTGATTTTGTTAAACAGATGAACCTTTGGAGTTTACTTTTCTTCTTGTTTAGTGGTTAGTTATTGCTTAACATCAAGTGCTTTTGAGATGTACGTATTCATACAGACAAAGTAACATTTGCAGGTTTTCTCTGTTTCTATCTTGAATTACCACCTTGAGTGGATGGCTGTGTGAAAGCTAGGATTTGAGCTTTAAGCATAGATTTTTTTTTTTAAAAGGACTTACTTCCATTTGAATTATACACTGGTTTTTACAGCCCAAGAACATGAAATTTCTTTGTAAGTAATGAGCAAGTGAGTTGTTTATACTCTGTGTATACTCAGCTAGGGCAAAGCAGATCATTTGACTGGTTTACTGAAAATGTACCAGTTCTTCTTCAATATATGTTTGTTCTTAATGGGCATGTAAAACTTCTTTAAATAATTACTTCTTAGGGCGTTAAATTTTTAATTTATTTTCCACAGTTTTTGATCCTACTTTTCCTTTATGCATATTTTAAACCATTAGCACGGGCAAGGAAATATTCTGTAACTTCATGATTATTTTTAATATATTAACTTAAGAATATTTAGTATAAGCCATGATTTTCTGATTGTACTCTCAGCTAATATGCTGCATTTCCTTTCTTCTTGTTTCCCAGCAAACAAAAATTCAAAATCTTATAGTCAAACACAATGCATAATTGAGGATGTGTTATAGAATTAAACTTCACCCTAATGTAGGGAGTCACGTCGACTGATACTGTTTTTACCTCATTTATTTGGCATAAATTTGACCTAATTTATTTGAAATATATTTGACATTTTACCTCAAGTATTTGACATATTTTTATTAGGAAACAGAATAATGCAAAGGAAACCAGGTCAGCTTAAATTATTAAAGATCTAGTCTTCAACATTTTTGTAGGTGATTTGGAGGAAAACACGTAATCATATGAATGAGAGATGGATTGCTTGTGTTTTCGTGAGGAAGTAAATGTTAATGTTGAAATGCTGGTTACAGTTCCTGGAATCACAGAGTACAAGCAGAAATATTTACTTGTCTGGCCATGTGTTAAGCCAGAATCCTGAGACTATGGGCTGTGATTTCAGTTACTTGGAAGGAGTCACTTTGAGTCAAGGAACCAGTTGTAATGAGTCACTGGCTTGTGAAATACTTTGCTCATGTATCCAGATACCTCCTTGAAAGGAATCTCCTGTGAAGGATAACAGGGAGTGCAGTTTTTCTTGCTGGAATAGTCTGTCTAGCTAGCTGGGATGATTTCAGTTGCTTAAAAAAATGGTAACTGTTAATTTAGAGGAGACAGAAATATTTGAAGAGTTACATCTGCTTCCTTGTGGAAGATTTGAAATGTGAGTCTTGTTTCTTTGCCCAAAAACCCTCTAAAAGATATCTTAGTCATTGTCTAAATAGAGGAACAAGGAAGAAAAAAATGGCTGAGAAATAAGTGTTAACTTTTTAATTGCGCCTGCAGTACTTCACTGGAACAATTTAACAAAGATTGTGGATCTCCAAAGATTGTGCAGTCTCCAGATTGTGTAACTGGAGACTGCACTGTTTTCCAATAAATTATGTGGCACTTGAGCATATCACTGGTAGAGGGATTTAAATATACATGAGAGGAGAAGGTTTCGTCCTCACAGCAGTCTGAAAGTTGACTGAACTGGTGATCCAGGCTATGTGTGGTTTTGGGCAGGGAGGGAAGAGGAGGCAGTGGAACTGCCAGACACATGTCTTTGATCTTCTCCCATCTCCCCTCAAACTGTGAATTTACATTGGATTTGTTTAGGTCAGCTGTTTTACTTCAAATACTAACTCTAGGTGAGGCGAATGGTATCCCAAGTATGAAAAAGATAAAAGTCTGAGTGGATTCAGTTTGTTTTTTTGGGTTATTTTTTTCCTTTTTTTCCATTTTTCAGCAGGTATGCGTTCCTGTAATTCCCAAAGCTGCATAATGCCCTGAGTCACTAAAACTGGTTTGAAAGTTTTACCATATATTTGTAGTAGTTTGAGTCAACAAACTAAAATCAAAACTTCTCTTAACACTTTGTTTTGGGCTCAGTTTCTCTTTAAATGTGAATTAGCCAACTTTTATTTGTGTAAAGTTTGAGATTTTGACTTTTATTTTTAAATAATACATGAGACTTTTCCACCCGTGGTCTAGAGTTACTTGCATGCTTCTCTGCTTTGAGATTGAAAGCAGCTGTTTAATTCTTAATACCTTCTGTACTTCTAGAAAGAAAACAAACCAAAAAAAAGAAATTATGCTGCACAACAGGGGAGACTGGAAAGATTGTGAGGGGAAGCAAGGAGCGGAGTCTACGGCTGTAGCTTAGAAGGACCAGCTTCCTTCACCTGACATTCAGCTGCATTTGATAGTCTTATCAAGTACTGCACAGTAGCCTGTGTATCATCTGGAAGGGAGCTGCTATCTCACCAACAGCATCTTTAATTCTTTTCCAGGGGGCTTCCTTTTCAAAATGTAATATTTGAAGCTGGAGTTTACAGTGTTAGTAGTTTGGGTGATTGCTCCATCATTGCCTGCTACTGGTTAACTGAATTATTTTGAGAAACGTGATAGTTGGAATGAATCTGAGGCAGACTGTTTTTACACTATTTTAACTTAATTGAGCTTAACATAGAAGTGTAATTCCTGTAGGATTTCTGATATCATTCAAAAACAGGATTTCTGAAGATGTTTTGTTGTAGGTTATTCTCAATGTATTTTTCTTCTACCAGTAACAGGGCAGATCCACAGATTTCGATTCTGACTTTTAAGCAAAATAGTTTTGTTAAGCCGGGCTTTATGCTTTTTCTTGTTTTATTTGTTTAGTTTGTTTTTTTTAAACTTAAATTCAGGGAGGCTACCCAGTAGAAATACTGTTTTCTTACATAAATCTTCAGCTGGATTTGCGATTCATAAATCCGTTCTTCAGAGGCTTCTGTATGTAATTATGGAGATGTATTTTTTATCTTGTGAGTTAGGAAAAATATGATGAAAATACTTCTCTTAGTAGCAGATGCATTAAATTCAAATATGTTTTATTGAATGTTGTTAAATCACTGTACATTTGAAAATGTTTGTGCCTCCCACTTTAGTTGTAAAACTTTTTCTGGGATGTTTTAAATACGTTGGTAACTAGTGTTAAAGTAAAGAATTTTTATATTTAATTTGGATGATTAAGGTGAGATCAGGACTATTGAGGAGATTGTCACTTAAAAGTAGAAAACTACAGAAACTAGCGAGCAAGATGAAACATTCATGTGAACATAAAACAGGAGTGATACCCCTTTTTAATAGCAGAATAGTCCATCTCTGTAGGGAAGTGCAAGGAAAGAGTTAGAATAATTGTTTCTTTTTAAAAAAGGTGGTTATTTGTACTGGTAACTTCTGAATCTTTTTTTGAAGGCTGTATATATTTTTTATATATATAAATATGTGTATATTATGTATATAAAGTATGCATATATTAGTGTATATATGTATTTGTATATATATGTATATATAATACATATTTAAATATATACATATTATATATATATAAAATACATACATATATCTATATATTGTATATGGAGAGATTTATGAGCCCATGTCTGTAAAACCTGACAGTTGTCAGGGTGTGAAAATTACTTTCTAGTCTGATGGTGAGGGCTGTCATCCTCAGGAATGGATTGTCCTGTGAGTTGGACTGAAACCTAAGCTGGGGAAGATGCTGTCTCTCTCAATTTAGGAATGACACTATGCTCATGTCTGAAGGTGTTTTACGTTCTAGTTAACTTGGCAATTCATTTGGTAGCCACTAATACTTCTGAGTGAAGTATATTCCCTTTTGTGACCAGGTGGATGATCAGGAGTTTGAAGGTGGCTCTGCAAAACTGCTTAGGGCACCGGTGCAGGCAGAGTGGCTGTAGCTCAGCTTGAATGAACTGTATAACAGTTCTGAAATTGAAAAACCAAGGAAAATGGACTTAGATTTGTCTTGTATTATAGAAGGCAAAGGGATTTATTCCCCCCCCCCCCCCAGTATCTCCAAGTGTTTCACTACACTAAAAAGTAGTATCGATTTTGAATTGGAAATACGGGCGAAATGGTTAGGAGTGTTTGCATATTGTGACATTGAGGATTGATAATAGTCGTGTGAAGGGATCTTAGCCAAATAACTTTTTAGAAAGCAAATATGACTTTGCAGAGACATTGTTATGTTTTGGAATCTCCATACCTTTCACAGCATGTTGTGTTTCTGTGAGTTTTTATTTTATAATAAGGAAACAAAAGATATAGTAGTACCTACTGGACTTATTTAGTATTTTATGAATGAATTAACATCTGAAACCTCATCAGAAGTATGTGGCTTGCCTCAGAATTACAGAAACTTTAATAAAAACCTACTAGTGTTACATGGAATCCGAATGCACCAAAATTTTCTCATCTTCCTGCTAGAGGAGCCCAGTGATTTCTTGTTTGATAAGTACAGAGATTTCCAAAGCATGATTTCTTAATTATTTCCTCAAGAACTGCTGACTAGTTCAGTGCTTTGGCAAAATCGGTTTCAGTGTGTTATTAGTGCCACTTTTGGTGACACGCTGCTGCTCCTCAGCTCAGTGGTTAAAGAGCAAGGAGAAATCCTGTTACTTGTCCTACAGCTTTACTTATTCCATGCAATTAGATGATCTGGGGGTTGGAGCTAGATGATCTTTAAGGTCCCTTCCAACCCAAACTATTCTGTAATTCTATGATTCTACCGTTCTGTTCATTAGAGGAATATTATTAGATGTAGCAATAATTTTTAATTTGATTTAGGTCTAAAGTAAGAAAGGAAGAGTTTTAAATAATAAACTGTAGTATGAGTCTGTGGTTTATTGCAACATTCATGGGGAAGCCAGAAGCTGCAAGAAGTGAACAAAGGGTTTCACAGGTGGAAGCAAGTGCCATGAGGCTGCAAAGAGTAGTATGCTGGAAGAATTGGCTCACATGCATCATTTACCCATCTTTTATAAAGTGTCATTGAGATACATTGCATTTTATCTGATCCCTGGCAGTCATCCCAGTCAAGCAGGTGTGCTGTTTATCACAGTGCCTATTAAAAAAGACAGTACTGTTCAAATTAATTAGAAATTTTAACATGTGGAAAGTTGAACATCGTTTTGTCAAAGATGATCTGTGATATCTGCATTCTAAGTTCATAAACACAAAACCTTAAATCAGCTACTTTTTAGTGTCAAAAATACTTGCTTATACATCAGACGTTCCTTTTCTGCTCATTCTCCTGTCATTCCAAACTTTCTACAATTTTCAGTGTTCAGGCACAACCTGTAGTAGTTTAATTCTCAAGAAAATGTGTATGCGAAGAATATCAGAGAAAAATCTCTATTCCCTCCTTCTCAGTTCCTCCTCTCCCTGCCAAAATTGCTAATCCTTTGTGGTAAATGCTCTTTTCTAGAGCGTTATCATCCTAATACTTCTAATTGACCTTAATGAGAATGGAAGCAGCATAACTGAGAATGAAAGCAAAATAACTGGGAGTACAAAGAAGTTTAGTTATCTGTTAAGACTTGCTCTCATTTAAAAATCCTTTTGTTTTTGATATGCAATCGACACTTGGGAGGAGATGTCATAGTGAGAATCCTGTGGTCCATCAAAACGAGAAAAATTTAAGTCTGAAGCTGGGTGTCAGGTTGCTAAGAGGGATTCCCTTGCATTTTATAATTCTGATGAAGCAGTGAATGAAAAGGAATATCAGAATGTGTTTTTGAAAGGGTAAATTTTGAATTTATATTTCCTCCCCATTTATGAAGTTACAGTAGGGCTTTAATGTAGTTTTCTAAGACTACCAGTAGACCAAAGTGAAGAAAGCTACAGGTAAAACAGTGTGTGATGATAATTTTATACTTTACTCGGCTGGGTCACACACTCCAAATTAAAAGGTTGCTTCTATATTCTTAAGCTTCATTTCGGGAAATAGTAAATAATGCAATTTATGTAAGCTCCAACATCAACATAACCATATCCTCAAATTATAGCTCCTTTAAGAACTTCAGATAAGCAGAAACATAGGCAATGGTTTCTGTTTGCCACTTTGGTTACTGCCTTTTAATAGGCTAGCTAGGAATGTGTAAGAAGTATAGTCTCAGCTAATTTGAAGTTTGCATTTTTTTATAAAATTATTGTTATTGTTGTTGTTTAAGATTTATTTTTGGTTTTGCTACTTGATTTTAAATGCAGTGGTTTTGTAGCTATGAAGCATATTCTTATTACAGACTTCTTATTGTTCAATCAGTTTTGGAATTGCGTGGTAGCCTTACAAGTGATCCACAGAAGACTTAGCTTCTGTAGAAATTAAAAAAAAACATTATTTTTGGAAACTTTTTGACATTTGTTTAAATATTTTTCCAGTGTACTCATTGTTCTCACGGAACAATGAATTTATGAAAGAACTTGGGAATTATTATTTTTTTTGTTATTTCATGTCGCTGTCTGGTAGAGCATACATTACAATGTGACCCTCAGCTGTAAATTTCAAACCGGTAAGGGGTAAATGAAAGCTAAAACTTCTAGTTCCAAGTATGGACTTTCTCTACTGAAATGTAGTGTTTTGCTGGATGATTTTTTATCCAGAATGAAGTATTTAAAAAGTATTTTACTGCCTGATAGTACTGTCATAGGGTCTGGTTTTTTCAGTTCAATTGTATCTAGAAGTTGAGTACTGAAAGCTGTGTTTGTTGATTCATCTATAAGCACAAATATGCTGACTGTGTGGGTAAGGAAAAGAGCTAGAGGTTTTTTGTAGGAAAGTGACCAATTATTCTATGCAAACAGTTACAAGTTTAAGTGAAATATGTTGTTTTATTATTGTTTGAAATATTTGGCCATAGGCTTTTGATCTGTGAAACATAGAAGTGCATTACTTTGACTTGTACAGCCAACAGTAAGATGAATGTTAATTCTCAACTTCTTTCTTGCCTTTGCCCTTTATTGACTTAATTTGAATAAATTAGTCAGTGGATCATTGAGTGAAGTTGAGCTATAGAAAGAAAACAGTATGAAAGTAACAGTCTAACCCAAAATGTCGCATTTAAAACTGACTGATTTACTGAGGTCTGTGTTTGTTATGTTGAAAGCTGTGTGGCTACTTATATGTCAAGGGGTTTTTTTTTTTCCAAGTATTACTGAAAGCACCTACAATTTCAGGACAGATTCATCTCTACAGTAAAATGTAATTTGAAATGAATAAAGAGGTGTTTTCATAGCTCTCCTAATTTCTTTTATTACTTGTCACTTGTAGTTTTCATTGGTTGGTTGTTTTTCCTTACACAAGTCATAGTTTAACATGAAGTATATAATCAATTCTCGTAACTATCAGCTAGCTGGTGTCATTAGTTTGTTCGGCTAGATGCTTTTTCTCTGATGAATTCACCCCCATATGGCATTCATGATCTTTGAGAATGTAAAACAGAATGTTCATGGTACAAACTAGTTCAGACAGTTGTTTTGCAGCAGTGATGCTGTGTTACAGGATTGTGCCCTAGGAGTCTGCCAAACAGAAATTTTGAACAATACCCTGAAATATTTTTCAGTACATAGTTTCAATCGAAAGTAAGTGCTATTTTCATATTAAAGTGGCAAGTTTGTTTTTTAATTTGGCCACAAATAACTATGGTGTTCTGTTTCAGAACTGATTTTTCTTCATCTTTTGGTGTGTAGAATCATCTTGGTTTCTCAGTATTTGTTTTTGGAAAAAGGCATTTTCCTCTAATAGAACTGTAAGGGTTTACTTCCCTGAAACTTGTTTCAGCCTTGAGTGCTCTTTGTAAAAACTGCTAATTTGCTGAAGGTTTCTATTTTGACATTTCCCAAGTTCTAACGTTAAACCGTAAATAAGCAGTTTAGTAGCAAATGATTGCAGTAGTAGCGTATAATCTGCTCTAATGTGCAATCTTCTAAGTGAAATATTTCTCCATGGAAAAAAGATTTTTTTCTTTTTATTTCTACAGCTCCTGGAAGGAAGCTTTGCCAGAGAAGTTAGCCATGAAGTAGATGGACTGATATTTCAGCCTACAGGAGTAAGTAGCGTAAAAATGGATTTTTTCTCCCTTCACTCTCAAATTCTCACTCTCCCTGCCCACTCATACTCCCATCTACTGCCTGATCTTCGTTTCGGTCAGGATTACTTTGCAATGTTGGTTCTGATTTTTCCAGTTCCTCAGACTACTTAAAATTCATCCAGTTGCAATCCAATTTTTAGTATGTGTGACTTCAGATTAATCCATGGTGGTAGTTTTAAG
The DNA here is from genome assembly GCF_017976375.1 of Cuculus canorus. NCBI lineage: Eukaryota > Metazoa > Chordata > Aves > Cuculiformes > Cuculidae > Cuculus > Cuculus canorus. Next base: position 22,106,222 of record NC_071403.1, on the reverse strand, counting down.
GAATCGGCTTATGTTTTTTTTCCCGTGTACTATGACGTGCTGCTAAATAAGGAAGGATTTTTTCTGACTGGATGAGTTCTGTGAGTCTTTCAACCATTGATTTGAGCTCCTGAATTATTTTTCTCTTTCAAGGATATTCACACATTAAAATTTTGGTAAAATTTGTGACTCGTGTTGTTTTAGTACCTTTAAAGCACGATACATACTTGAGCCATGTCAACCGTTGCAAAGGAATATGACTGAGTGGTGGGGAGAAGTCACCAGAAGAACTGCAGACAGCCAGCAGAAATACTGTAAGTGGTTCTCAGGCAGAAAGGGTGGTTTTAAAGGAAGTTGGTAGTATGACCTCATCCGTCTTACTGCTCCTGGTGACTCTGATACAATGGATACACTGCAGTGTGTGTTGTATGTTGGCATAGATTGCCGCTGTAACATCATCCATGTTGACTTTTTTCTTAGCTTGTAAAATAAAGACTTGGTTTTGATTATTTCAAATTTGACAAGTATTTCTACCCTTACAGTTATTCACAGGAAATATTTGTTTATCTTTCCAGATAAAATATTTTCTTCTTCTCTACTTCCTCTATTGTAGATCTTAGCAAAGGTGGTGACACTCCCATCTGGAAACAGAAATAACCTCTCTTCTTGTATTGCAAGTTCTATGTCGGCTGGCAATAAACTAACTGAGCAATTAGACCACTTAACTTTTTTAAAAATTATTTTTAAGTATGTAGCTATTTCCAGTTCAAAGCAGAAGTACTAGCACAAAGAAAATTCATGCTTTCATAATGAGTCCTGATGTCTTGAAATATTGTTAAAATCTAAAGTAATTATAAAGGCTTCTCAGAAGTACTTTCCTGAATATTAGAGGTTAAGCTATGCAGAGTTTCTCCAACTAAATTTGAAATTACCTTTTCTACTTGAAATGAAATTACGGAAGAATGTTTCTCTCTGCTGTTGTTACAGAGAATTAATATTGGATATGTTTTGTGTTTCTAGAAGTTGTGGTTACTGATGTAGCGTGCTCAGAAATATATAACCCAATGAAAACCTAATTTTCTTGCAAAAATGCTTTTAAAGTTTTTTTTTTTCATCTTTAAAATATGGGTTGTATTTGTTTAGTCTAAATGCTCGAATTTCAGTATTGCTTCAGGATTCACGGAATGAAATTTTATTGCATCTGTTATTAAGCTGATTTTCCTGGATCAAGCCTTATGCAGCTTTCTCAATGTCTTTTGTAGTTGGAAAACATAAATAATATATTACAGAGCAAAAGAAATTATTGTAGACCTATTAATTGGACAATAAGTATTAAAGCTTATTAACTGAAAAGAGTGAAGCTGATAAGGATAGTGTATACTGCTTTTTTATTTTATGTGGTACAGAGGGTGTAACTGACCAGGCAATACAAGAGCAACAGAATACAACAATACATGAATGATCCCTTGAGAAGAGCAACAGACTAACAATGCATGAATGATCCCTTGAGAATACTAACTGAAATAACTTTTCTTTTTGTGTTATAGTTGCAGTTATAGGTATAATGTATTACATCTTTTTATGTAGAAAGATACGTCTTGTTCATTGGGGAAGGAGCCTGAATTTTGATCATTGGGAACCTTACAGACCTTTATAAAAGTTTGTCTCAAATGAAGAAATCATAGCATATTCAGAAGAAAACAATTCTTAACAATTATTTTTATTGACATATTTGATCTTGCAGAAGAAGATACAGACAGAAATGATGCTGAGTTTTAGAAGATCAGGGAAATTTAAGAGCCTCTGTTGAGAGCTCCAAAGTCTCATGTGTGTTTTGAGGAGAGGAAAACAAATGTAGACAGTAATTTGAGCAAAATCTCAGAGATGGATTAAGCGGCAGCTGAGGAGGATGAATGGAATGCGACTATTTACAGACTGGAAATTTTTTTGGGCAAAGCATCCACACTTTCCATACTTTTAATAGTTAAAGTAGAATGCAGAAGCTAACTAATTATTTAATATAAATAATGTTGGACTTATTAATTCAGTCTGACGGAAAGTCTTTTTGGGTTTGGGTTTTTTTTTTTCCTCCATTTACTTAGAGATGTTCCTCTTGGACACAGACATCTAGACCTGAGTATGTGGATACATTCCCTACTAGCTATAGGCAGCACTGATGCTGGGAGTTGACACGAATGGAGAAAGAGTATTTTGTTGTTTTGAAGTTTGGTTTAATTCTGTCTTACAATAAAAATGAAAATACCTGAAATTATTTGTGTGTAGAGATTATGTCTTTTGGGCTCCAAGAGCTCTGGGTTTGCTCACTTTTCTTTTGGGTTTGAAGAGATTTGGCATCATTTGCCTGTGAATTAGCTCAGCTTTCAGCCATTGGTATGCTTTGATGAAAAGGGATTTGTGAGAAAGTTTTACTACTGAATCTCAGCTTTCACTTAGATATAATAGGGTTTATTTTCTTCTGTTAGTCTTTCTATCTAAACTTATATTATGAATAGCAAGCTGCTTGCACTGAAGCAGAAATTGTTTAGAAACAGTGTTAATGATCAGGGAGTTTGTTTTCTGCCTGTACAGGTTAGTTTATTTTGCAAGGTCATGCTAACTGAGCATTATTATTCCTAACTAACTCGCCGGTTACCTGAGTTACTTCTATTTGTTATTGTCCGGGGTGTACAAGTGCTTTAATTTCACCATGAAAATCGAAAGGCGGTGACTGAGACCTCCCTTCTTCTTCCCCCTTCCTCCCTTTCCACAAACTGGATCTTTCACAGATCTTGAAAAGAGCATGTTTAGTGGAAGCGGTGGAGGTTTTTGCCTCATTTATAATCTGGTTGCTTTGTAGATGACTCGATGTGATGTGTGCTTCATAGTGCCCCCCCATCCCCTGCATTAACCAACCATTCTCTAACAGCTCCATGGTGAGAGACAAATATAAGACAATGTTTTCTTACTATTGTTTCTCTTCTTCCCTTTTTACTCTTCCTTTCCTCTTTTCCTTTTCATCTCTACCCAGTAGCCTGTTTCCCACATTCCTTTTGGTTTCCCTTTTTTGTTGCTTCTCCTTAACGCTTCTTTTTCCTGCATCATTTTTAATCCATTCAAGATGCTTCTGATATAACTCCCATATGGCTAAGTCAGCTCCATTCCATCTGATCAGCTTTCTGATCCCTCTGCATGTAACAGGTTGGCAGAGCAGGGACCGAAGCTAAGTGCTAATTAGGAGGAGTGAAACAGGCCAGCAGGAAACTTCATGGACAGGTATGTCACACTGGGATCATGCCCCAGTGAGTTAGTTTGCAAGTAAAAGTCAAACACCTTACTCACAGGTTCTGAATGCTTGTGTGAAGACTAGGAACTTTCAATCTTATTTTATAAGAGGTTACTTCAAAACAGTGAGCAACTTCTTACATTTGTTTTAGAATACTTGCAGTTTGCCAGCCTGTGTGTTTTTAATGGAAATCTCAGAAATGGCCTCTTATCTCCTGATAACAGAATGGGCTTTGTGACCTCTGCCCACTCATCAATGAAATTACTTTTGTTATCTGTCTTGTAAATCATACCTTTGCTAGATATCTCAGGCTGTTTAAGTTTTTATGCTAGCAATCTCTTGTTAACCAGCTTTCTTGCTGGCTAGAACTATTATTTTCCCTTGCTTGGGAGAAGGATGTAGGAATTATTTTCTTACGTTAGCCACCATCAGTTACGAAGGCCTAAGGACAGTTTTCGAGCATCTGTGGAAAGCTTGTGTCAGAATTTATTCTCTTCTGTTCCATCTTTTTGCCTCCTGAGTTCTGTGATGTTTTTGCATTGGCTCAGGCTGATTTCTGTTTGGTCCATGCTCTTATTTTGGATGAGGAATAAAGTCCAGTTCTGTGGGTCTGAGATTTTTCTGGGGAAGGAAGAAGGGCAGCTGATGAGCTCCATTCTTCCGAGCTAAATGTTGTTCTAAAGAATGGCTGAATTAATTAACACTCCATACTGAATACCAACAAAAAGCTTAGCATCCAAAATGAAAGGTGAATAGTTAATAGTTTTTTATTACTGACCTACATTGCATGAGTTCTTAATATATCTTTCTTCCTCTCCCTTGGCAGACTTAGTGGTGATCTGAAATGCTTGGTTGCCTGTTAATTCTTTGTGCTATTTCCATTGTATATTAGGCTGTGTTATTTTCTTACATTGTAAAAGTTCATCCAAAATCACTGAAGTTAACAGTGAATGAACTGTCACCAAAAACTACCACCAAATAAAGTACCACCAAAGGCGACTTTTTGTTTCATTAAGCAGTGCTAGTTTTTCCTAAATAATCCTCTATCACTGGTAAGCCTTTTCTTGCACTGTATACATTTTATTGAATCCTCTGTGAATTTTGAAACATGAGCCAAGTCAGTTGCTGGCATATTGCTGAAACTCGGGCATCGTGTTTACTCTTGATGGGGCATCAGTTATTATTAAACATTTCTATTGCAGTAGCAGGTAATGGCTTCAGAAAGGCTCAGCTATAGTCTCAATACCAAAGTGGGTATGTAAAAACTTGTGAAGAATCATATGATAACACCTTTTTTTTTTAAATTTAGCTTTCCAATTTTGTTGTAATTAATACAAGATTTGGGGGCAATGAAATAGAATGGAATAGAATATTTCAGTTGGAAGGGACCTACAGCAGCCATCTAGTCCAACTGTGTGACTGCCTCGGGGCAGACCAAAAGTTAAAGCATATTATTAAGTGCATTGTCCAAGTGCCTCTTAAATTGTGACAGGCTTGGGGCAAACCACCTCTCCAGGAAGCCTGATCCAGTGTTTCACCACCCTCCCAGTAAAGAAATGCTTCCTAATGTCCAGTCTAAACTTCCCCTGGTGCAACTTTGAACTATTCCCACTCATCCTGTTACTGGATATTAGGGAGAAGAGATCTGTACCTTGCTGCCTTAATGTGCTTAAGATTGCCTTATTTTTTTCCCTAGAGTTTGCAGCAGAAGGGAAGAAAATCTGGAGAGAAAAATTTTTTTCAGTTTTTGCCTTGACCCACAGTACTAAATCCTCTTGTATATCTTTAGAATATCTCATTGCTAAATGTGATTTCCTCCGCAAGAGGATGTTCGTGACTGCATCTGTTACTAGTCAGGGGATGCTGTTGTCATGTCAGTGCACATTTTTTGTGGTGTTGTAGGTTTTCTTTTAACAGAGAAGTTGCTGTCAGTCTCCTGAAATGCCACTGAGTTTTACAAATCTTTTCTGCCTATGAATAGTTATTATATTCAATTTCCATGGCAATGTTCCTCGCAGTTCATCTCTTAAATAGCTAGTCATATCTCAAATATACCGTTCTATCATATGCTTTATGAACGTACTCAAATTTATTAGCACAGCACAGTATTTCTTTGAGAATTTTTCTGTGATGATGCAAGTAAAACTTTTATACCAATTCAAATTTGGTTTTGCTGTCCTGAAGTGATTTGTTTTCCACCTTTTTTTGAATGTATGAAAACTAACTTAAACACCAGTAAATAAGGTCTAATTAAGTTGATTAGAGCTCATTTAATGAAATTGTAAGACTCTTAGATAAAAGTGCCATGATTTTTGACCATAGTAGATTTTTGTGTTTTCCACATACTTTCCAAGGAAGTGATATAATTGACACCTTGGGAACTTTGAACATTTCTTACAGATACAAATTCCACACTTGGGGAAAAAAAGTAGCCAAAAGGAGGCAAGTTATGAGTCATTTTTAGCTCTCAATATAGTAAGGTAATGCTGTAGCAAAAATTTTCCTTGTTAAAATTTTCTGGTTGGCCCTCTAATACATTTAGAGATGCAAATGTGTGTGCTATTTGCTAAAATTGTAACCTGGGTTCCTTTTTATGTCTGCTTGAATAGGTGTCAGTGCCTTGAGCCTGATTACCTGAGGAAAGTGTTAGTTATGATTGGTTTATCTCATTTGTTTGCTTTTGACCTATACCATGTGATGTTTTCTGATTTCTCAGGCATTGAACTGCAGTGATGGGAGCTATCTAAATAGGTTCTTGAACCTCTGTTGTGCATTTTAATCATCCTGCCCACCAATGACATTAGGCAGGAAAGATCTTTGTTACTTTTTACATTGTGTTCTAGTCATCCTCAGGATTGTCAGTTGACATCAATATGGTGGTGTCTGCGTAAGTGTTGCTTAGGAAATGAAAAAAAATACTTTTTCTGGATTCTAGTGTTTGAAATGTTGGGAAAATGAAGATAAATTTTGTATTAGTCTAGGCAGAATCATCGTATCCTTTCAAATGTGATTTCTGCATAGCCGCTTTATTTCAGAGCTAGATGCTAAGGTCTTGTTGAGTGAACTTGCTGCCATGCTTCCAGCTATGTCAGATTGCATGTGCTTATAGCTAAAAGAAATGGGAATATATACTGTAAACGTGATATTCAGGTTATTCAGAGTATTCAGCAGTTGTTCAACTTCTGCAAAACATACCTGCTTTTAAGAGAGTAAGTCTATTCCACAAATCAGGTTAATTTCTACATTTGTTGGATCAGCTTTGATAAACGTACCTCTTTGATTGCTGATTAGGGATGTCTAGGAGAGGTTCAGCTTTGAATCAACAAAAACTTTTCACTGGGTCATCCGCGTAGCTGATTGAGCTCTTAATCTTCAACATAGGCAGTGGTCAGATGTCTCCATGGCATTGTTCCTGCTTATCCTGAATTTTACAACAGTCTTTTCAGGACTGAGAAGTTGCTGGGTCAGGAATGACTTGGAAACTGGAAGGTATAGTGGGAAGTATTTTATCAACACCCTTTTCTTCAGATCTCAGAATAGTTATCAATAAACAGAATGCCTTGTGTGATTCATGTATGCTCTTTCTATCAAACTGAAAAGATTTAGGAAGAACTACCTCGTTGCAGTTGTTTTCTCCCAGTACTTTCCTCTGGACATGCTAGAACAAGACAGCCAACAGACCTCTAAGTTTTCATGAAGATCCTTCATGAAATGTTCATTTTTTTTCTTAGTCAGGAGCATACCCATACTGCAGAAGTAGTGGTTTGTATCAGGATATGGCAGAACATCTAGCCAGATCTTCATCCTGCTTTTTGGCGTAAGCAGTAATCCAGTATCTCAGGGAGATGACATGTCTACCCAAGATTAGTGAAACCAGGTGCTTTCAGAGGAGTATAGACACTTGATTTGTTGTATTTGGGTGGCCAAAACAGTTAATGTAAAAACACTTACTTTCTTTAAAAAGTTGAATGGTTTATTTTACTACTCTGTTATTCATAGTTTGAAATATTTACTAGGTTACTGTTACAATAAACAGTAAATTTCAAAATGGAGGGTCAGTATCACCACTGGGTAAATGAATTTTTGTGATTATCAAAGTATGTCTTTTAGTTGCTAGCAGGTGCTATCAGATAAATCTTTGAAGGTTACTGTGTGTGTTTGTTGATAACACATTTGAAGTAATCGTATACACTGTATTGTGCAGAGCATGGTATGTGGGGTGGTGTTCTATATTGAGGAGGTACAACACAACACAGTTGTCTTCTCAGTTTTGGCTGCTGGTAACTTCTGTTTCAGTTGCAATTGTACTCCTTGTTCCATTCATCACCTTTCCTAGTTTTTGATGTTCCCCAAATGGTTAATCAAGTCCATTAACATGTGATTAAAAATGGAAGACTTGAGTTGATATGAAAGCTATCGATTGCTTTTAAGAAAGTTTCTTTGTCTTCCACTGACATGCATGCTGAATAACTTAGATGCAATTGTATCATACAGGTTATACTCATCCAAGTACAGTTAGAAGGGCAGTACCTGACTTCATTGTTTAACTGTAGAAGTCAGAGATAAACAGATGACAACTGCTTCTGTAAAGACTGCAAATATTCCTAAAGCAAAAGCTTATTTTCTCTTAATGCTGGTAGTTGTGTTACTGAAATGAAATTCTCTTCTACTCCATGTTACTCTAGAAGCTTTCCTTGCGAGGTAGAGGAATGTACAACTGCGACATACCTGTTAGTTTGTTCTCAAAGGGGACAATGACTAGAAGCCTTAGCTGGAAATACCCTGGACTTCCGAAATGCAGATGTGCTGTGCACTTTGAATTGTTCATTAAAGAAGCAATTAGTACACTTGTTAAATGATATCTGAAAGTTCTGACAAGTTTGAATTGACAAACAGTAGGTTGCTTGTTTCCAAACAGTGATCACTGGAACTCCCAAGATCTCCTGTCTGTACATCCGTCCAACTACTGAAACAAATCAATGTTTTATGTAACACAAGGTTCTCTAGAGAGAGCCATTAACTTAGGAGAGCAATTAAAATATGTATCTTAGGGACTTGTCATATTGTGAATTGATGTTGCCATTGCTAAGGGAAAATATGGCGTGTTCTGCTGGTAATGGGGAAAATGAACAACAAAACAATGAAAGCTAATTGTAAGTAGTTTTTGAAACAGTCTACTTACAGGAAATGTTAAGTTGATCGCAGTGCTCATAGGACGAGCTCAGGACAGATGAAAAAAGTTTGCTGTCGTTAAGGAGTCTCAAGGTTGTTCCTTTTGTCTTTTCTATCTAAATCTATTCTGCAAGATGTTTGTGGTGAGCAGAGTTGAGGAAAAAATGAAATCTTAGTTGGAGAAAAGAATGGCAGAGGTTTATTCTGGCTAGTTTTTAGGCTGTACAACCCTTTGCAACAGTCTCAGCATCAGGTCAATTCAAGCAAAGCAAATTCAGATCGGTTTGGCTTTTGAGGGATGGTTCTTCCCCTCTCCTCCCTCCCCAGCTGGCTCAAAGGGTAAATACGAAAGAACAGTAGGCACAAGCATTATTGTTTTAAGTGCTGTTTACAGAATATTTAAAAAAATATGGGGTTTAGGTAATACAGACTTCCTTTGTTAGACGAATAGACACGTATGTGTGGGTCATATCAGGCATATTGTATTTCTGAAACCTTGAAGACTTTTCAGAGCACTAAGATGCTTTTTGGAGAATCTGTTTGATTCTTTTGAGGAAAATCAACAGCACACTCTAAAATACAGAGCACCGGACTATTCCCATGTACCGAGATTGTAGAATATATACTTCTCCCTTCTATTAATTATTGATACAAACAAAATTGAAGATTTTCTATGTAATTTTTCAGATGGGGGATTTTCAGATAGCTTAAGTAATACAGTCATGATACCTTCATCGTTGTTAGAGGATTTGGTTTAAACTTTTTATATTTCATTAAAAATGATTGTACCAGAACAACTAGGTAGCCTGTTTTTGTGAATGTTTGTTCGCATTTTAAGGGACTTCTGCAGGATAAGCTGTATTTTCTGTGCTTGCTGTACCTCTTTATGCAAGAGCTGGTATTTTACTTGCAAAAATATTACAGAAAATGTGATTTTTTACACGTTTGCACTGCTGACCCTATTCAGTTTGTGGATTGAAGTGTCATGTGAGATACAAGGCACATGCTGCTACAACAGTCAGATGAGTGAAACAGTGTTGGTGATCAGGTCACAGACTCGCAAACATTGCCATAGAATAAATTTGGATAGTAGTTTTTGTCAGAATCACAAGCGGCATACAGGTAGTTCATAAACAGGAACTAATTTGTCAAATAAATTTTTCATTAAAAACCCTGTGGCTCTGATTGCTGTACACGAAGCCAGTCTGTCTCTGTGGAGAGCAGCTACAATGCTAGTAAGAGTCTTCAGCTGGGTTTGCAAATGTTGGTTGCTGGGTTGGCTGATAAAAAAATTTAAAATGCTTTGTGAAGGCAAGTAATAAGGATTGCTTAGCTGCAATTATGATTTGTGCCTTTCATTCTGTAGTTCCTTCTGTGTGTTTCATGCAAGATGCTGTTGCTTATCTGACAATTGTTGCTGTCTGATAATGTAATGGAAACCAGCTGTAACATAATTATTCTTCATGCTGCCATGAGTCTCTTATTCTTTTACCAAAAGACAGTGTTACTCAGACTTGCTTTATCACAGTTAATCAGTTTGCCCATACACTTCTGTTCAGCTTTGGCTTTGATACTGCATGCTTGTGAGCTATTAATGTTTTTAATAAATCTTTACAGCTTTATGGATTGTTATGGAACAAGTACCAAATGAAAACTGAAACTAGACTAATACCTTGTCTTGGAACATGTTAGAAATTAGAGTGCTTAGCTGCCATACTAGGGATGATGTTACCATGGAGAGAGCTTCTGTTTCCATGACATTTGCTTTCATATTTTGCTAGGCCTTCAAAAGAAGTAGGGTTTTGTCCTCTATCAAATTTGGTGGGTGTTATTCCATTACTTCTGAAACTCTGCAGTGTCTCATTGCAAACATATATTAATTCATTTCTTAGGAATCTTAATGGTGATTGGACTGGCTAGGAAAAAATGGAAGAAAAAAGTTATTAGAACTTTTTGCGTGCTGAAGGCAAGAGATTTTTGTAATATTTCTTACTAGATTAGATGTTCCAATGTCATTTTGACTGGGTATATACTGCTCTGCTTGTATACATTATGGTTAATTAAAAAAGCCTACAGCTAGTAAAGCAGTAGAGTTTTACTGCTTTTAGAGAAAAATTGTTTTAGTTGTATAGCTGATGGCTTTATACGGTGAGATTTGCCTTGTACTAGAGCAGAATTTTGGATGGCAGTAAAATTTTAAATCAAGCCATGATGTAGTTTGCTGTTTAAGTCAGCTGTTGGCCCAGGGGCAAATCGCAAAAGCCATTTTTTCTGAGGATGAAGGAAGTGCTTTTGAGAAGTGGAAATCTTCATAGCTATCCATAGAGGGGGCTTTCTTTATTAACTGTTATGGCAATATCTGCAGGCAACTCTTGCATTTCTCCTGCATTGAAAATTTCTGACTGCAGTCACATACAGTCAGAGTTCTCTTCTGCAGGATTGCATGCACCTAAATAGAAATGGGTAGGATCCCCGGGTGCTTGAATAGAAGGAGCCGGGAAACAATATTGGTTGATAGACACTGCTGTGTCCTGTTCTCTCCTGTACAAAGAGTACTGGGGGGGAGGAATGCAGTGAGTTAAACACCATTCAGTAGTCTTATGACACCCCTATAAAAAAATTGCCTACTTTCTGTTCCTAATGAACCGGCGACTGTTGCTCCCTTTGTATACCACTCTTCTATTCTAATTACTTTTTAGTGTTCTGGAGTGGTTTTTCTTAAATGCTCTTTCTTTTTACCCCCAGTTGGGTCTGAGTCTAAAACTTCAATCCTTTGTGTTACCTTCCTGGAGAAGATTATTCTGCAATATGTCTGTTTGTGACAGTTATAAACAATTGTCAGGACTTGAACTGATACCCCTTTAGAAACCCATTTTTTCGGAGGTTTTCCCAACCTCATGTGTTGAAAATGCAAATACACATATGATACTGAGGGAGAAATGTTCCCAGGAGTCTAGAAGCCTTAGAATTCTCTAACGCAACTAAAATTCTACTCCACGTTGTTTTAGTGTTTTCGTAAATGAGAAATGGTACTTCACCTAATATCGTCCCTCAAATTCCATCACAATAATTGTTCCAGCTGTATTTTAGTTGCGATGTCTTTGCTTTCCACTTGGAACTCTGTTTTTAATTATTTCTGCCAAACCATTGCAACTGACTCCCTATCTGCTAGCTATGAGGTTCATGTTCTTTGTCCAGGCTTTAGAATCATTTCAATTCAACAAATAGCTTATTAAATGCTTTTGGTTTCTGAAAGTCATTTTCTCCTTCTCTTGAGGACGGAGTATACAGCAGAAAAGGTTTTTAGAAGACTGCTCATTTTATGAGCATGGTACTTACTGTCCTTAGTGTCAAGAAAGATGTAGCTCAATGTGAGTCTCTATTCCTTTTTTGTGTAGCTGCTGTATCAACAACAGGTGGACTTGTTCACTTCCCTGCCGTCTCTGTACCTCTTCTCTCTTTGCTATAAGAAATTTTTTGAAGTATTCTATTAAAGTTGTTTCATGAATAGGATGGTGCTTCACAGAAATCTAGTTTATTGGCTCAGAGTTCATACTAGCATGATCATTATTATGTCTTTGCATTTTAGTAACATTTTCATTGGAATGATAAACTCACTGTATCTTGGAGGTGGGAGGGATTTGTAAAATATCTTCCAAACATTGCAGATTCTTGCTTGAACCAAGGATGATATTTTTTCCCTGCATCATTTTCAGTTGTGGTGGAGATGCTAATGTTTATGTTCCAGAGGTTAAAGAGAGGACTGTTGTCTTTTTATGACATTATCAAAAAGGATGCATGGGAAACTGAGTGACTTGAAAAGCCTTTTAGAGGGATATCAGACATAAAAATGTTTCTTGTGAATTGGCTAAGGTTTTTCTGCTTTCTGCTCCCAGAATTGTCCAGTGACTGCACATCAAACGTTTCTATGTTCTCTTCATGATACTAGGGAATTGGCCCCATGAGGAGCAGTTCTCTTTCTTAAGAAACGCAGTTCTGTCCTTTAAATACATTTGTTTATGGAAAAGCTGTACTTAACCACTCTTTCTGTTCCCCCATCATTGCTTGTAGCAACGTTAAAGGCTGCTAAACCTGTTAACATTTGTTTTTGCAAATGGCAGCTGTCACTTACCCCTTTCTGTGATTCTCTGCACCAGCCTCTTGCCTGCTCACAGCGTAGCTACATAAACAGTTACATATTTGGTATAAAGGAGAGGAAAAATTTAAGAGTAGGGAAAGAAGAAAAAGTGACAGAGATTGGGAACTGTCAGAAGCCCTTCTGCCGTTAGCAGAATGAAAGTTCCTTGCTGGCAGAGAAGTTTGAGGAGGTTCTTCGTAGCAGTTGCTCAGTCCCTGCTTTTGATGACAGATGTTGCTCACTAAGGATGACAACTAATGGTTACAGTAAGTGGAGTTCTTTGAGTGGCTTTATTTAAATGCAACCTACACTTCTTTTCCTTTTACTTGCAGTGCTCAGTAAATAGCGCTGTTCAACTTAACCTCTATCCAGAGCCACTGACTTACTTATTCCTAAGTCAGAACTACAAAGATTAATTTCTCACAAAGAGTGAGCATAACCCTTTAATTTTCTCCTTCGGCATGTTATCGTTTTCTTCCTTAGAGGGGGAGTTTTCCCTTCTCATTATCCAAATTACTCTCCTGAAAATTCAGTTTTGAATTATATTAGTCTTGTAGCAGACTTGAAAGGGAAAATACATACTGATTTTTCAATGTACATTTGGTTTTTTTCCACTTTGCTTTTCATCTCCAAGCACATCAGCCTCCTAATTGCAAAGCAAAAGCACTGCGAAGCACATCCTGGGTTCTACTGGTTGGATTTACTCTCATGTCGTATGAAATTTTTCTTGTGAAACTAAATGTGTAAAATATGGGGTTTGCTATTTTAATCTACATAGATAATAATGAATTTAAGATGATTAAACCACATAATTTTATAACCTGTATTTTAGAGTATGTAGTTGAAAAAGGCTAGTTTCTGTTGTTTCTTATAAAATACCACAGGATGCATTATTCGAAGCAAGACTCATGAATATTTGATTCAAGGAGATTTGTAGCCCTGTAAAATGTAATAAACTAGCCCTTAATGACAATTTTGTGTAGCACATGTTTGGCAACACAGGAAAAAATCCCACTGGCAGTTCTGTGCATCATCTTTCATGCATATCTGTTCAGCTCTAGGGGCTTTTTAGCTCTGGAATTAAAAAGAGAAATTAAACTATGTCTGAGACCAGCATGCTGCAATTGCTTAGTTTGTACATGTATATTTCTCCTTAGTTCAGATTAGCTTAAAGCTATAGCCACTGTTTGCCTCTTGATGTAAGGTTTTGTTCTTTTTTTTCAAGATTGGCATTCCTCAAGAAGTATTTTGGAATATATTTTTGCATCTTTCTGTTTAGAGTTGGTAGTTTTCATTAATCTTTCTGAGCTCTAAGGTAATTTGCTGAACTATTATTCCTGATATACTGATCATCATTGTGGCTTAAGAAAAAATGTCAACAAACCCGATGTTATGATGAAGCCTCAAATTTGCAAGTTGTAGCTCCTGTAAATGTGGTCTCTAATACGGATAAATTACCCAGCTTCCAAATCAAGTTATTGTACTGAGTCAGATGAGAGCACTGCCGCTGAGTTCAGGGAGATTCTTTGGCTACACCTGGGATGCTTCTGCTGTCAGACTTCAAGCACTGAGTACTTCCTGCTGATTCATCCCAACTTTTGTGAGAATTCTAGGAGCCTTTTATCACAAACTAACCATCCACAAAACTGAGAGGCTGACTTCTCTCTCTCTCTGGTGTAAATTCAAGTGACTACACGTAAGCTTGAGTTGGGATCAGAAGTAGTAAAAGTGACAGAACAGAACATGAAGAGAGATTGAGGCTGTTGGACTGAGAGAAATGAGAGGAAGTTTGGGCTGATAGATAACAAGGCTTTTAGCATGTAAAGAGATATAAAGACTATATAAAGCGAATATAACGAGTGATACAGTGAAGCAACTGCTCTTAGCGCTTTATGCAATGGAAGTTAATGTTTTCTCCAGCATCACTGGCTTCATGTAACTAAGTGGTTTTTTTCACAGTAGAAGTGTGAAAGCAAGATTAAGGAGGAGGTGATCTCTGTAAGACACTTTTGAAGATTTGTTTTGTCACTGCAGGAGAAGAGAACAATAATAAACATTGCTTTAGGAGAATAAAAGAGAAAAAAAGTAAAGGAGCTGAGCCAGGAGTGCTTCTGTATTTTCTTTATTGTCCCAACAATTTACTTCAGACCCATCTTTTCATGGTCTGTCAGCAACTTCTGTACCTGTGAATTAAGAGGTAATGTCTTAAGCAGCCCTCCAGAGATGAATTTGGGTATACTCGTGTTAAACCTACAATAGAAAGAGAGTGGTAACAGTTAAAATTTGAAGTGTTATAAACTGTAGATTAGTTTTTGAAAAGGTTATTGTTTGTACATACAGAGAACATCAGCTGAGCATTGTCATAGTATCTAGCAATACAGTTGTCCGAGGGTTTTTCTGTTTCGTTTTCCAAATTCTAGTACTACCAACCAAAAATTACACAATTCACCTAATAAATAAAGTGGAATTAAAATTGCTCCTGCCTTTCATCACAGTCCACCCTGTGGCTTGTCATTGGGAATATTGCATTTCTGTTAGGTATGTTAATACCTAATTAGGAATGAAAGAATAGTGGGAAAAAAAAAAAGCAGCATTAATGGTCTCAAATGTTCTTATTTAAGGAATGTTTGAGTCTTTGAGATATGTGGTAATATAATGACTTTGAGTGTCTGAATCTGAAAAGAGGAAATGCCTAAGTACTATATATATTGAGTGAGGAGGAGCAAGTAAGAGGGAGTCCTTTCCTCCTAGTTTAGGTATATAAACACGTGTAAAGTTTCAGATACTCATCTTTCTCCATTTGCCGCAAGGGAAATAAGTGCTTATTGGAGAGCTGCTTTATTAAGCAACTGGAACTCCCATGTCTCTGTGTCTGAGTTAGACTGGATTTCACCCAAAGTCTTCAATGATTATGGCCTTCTTAAAAATAATTAAAGGTAAACATAACCTTTGGGCTTTGTGCCAAGCTAACTCCTGTAGTTTTTAGCAAAAATTGTGTTGAAATCTTTAGGAAGAATAGGGTTTCCTGATCACATGAGAGGAAGTAGCTGATTGTTTTGCTAGAAAAGGTGGTTGGAAATGAAGGAAGATTGATTTTAGCCTGTATTTCATAGGGTCTTTTGGAGATCAGGGTGAAACTTTAATTTAGCCTAACTCCTATTAGTCTTTCTAGACAGTTGTATTAAGCTATTTAGCTTTGTACCTCTGGGTTTGTTAATCTTTGTTTCTAGAGGGGTGGGCAAAGGAAATCAACATATGGCTGAAGAAAAATTACGTAGGCTTGATCTTTTTCTGTTATATTAATTTCTGCTTAAGGCTGTTGGAGAGTTGTGAAGCTTAGTTTGAAAGAAAATTTTGTCTGCATAAATAAATACAATAGTATTCTGTAGTCACTGGCATCCTGGTGGCAGTTTACACTGATTACACGCTGAGGCCATCTCAGTTCAAGTTAGTGATACAAAGAGAAATAAAGGGAACAAAATAAAGTAACAGAAGAAAAATTCAGTTGTCTTGATTGCTTTTATTGTTGGGTTTATTTTTCCTGAAGACTTATGCAGAATGTATTTTAAAGAGATTATAAATACTGTATGGTGAAAAATAAGAAAATTGCAAAGTTCTCAATAGTAATATAAATCCAATACCTTAAGTAGCAACCATGGACCATCAACAGATCCTTTGGCTGCGGGGATGATAGCTCAGTTATCAGGACATTTTGTTTGTCACAGCAGTATGTAGCTTCTCAGTTTGCCAAAAGCAGAATTTAGAGTTGAAGGCAGTTGAAGACACCAGTTAGTCCATTGTGGATCACATATATATATGTTAGCCAACAATCTGAAGCCATTTACTTTTTCAGCTTTGTTTCAGACCAAGTATTAGAGTTTCTAGTTCCAGATTATGATTTTGAGTGAAAGACTGAATACAAGCAGAAGTGACTGAGAATAGGTTACAGCGATGTGCTGGGAGGTGGGAGGGTGAGCGGAAGGAAAGAGCAATGAGTAATTTTGGGCTGCTACATTCTGATAACTATAAACATGGATTTTTTTGGCTGTGAACCGAACTTCATTTATCAAATATGAATAGGATTGATATGTAAATGATGTTAGTTATGAAGAAAATTTCCTCATAATTTTTCTCCTTGCTTAATGGAATATTGAGAAAAGCTATTAGTATAGTCATGAAACAAGATGTTTAATGAAGCCAGAGGTATAAAGCTAAATTAAAGTGCAAGAGTAGAAGACATGTAGCCCAGTAATTGCCAAAGAACTCCAGTATAAATATTGCATTAACTTGAAGTTCAGATGCACTTTTGGAAAAAGCAATTGAAATATAGCTATTTAATCTTAACAGATTAATTTCTGCCTACAAGTTAACTTTCTAAACCTGATTTGCATTCAAATATTGAAATGCTTAGTTTAAAACATAATCTTACAGTATTTAAGTGAGTGCATATTAATAGCATGTTTTGCCTTTCAGTCTGTGATGGCAGTTAAGCATAATATTTCAGAAGTCATTTTGATTATAACAATTTTCTTTCTGCTTCATATAGTTTCAAGTCACATTTCTATAAGAGACAAATTGTAGTACAGTAATATTTTCACAATAAAAACTGCTACTTCTAGCTAACCAGTACTAATGTATTAAAAGGTAAAAAGGAAAAGTTTTCGGAATATGCTGAAGTTACTATCTTAGAATACATGTTAATTCTAATTTTTCCTTATTTTGCTATTTGAAGTGGAGGAATGTATGGGGTTAAAGCAGCATGGTGACATCACTGTCAACTAAGGAGCTATTTAAAACTTTGTTATCAGGAGTTGGCTTTATCATCCCTTTGGCTTAATGTAGACACTAAATGATCTGAGCTTAGCCAAAGAACATGTCTTTTCCCCATCTTTTCCAACCTCTGAGGTTATTATCTACATATTTACTTTCTATGATGTGACACCATTACTTTGTATAATGTTTGGGATTCATTAGCAACCTTATTTTCATGCTGATCAAATATTTATTAAACATCAGCATATCTCTGTATTCTGATCAAATTAGTGAACCAGGCAAAAAGCTGATGTTCAGTGAGGACTGCTCTTTGATACTCCAGGAGTTCCAAATCAATAATTTAGAACACTAAGCATTAAAAACATCATTTATTATTTCTTTTTATTCTTAGTTAAAAGATTTTTTTTTGAAATTGAGGAATTTGCTTATTATGTCATCATCTTTTATTTAGGGGATCATGGGCATCTGCCTGTAGTTAGACACGGATTGTAATGGGTGAAGAACTTGATACAGAGTGTGTAAACTATTTGCATGAAATTGGAAAATATTTGGATGATGTTTTGCAGCCATTTTGTGTTCGTATGTATTTTCCATAAAGTATTATAGATTCTTCTGTTTTCTCTCAACTATTAAAATACCTTTCACAAATGACAGGTTTTTGGAAAGTACTGGTGTTTACTCAGGAGTTTCTCTTAGCCTGATCACTTTTAGGAGTACTTACAAATCGCATCTTGTCTTTCCTTTAGAAACAGGGGTGCAATTGGCTCATGTTTGTTAAAAAAAAAAAAAAAAAAAAAGCCTGCTTTAAAATTTCAAGAGTTTATGCAGAAATTCTGTCAAACATCTACAGTAAAGGGATCGGTACTGGGTGTGTTGGATTCATTTTTCTAAGAAGAAAGGAATCCTAATAATTTTTGAGACACTGAGTGCCACTGAAGAGATTTCATTAAAGCCCCTTTTCTTAACGGAATCTCTACAGCCAAGTGAAATGCAACACATTTTTCCCTTGCTGACCTGCAATTGTCACAGTTTAATCTATTGAATGCATTGACATAAATTTTTTAGATGTCTCTGAATTCTTGGCTCTGCAAAACTTGATTAACCAACATTGTTTATACCACAGCTTTAGCATCTCATTGTTCTGCTGCCTTCCTGTAATAATTTTTGCTGCTCCTAAATGCATATTTCAAGCACCTAAGTATTTTTCGCAACCTTCAGAAACAATGAGTACTTAAACATTCAGTTCAGTGGCAACTGCTTAATACAGATTCATAGGTTTGAAAGCCCTGTGTGTAAATAATTTTTCCTGTGAAGCCAAATCTGAATAAGTTGTCTCAACTGAGTGCACAGGTATCAAACATTTTGTTAATATGACTGAATTTCTCCAAACTATTTATAGGAAAAAAGCTTTCTCTTAGAAGCGCAGTTACATTTCTAATTGGAAGCAACTTGGAAAGTTCTCATCCTTGGCAATCATGGTTAGCTCACATGAGTCGCATTAGCTGCTGTAAGGCTATGTGATGTTTTCTAAGCTGCAGAATTATGGTGTAGAACTCTATTTTAATGAGGATTATTTTTTTTTTTTTTTTTCTCTGTGAGTCATCTGTTTGTTTGTGAACCTGGCTCGGAGCCTTTGGATGTACATAGTGGGTGGCCAGGTGATACATTGTGAGCAGTACAATGGTTGTCCTAGGAGGGAGATGCTGGACAAGGGCACAGCAGGACAGCTGAGAGGATACGAACAGTGATACTTATTTCTAGCCACTTAGAGGATGGAGATGAGTGGAAACCAGTGTTACCAGTATCTTATTTAGTCACTTTTTCTCTGAATCGGTCTTCATAATCATTCACCCTGTCTTTTGAACCTACAGGCTTTTATTCTTGGACCTTATCTCCTTTGTCTCCTAAATTATCAATATGCAAAGCAGCTTTCGCTGTGTGTGTTGGATATCTCTGAGGCTGATGTGTTGATCACCAGTGATCACCACCAAACACCACAAGTGACATAGCGTACCTTTGCCTTCACCTCTGTAGTTTGCCTTCACCTCCAAGCATGTGAGTTTAGGAATGGGTCCACTGCTCTTAAAGCATTCTTCTCACATGACCTGTTTGCCTCAGACTTCAGTAAGAAGATCTGGACTTTCTGTTCCTCAGCCAGAAAGTGCTGTGGACTGTGATCAGACTAGTATATCTTTTTTCTAGTTCTTATCGTCGTGTTCAATATACAGCAAGAGCAGGCATTAGTCACAGTTGCCCCTCACTGACCAAGAGATTTCTGGTGCCACATTTCCTTTTGCTTAGCATTTTACCAGGCAACGTAAATAGAATACATGCAGAAGCATAGGAGCTATTACAATGATAGTTTATGGGCAATATGGGGAGGGTGTAAGCTGTTTGTATGGACGTTTTGAAGAACAGAAGGAGTTGGAACTGATAAGGCAAGTAAGAAGGGTCAGAAGGCAGAGTACTTCTAAGAAGATAAGAGTCAAAGATTAGCTGTTGGTGGCATGACTTATTTCCTCAAGTAGATTTTAGTGACTTGTGTGGGTTTTTTCATACTTTATTTTTGTGCCCGATAAGGAAATATGTTAAAATGAAGGATTTTAATGATAGGGTTTGGATTTATTTGTGTGTATATATGTGTTTATGGTCATGTTGTTACTATTTCTAACTTCTTCAGCAAACTTATCTGTCTTCATAAAAGATCAGTCATGTAGGCTAACCTGGATCATTGGGTCTTATGGTGCTTGAATGCAGCTAAATGTGGGCTGTGTATCTAAGAGTAAGTGTATTAAGTCCCAGCTCAAGGCATGAATCTGAAAAGAATAATTCCAGCTAGTTATCAACACCTTTCAATGCAATGCAAAAGAATAGAAAGTACATACACACTTTCTTTTGTATACCGCTGTATAAATAAGCAGTGAAAAGAATATTGGAATAGTAGATTCAGTTCTGTTGCCTACTCTTCTAACGGCTTTTGTGAAATTACACTATAAAGATGAGTACATTCGCCAACTGGAAAATTACCCATGCAGTGAGACTCAGACTTAGTCATTTTATCTTAAAAAGGGAAGTAATTACATGGAGAGCTAGGCTTCAGTCTAAACTAAGACATTAACAAGATTCAGTGTAGAAATAAGCATACATTTTTAAGCACAAGTGTAATAAATGGCAGTGGTGATCTTCCTAGATACATGTTAAGGTTTTTTCCTTCACTTGATATCTTTCATAAAGGTGTGCAGTACTTTGAGTAGGAATTACAAGCTTCATGTAAACATTATTGTACTTTGAATAGGAATTATAAGATTGATGCAAACATACAAAACATTACTGTTCAAGTTTTTCTGTCCGGTATGCAGCAAAGTGACTCAGTGAGCCCAGTAATGGTTTCCAGTCTTAAAATCTATGAATATCATAGAACAGTTTGGGTTGGAAGGGACCTTAAAGACCATGTTGTTCCAACCCCTGTGCTATGGGCAGGGACATCCCACTAGCTCAGGCTGCCCAAGGCCCCATCTAACCTGGCCTTGAACACCTCCATGGATGGGGCATCCACAGCTTCCTTGGGCAACCTGTGCCAGTGCCTCACCACTCCCATCGTGAAGAATTTCTTCCTAATGTTCAGTCTAAATCTTCTCCCTTGCAATTTCAAGTCATTCCCCCTCGTCCTATCACTCCGTGACTTTGTAAACAGTCCCTTCCCAGCTTTCCTGTAGCCCCTTCAGGTACTGGAAGGTCACTGTAAGGTCTCCTCTGAGACTTCTTTTCTCCAGGCTGAACAACCCCAACTCTCTCAGCCTGTCATTGTGTGGGAGATGATGCAATACACTGTTGTGTTAATGGTTGCTTTTCATTTTGTGGCCTCTTAATCCATTGATGTGACTTAATCGCATAATCTGTCAATAATGATAGCAACTTCTGTTTCTTTGGCTCATCTTTCTATAAGGTCTAGCCTGAAAATATTGATTATAATTGATCCTTTTGGTCCTTTAAAGCAATTCAGGGTCTGTAGTGAAAGAAAATACAAACATGTTTTGGGTAATTATTCTGTCTTCATGTTTACACAGCTGAATGCAAAGTATTAGATTGGGTAGGGCAGCAGGTGCCCTGTAGATATTAAGAGGCCTCAAAATTAGGTACAGCCTTTCAGAGGAAACATTTAGCCACTGTTTTGAGTGGGAAGTGCAGAAGGTTTGTTGTTGTTATAGGTTTGCAGTAGTTAACTTTTTCCTTTCAAGTAAAAGTTTTATTATCATGTTGAATACAAAAGTGCTTGCAAATAATTTAATTAAAACACAGAAGAATACTGGTAACAGAAATATGTGGATTTTACAACAGAGCAAATATTTCTTACTGTTTGTGAACATGAAACATTCTAGGATGTTTGAAAAATGCTCTTATGTCTTTGTCCTGTTAAGTAAGTCTCACTAAATAACAGAATATCATTTATGTAATGGCAGATGTTTCATATGGTGCTAAAATATGAAATAGTAAGGTAGCTTCTTTGAAACTTCAAATTATTAGATGTAAAGATTTATGTTTAATATTTATACTTAATTTTCAAGGATACTTAATTGCCATTTGTTGCATTTTTATTGTGGTTAAATGCTGGTGTCATTTGCAATGTGACAAATTATGTTTGGTGATTTAAAAGAACTCCAACAGATTCCAGTAGCTGTCTTGGTTAACTCCATCCCTTTCTGTCCCATCTGCCCTTACTCCCCAATGGTACTCTACTTGCCATCCCTCCTAGGTAAGTCTTCTGTGCCCTTTTTTTCAACCTTCTTTCTGAATTAGTATGTGCCTGTGTCTGCCACCTTAGCAGGACTCTGAATACCTTGGAGGTCTGACTGGTTTATTGAGGGGAAATTACAGCTGACAAGTAGCAGCACTGTTGCTGTTTAGAAGAAAGAGCGAGCTGGGCTATTTTCTGGCTTTCTTTCATTTGGGGGTGGAAGAAGTGAGGGAAGACATGTAGGAAGGGAAATGTGAGGTGGTCTCTGTTAGCGGCTGCTGTGCTTCAGGAGGGTGGTATTTAATAAGGGTTAGGGACATAGAGCTGGTTGATCAGGCTTTGTAGGATGGTAAGGCATCCTTCTCAAGGAAACTTTCTCCTCCTCCTCTTGTCAAGCCACAAGCTTCTTTCTTGGTCATCCCACCAGCTCTTCCTTTTCAATCACTGTGAGAAATGAACTGTTTGTTTTGTCTAGACTTTCAACTGAAGTCACTCTGTAGTCTTCCAGGTGGGTGTCTTCATGGTGAGTCAGCTACACCCCACAGCCCAAACTGCCTGCCCAGAATGCAGTACCAGAAACTAACCCCAGTCTTCCTCCTACGAAATTCTGAGAGCAAAGTCTGTCCCGTATGAAAGCAGTTTTTTGGAGTGAAACTTCCTCCTCATTATGGCCCACTAACATACCCAGTGCCCAGGCTTTCAGCTTTCTGCTTAAGCATCCATTGAATACAAATTTATTCAGTAGGACCCCCTGGGACATGGTCCTCGGGGACAAGGGAGCAGAACAGAACTGGCAAATATTTAAGAATGCTTTCCATGAAGCACAAGACCGGTCAGTCCCCAGATGTAGGAAATCAGACAGGGAAGGGAGGAGACGAGCGTGGCTGAATTGAGACCTGCTGGTCAAACTGAAGGGCAAGAGGGAACTGCACAGGTGGTGCAAGCAGGGATGGGGAACCTGGGAAGAGTATAGGGGCACTGCCCGTTTGTGTAGGGGTGGGGTCAGGAAGGCCAAGGCGCAGCTGGAGCTGAACTTGGCAAGGGAAGTGAAGACTAACAGAAGGGCTTCTGTAGATACATCAATCAGAAAAGGCAGGTTAAAGAGAGTGTACCCCCACTGATGGATGAAAATGGTGACCTTGCATCAACAGACAAGGAGAAGGCTGAGGTACTCAGCAAATTTTTTACCTCAGTCTTCACTGACAACCACTCTCCTCACCCCTCCTGGGTCATGGGACAACAAGATGGTGATTGGGGGGTTAACACCCTCCCATTGTAGAGGAGGATCAGATTTGTGAACACCTGAGGAACCTGAACATATATAAGTCTATGGGACTTGATGAGATGCATCCTAGAGTCCTGAGGAACTGGCTGATGTGGTGAGGCACTGGCATAGGTTGCCCAGGTAGGCTGTAGCTGTCCCATCCCTCGAGGTGTTCAGGCCAGGTTGGATGGGGCCGTGGGCAGCCTGGTCTGGTGGGAGGCGTTCCTGCCAGTCGCGGGGGGGTTGGAACTGGATGATCTTTAAGGTCCGTTTGAAGCCAAACCATTCTATGACACCATTTAAAGCAGCATTTCAGGATATTGTAGGATGCCTTCACAGTTCAGGTTTGTGCTAGGTAGGTGCTAGGTAGCACTGCAATGGTGCAGCCTTTGCCTTGGACTAGTGTTCATAGCGTGGTGTGAAGTGCTTTGGGTATGTCACTGAAGTGAAACTTCAAGTTTGGTTATGGGAATAGAATCCAATTTGCATGCATTGGAGCTGCCCAGCTATCTCAAATAATATGTACTGAGTAGGAACAACTAGGAGTTTTACTTTGAAAGTACCTTAATTTTGCATAAAATGCTAGTGGAAGTGCATCCGATATAGCTGCTAAAAGAACAAGCATCCAAAGAGAGATTACAGCATTGTAGAATAATTTAGGTCGAAAGGGGCTTCAAGAGGTCATATAGTCCAATCATTTAAAGCGATTTGAGGTAGTTTCTGATTTGTAAATGTACATTTTTGATGTGGAGTTATAATTTCTGTGGTTAGAGTAGGTTGGAAGGTTTCAGACTGAAACACGAACTTTACATTTGAGATGATATGGGACCTGATACGTTTCAGAACCAGTCGTACGTGTGCATATTTGTTGGGGGGGTGGTGGTGAGGATATCATTGCTATGAATGCTATATTTAAAATACCAGGGACTAGTTTGATCTCAGACAGATTGCTTCACATTTTGTTTTGGAATTAGAATATAGCTTAACTTCAAGCAGAACAGGTCTGCAGTATGCAATGATTCATCTAAGGTGAAATTTTCACTTACTTAACAAGCAGAATTCTTGTTTGGCTCCAACTCATATTTCAAGAAATTGATTTAGCACTTAGCATTCAAACTCGAGAACTTACTATTGCTGTATCATGTGTATGGACTGATCCATTAAAAAAAACAAACCTTCTTCTCGGGGATTATTAATGTGACCTTTGGTTGTATTCTCAGTCTAGATTTCTGTGAATTTCTGTCTTTCATGGTAACAGAGGAGTCTGGAGGGGCTGTGTAACTTGTTCTTAATATGAGCTTTGAAGTCTGAACGCTTATCTAAGCATTTGTAACTGTTTCAGAAAGATATCTGTAACTTACCTTTACCAGGTGTTCAGTGTTAGGAAAGTGCTGTGAAGCAAGAAGGGTGTTATTTGACAATGGTCAAAACTAAGCATAATAGTTGGAAGTGTATATTTATTGCCATTGCTTTCTAGGTGAGATCTCTTTGGCTAAATTGAAGTGCAGTAGAGATAAGTTTTCCTCAATTCTTTTATTAATAGGACAAAAAGTTTAGTTTAGCTGAGGTGTGTTTCATACTGTACTAGCTCTAGAGGTAAAAGCAAGAAATATAACTCCATCTTAAAGAACAAATCCTCCCCCACTCCCCTGCAAGCAAACCAGCCAATTAATTTTGTAATTAACTTGAATCAAAATTGTGGATCCAGCAGTGCAATTACAGGTATGCAGATATATCCTGTCAAAACACTGCTTTTCGTTACTGAGCTTGGCGTAGTTGTTCCTGTCTGTTGTGAAATTCATTTTGTATTGACTTTCAGAAGGGTGTGACTTGTCAGTCCTGGAAAAAGAGTTTGGAAAAATCCTATAGTAGATCCTACCTGGAACATCTGTGTTGGTTCCGAAGCATGAGAAAATACAATGCCAATTCAAAAAGCTGAGCGTGGGGGCATCTTTGCTCAAGGCTCAGAAGAAATCTCAATCTTCAGTTTTCAAGATGGGGTGTGTTTTGATAGCATTGTCTATTCCACTGGAAAGCAAAACTCCTGTTTGTGATTATGAGGAAATATTTTGTACTCGTGAATGCAGAAGCAGTCCAATTTTAACTTCTGGACACCAAACATGGGTTGTTTTTTGATTGAGACAGTTATTTCTGTACACAAGATAAATATCCTCTGTCTTGAAGACTATTTTAGCCTCTCTTTATCTTCTGTTTAAAGGAGTGATATGTAGAAGCCATATATTAAATCAGTTGAGGTTGTTTTCTAAAGCCAGCTAGTCTGGGTCTAGTCTTAATAGTTCATGAGGTCTCACAAATATGGCCTCCTACTTAAAAAGAAATGGATTATTATTTGAGTACATATTAATAAGTCCATCACTGTAAATACTCCAGTAATCTTGCTCAGCAGATTATTGCAAATCAATAAATTAGAAGCCATGCCACACAGAGGCTTAATACAAAATTTTAGGATTATGTGTGATTGACAGTTGAAATTTATGGGATGGTTAAGGACCTCAGTCATGCTAAAAGACCAGAGAGCAACCATTAGGACAGATCTTCATTTCCATACAGCAAAATTAACACCTATCCAACATCTTCAGCTACTCAGCTGTACCCTGTGTTCTTTCATACCTACTGTAGCAGTTGTTTTACAAATTAAATTTTCAGACTGTTAGAGATTTGTCATAAACGGAATTGTTCCCCATAGTTCTTCGTTGAACTAGGTAATAAATACCTAGAGTAGTAGTTGTCTTTGGCCATATTAGAAACTGCAGAAGAGAGAGAGCATCAACTTACGTCTTTTTGAAAACTGTATTTTATCCTACTACTCCTGGAACATATGTTAGTCATAAAACTTACATAGGATATAGTTCCCTCTTGTCTCTGTGTCAGATTTAAGTACAAGAAAATTGCAGGAAACTTTAACTGGAAAATAAATATGAATGCCACCCACCTTTACTGTAGTTCTCACATTCAGTGCACACAACTGGTTAAATATATACTATAAAATAGTAATTCTCACCCACCTTTACTGTAATTCTCACATTCAGTGCACACAACTGGTTAAATATATACTATAAAATAGTAAATATTTCCTCTATAGTGGAATGTAAATACTTCAAAATCTGTTTAAATACATAATCGGTATATATATTTAATATATATATAATGTATATAATATATATAAATTATGATCTGAAAACCTTAAATGCTCTACTGAGCATATTTTTTTATATGTTCTATGTATTTAATGTCTGTTAGTATGTATGCCATGAGTCTGTAAATGTTTTTAATACCATACTGCATGATAGCAGATTTTTAGTTTGGGGATGTAGCAAGGGAAAGGAGCAAGATAAATTCCATTAATATAAGAACTTGAAGATGAGATCATTGGGATTTTAAGATATTTCTGGTGAATGGAAAAGAGCTGGAGGAATGAGGGAGGAAAAAGCAGGATAGTGGCAACTGAAGGAATGTTTCTGTTGACTGCTGGAAGACTTTCTTGGTTTTGTAAATTACTTAAAAAATACCTTTCTAAATCCCATATTGGAAAGGTGCAACTGGCTTTCTTCATATATCTGCTGATGTTACAGCACAGAAATCATATGAAGGGGAAATGTGGCAGGAAGTGAAGAAAGAAAATAACATACTTTCATAACTTTACTATCACACTGTATCTAACTGGATTTTTTTTATTTGAGTGAAACAAAGATGCTTGATTTGATCTGGTGGGTGTTCCAGAGGTGAAGGACCATTGCAGGAAGTTGCTTTCCAAGGGAAAATTTTCAACTAGAAGATAGCTGGGAAGGAATAAAGTAAAAGATGTGGAAGAAGGAAAGCAGGCATAAATAAGAGGTATCAGAGGAGCTCCTGTCTGTTATCCTAAGGGCAAGAATAAATTAAATCTTATTTGCACGTTGAAAAGAAGATAACGGTGAAATTACAGAGCTGAGCTCTGTGTGCTTAGAATAGTAAGTTGGGCAGGTGGCTCTAATACCAACTTTTGGAACAGAACACCTGAAGCCATCCATCCCAAACAAAGGCCGTGATCAAAAAATAAGAAAAGATGCACTCTAGCCAGCCACATTCAAACTCCAGAAGAAGCTTTTAGTAGGTTGTTTTTGTCATGTGTAGCAGAGTTATGGCTAAAAATGTTTGGAGCTGATTTGGATTTCAATTATGTGAAGCTTGCCTTTTCTAGGTGAGATGAAGAAGGGGATTAGCAAAACAGTCACATTAAACTTCCAGAGGGCAGACTTTGGCCTGTTCAGAAGGCAGGTTAGCAAAGTCCCATGGGAGACAGTCCTTAAGGGCAAGGGAATCCACGAGTGCTGGGTGCTCTTCAAAAATGAAATCCTAGTGGCTCAGGAGCAAGCCACTCCCATGTTCTGGAAAAGGAGCCGGCGGGGGGAAAAAACCATCTTGGTTGAGTAGGGAGATCTTGAGAGATATCAAAAAGAAGAGGAATGTCTATGAGCTTTGGAAGAAGGGACAGGCGTCTTGGGTGGACTACAGGGAGGAAGTGAGATCGTGCAGGGAAAAAATCAGGAGGGCCAAGGCCCAACTAGAAATCAAATCGGCTAAGTCTGTGAAAGATAATAAAAAATCTTTCTACAAATACATTAACAAGAAAAGGAGGACGAGGGAGAATATTCAGTCCCTATTGGATGCAGAAGGAACAACAGTGACAAGGGATGAAGACAGGGCTGAGGTACTTAATGCCTTCTTTGCCTCAGTCTTTAATAGTAAGGGAAGTTGTGAGTTAGAGGAGCAGAATGAGGCTCCCATGATCCAAGAAGAGGCGGTTAGAGACTTGCTTGCCCAGCTAGACACCCACAAGTCTATGGGGCCTGATGGGATTCACCCAAGAGTATTGAAGGAGCTGGTGGATGTCCTTTACAAACCCCTTTCCATCATCTTCCCATGAGGGCTGGCTGGTGTTGTGCCCATCTACAAGAAGGGTCGCAGGGAGGATCCAGGGAACTACAGGCCTGTCAGTCTGACCTCAGTGCCAGGGAAAGTCATGGAACAGGTGATCTTAAGTACTATCATGAGGACCAGGTGATCAGGCCCAGTCAACATGGGTTCATGAAAGGCAGGTCTTGCCAAACTAACCTGATCACCTTTTATGACAAAGTGACTCGACTACTGGATGGGGGAAAGGCTGTGGATGTAGTCTTCTTGGACTTCAGTAAAGCCTTTGACACAGTTTCTCACAGCATTCTGCTTCAGAAACTGTCAGCCTCTGGCCTGGACAGGCGCACACGCTCCTGGGTTGAAAACTGGTTGGATGGCCGGGCCCAGAGAGTGGTGGTCAATGGAGTTAACTCCAGCTGGAGGCCAGTTACAGGTGGGGTTCCTCAGGGCTGAGTGCTGGTTCCAGCCCTGTTCAATGTCTCTATCAATGACCTGGATGAAGGCATTGAGTGCACCCTCAGCAAGTTTGCAGATGACACTAAGCTGGGTGGAAGTGTGGATCTGCTGGAGGGTAGGGAGGCTCTGCAAAGGGACCTGAACAGGCTGAACTGCTGGGCTGAGACCAATGGCATGAGGTTGAACAAGGCCAAATGCCGGGTCCTGCACTTGGGGCACAACAACCCTATGCAGTGCTACAGACTAGCAGAAGTCTGGCTAGAAAGCTGCCTGGAGGAGAAGGACCTGGGGGTGTTGTTTGACAGCTGACTGGACATGAGCGAGCAGTGTGCTCAGGTGGCCAAGAAAGCCAATGGCATCTTGGCTTGTATCAGAAATGGTGTGACCAGCAGGTCCAGGGAGGTGATTCTCCCTCTGTACTCGGCACTGGTGAGACTGCACCTTGAGTACTGTGTTCAGTTCTGGGCCCCTCTCCACAAGAAGGGTGTTGAGGCTCTGAAGCGTGTCCAGAGAAGAGCAACGAAGCTGGTGAGGGGGCTGGAGAACAAGTGTTATGAGGAGTGGCTGGGAGAGCTGGGGTTGTTTAGCCTGGAGAAGAGGAGGCTGAGGGGAGACCTTAATGCTCTCTACAACTACTTGAAAGGAGCTTGTGGAGAGGAGGGTGGCCTTTTCTCCCAAGTGACAAGGGACAGGACAAGGGGGAATGGCCTGAAGCTCAGCCAGGGGAGGTTCAGGCTGGACTTTAGGAAAAAAATTTTCATGGAAAGGGTCATTGGGCACTGGAATAGGCTGCCCAGGGAGGGGCTTGAGTCACCTTCCCTGGAGGTGTTTAAAGGACAGGTGGACGAGATGCTGAGGGGCATGGTTTAGGGAGTGTTAGGAATGGTTGGACTCAATGACCCAGTGGGTCCCTTCCAACCTAGTCATTCTATGATTCTATGATTCTTATCATCTATCAAAAGTCACACACCATCTTTTAATTAAAAAATGATATGCAAGATATGCTGCATTTATTTTGGAAAGAGTAGCTTTCCATTCTTACATCAGAGAACAGAAAATTCTTCATCTGTTTTCGTCACTTTAAATTAGAACTTTTAGGTTGATTGTCAGTAAATTTTGCATTATTTAACACAGCATAGGTGCACTGTCATGCTGGTAATCGCTGTGTTACCAAAAAACACTGGATGTTCTTGGGGTTATTTTTAGGTAAAATTGCATAAATTGTGGATTAATTCTTTATTGTGGATTAATAAGTATCTGACAACTAAAAATTTTCATTCTTTGCATCTTCAATTTTTTTTTACTTTTGCCCTATCCACGTGAATTCTAATTTTCTCAGTTGCTGTGAAAGATATTTTAGTAAGGAAAGGGTTAGCAGGTTGACTGTCACTATTAGCTGAGGATGAAGAAAATGACAGCTTAATAAACCAAAGCAAATGATAGAGAGACCACGAGAAAACAAAACTCTAATTTATGAGAAAATTGCTCCTTGCAACTTTTGGTTCAAGTGTGTACCCTTTACCTTATGGAACAGATGTTCCCTTATTTATGTTCCTGTATGTAATGATGTTCTTTAACCTTTACATAACTTAATTTCCTTTGGTGCAAAGGAGCATGTTTCTGATGGTTTACAGTATAGTTACTGCTGGCTTTTTTGTGTTGTGTCAGGCAACAGCATGAGAAACAAAAATATTGTTCATAATATTGCTGAAAAATATTGAGATTATCTTAAATGTGTTTTTTATGTATCAGTGTTTTCATTTGTTACTGTGCTGTGTTATTTTCTTTCCTGAAATTTTCCATTATCCAGAGAGAGATAATGAAGTACACTAATTTTTATTTCTATTCCCAGCTTTTTATTATATGCAATGGCTTGGCTACAGGGCTAAGCAGTTTTACAAAGGAGCAGCAAATAAAGTAGTGAAGCACAACTACCTCTGTGGTAATGGAAATTCATTGTTCCAATCACTAAGTGTAATTCATTAGAGACAGCTAACATAGTCTGAAATACTGAATTGTTACTTTTAAAATCAGTAAAAACCAATAAGCTTAATAAAATTGCTTTTTCATTTTTTTCAGAAATACAAGCCTGGTCGATGTGATGATATTTTGAAATGGAAGCCACCCAGCCTGAACTCTGTTGATTTCCGTCTAAAGATAACAAGAATTGGTGGAGAGGGGTATGTAATCTCTTCCCTTTTTAAATGTATAACACTCATGTGAATGTCCCTTAGCAGTTAATCTCTCTTCTGATATTTCTGGACATTTTCTGGGGCTAAGTCTTAATCTATATTCTGTATAATTTATTCATTGAAAATATAGGCAACTGCCATAATCAATGTTGTACTGAAAACAACGTCAGATGTTTATAAAGTAAATGTACTCATTCTTAAATTAAGTTTCATAAAACTTCTGAACATCCTCTTTAGATTGGGCTCTACCTCTTCATTTTTAGAGAGTAGGCAGGCTATATATAATCTTAAGTTAGTTTATAAAATAAATATTTTCCATTGGTTTTATGCAAAATAATAACAATCTAAGCTTTCTTCCATTTTAGAATTCTGCATAATGATAAATGGTGCTTGTTTTCTTAGAGAAAAACAAAACTTGACATTTGTACTCAATAAGTATTCTTTGATATTGTGTTTAAAACCATTAAAATCTTAACCAAAACCAGTGAGTTCTAATGGCAGAAGACATGTAAATCTTTACATTACATCAGTTCTAGATACTATTTGCATAGTTCAGTCACTGCACGTATTAAATAGGGAGAATTTCCATATTCAGTTGTGCCACGGAGGGGAAGATTGAGTCACTAGATTAAAACTTGCCTTGGAAAGGATTTTGTTTAAAACAAAGTTAATTGATTTTTAGGTTGCTTAATGTTTTAACATCTGGGACTCATTTCGACTGACAGTTTGAAATACTGGCATTTAGCTTTTCTTTTTCTTAATGCCACAGGCTACTCAATACAATTAAAAAATTAATTCACATATTGCTTACATATTCCAGAGTGCTAATAATGGCCCATCTAACTTTTAGACATTTGCATGTCATGTTAATGAATATATTTAGTGAATAGATATTATCTTAAGGATATGGGCTTTATTCTACAAAATGTACTTAACTCCTAACTTCTGAGCATTTCATGAGGTCAGAGTTATATCTTCAGATTTTTTGGGCTTTATTCTACAAAATGTACTTAACTCCTAACTTCTGAGCATTTCATGAGGTCAGAGTTATATCTTCAGATTTCTGTGTTTGAAAATATGATGTTAAGTCCTCAGTAATAACATAGTTATTTCAGTGAATACACAAGAACGTGTTAAGTTTGACTTCAGGGAGTCAGCTCATTACAAACATTTCATGTTTGACTTATAAGTGTCAGAGCAGTGTAATATGAAAGATCTCTGTAAAAAAAAAGAAAAGCCCATTATTTGATAGGAAAATTATTTTTATTACAGTATTCTTATGACTTCAGCTGGAATTTATAACTATACAGAGGTAGCCTGTGACTCAAAAGCAAAACATAACAGATTTTTCATTTCACATTAAAAAAGGAGTATTTTCTTGATTAGTTATTACTGATATCAAATATAAAACTGCCAGTGCTATTGTGTTTAATATATTACTTTATCAGTTATAAAATAGTGAGCCAGCAACTACACTATTTACAGAAAGCTGGGCAGTTAGTAGTTAGGTATTAAAGTTATTAGTTAGTAGCAAGTTACTAAAGAATGACTGATCCATTGTGAAATTGTAAACACTTTCTAACATTTATAACTAAGATATATTTCTAACATATATAACTAAGTTATACTGTATTGCAGCTGTGTGAAAATAACTGCATTTCTCATATTGTGGAAATAATTAGCCAAATGAGTCTGTAAATACTGTAATACTTAAATGCATTAATCTTTATGTTCCTCTTATTTGCATATGAAAAAAATAAATCCTAGAAATCTGAAATTTGATAAATAAAGTACAGTTCTTCCAGATATGTTTTACTTCAGCTCACATAACAGTTGACTGCTCTTTGTAAAATACGGGTACTCATCCAAAAAAAGAAAAGTTAATGAAGTACTGGGTGGAAAATAATAATTTGCCATTGTTGGGAGAGAGGTATTTATGTTAAGTAATGACCTATGAAACAGTAGCTTCTGCCCAGTTAAACACAAACAATGAATGAAATACTCAGGTTTAGCCTCTTCATTTGTTAATTTGAGTATCCAATTTATCGCTCGGTAAAATCTGAACTCATTTGAGGAAAGATCGGAATTGCACTGATTTTGAAGTGGTTTACTAGACTTTTAAAAGAACCATCTTTAATTTTAGACTGTAAAAAGGCAATTCCTGAGTAAGAAGATGGTTGATTTCTGTTATAACTAAAATTTCTATTTTGATGAACTGGATATCTTCCTACTGGCAGTTCTAACATGATAACATTAAGCTTCCTGCCTCCCCCCACCCTGCTGAGATGAAAAGCAAGCATTGATATTGGTTTCAGCATTTTAGGTAAAAAGTTTTATTTTTCAGTAGTCAAAAAGAAATCTGGCATGCATTTGACAGCACAGTAATACAGATGTGGTTTAAGTACTGTTATAGAATTTGTGTAGTGTTTTGGTATAGTCAAACAATACTGTGTATGGAAATAGAAGGTATGCCTTTGTATTGATCTCTTACTGACAAATGAAGAGCTAAAGTCAAAGTATTGATCTCAAACACTTAAATGCTTGAAACAATGAGAATGGGGATTGTCTGTAATTTCCAGGTCCTCTGTTCTGATTTACAGGCTCATTTTCAAATCTTGAAATGCAGACAAATCTAGACCTGTGCTACAAGTGTGTGATTTTATCACAGTTTTGAGCCTAGCCATTAGTGATACTGAAACTGTATCGTGAAACTCCAACCGTGCGGCCCTTGTATTTATAGTTCCCTGTTCACTTAAATAGTTTAAAGAAAAAAAAAAAGGCACATAGGAGTATTATTTATTCAGTAGCATGAGATTAGAGCACTGTCAGCTGTTGGACATGTCTTTTGGATGGCACATGTGATTGAGATCCGGAACAATTATAAACAATCTTGTGCATTTTTTGTATGAATAAAGGAGTTACCTCTAGGGAGTTTGCCAGATTTTAGTTAGCATGATTGTTTTCCATCTACCTAAAATTCCCCTGTGCTTTCAGTTGTGCATTTCCATCCATAGATCAGTTTGCAATAGTACTGTTAACTGCAAAAATAGCTGCTGTGTTTCACCCCAGATGTACTTCAGTCATGGATGAATGACCGATTGCTTTTATCTAGGGCTCAGTTATTTCACTACTGATATCAGAGGGAGTTTTACCATTGAATTAAAAAGAAGCATTTGGTTTATGATCTACGAAGTGCTTTCAGAATAAGCTTCCATATAAAGATGTAGACTGTATAACAAAGAACATACGAGAAGGAAAAAGGAATACTATTGCATCCCAAAGAAAGGCAGGGTTTCTGTAACCTCAGCGACCTAATTCTGACACTCCTGTTCAGTGCAACTGTTTGAAAGGGATTGCATTATTGCACCTTAGTGAGTTATAGCTTATCAGCTGAGCCATAGTAATTGTCCCCTGTGTATTGTCATAGTCCAGCCTGTCCAAGCATTAGGATGATGGTTAGATTAAATTTGTATTGTGTTCGCAAGATTTCCAGTTTATGCTCTCTTAATCTCTTCTCATCACATCAATATTTAAAAGAAAGCAAACAAACAAACAAAAACCGAACCTAATCAACAACTTATTAAATTAGATAAACAAGAGAGTACTTTGTTGTTTGTCTCTGGTGAATCACATCAGTTGGACTGAAAAGCCTTCACCTTACATATGCTTTAAAAGGTAATTCCACTTCCCAGCACTTCTCTATCATTTCATGTTTGCTAAGATAAGGGTCTCACACCGGCAGTGCAAACTAGAGCCCATTGGTCATACAACAGTACCTTGTATTTTTCCTAAATTATGATGATACTCGTAGAAAATAAAATAACAGGGATTTAAGCACATCAACTGCATTTCCAAATGACGTACAAGTTAAACAATCTTATCAGAAGAGAATGTGGAGGATATTTAATTGCTGGATACTTCAGTTATGTTACAGACATGACTGCTTTTAAACAGTAGTTATACCTGTTCCTAAGATGTCTGGCTCTAAGAATATTTCTTAAAAAAATGAAATCTGTGAGCATTATTTAAATGTCACAAATATCAACTGAAACTGTCCGCATAGTGCCAGATTTGTGGTAGCTTTCCAAACCAGAATTTCTTAAATGCTTCCTTTAACTTTTTTTTAATTAGCCAGTGCGAGTCCCTTAGTTTTATCTAAGTCAGGCATACTAAAATCAAATTACAGGCAAGGCTTTGTTTTTATTGATTTTACTGAATATCTTACTGTCAATTTGATACCATTTCAAATTACAAAATGCTATAAATTTTATATAGAACATTGAGGTATTGGGAAGAATCAGGAATTTTACTCACCTTCTAAGTCAGAAATAGTAACAAAGGCTTGTTTCTTTTTAAAAAAGTTAGTAATCTGAAGTAGACATTACCATTTTTGTTAGTAGCAAGTCTGTATTGTTTTTTTATTATATCCATGATTAAGAAGACCGCGTAAGGGAAAAATCAAGCAAAATATTTAGACCAAGTTCTATTTAGGTTGGCCATCATCAAAGTATAAAAAACAAGAGATAAAGTACTATACATTTGAGGCAGTGGGCTTATTTCTTGACAGCAGGGTCTTCAAATCTTGAATAGATTGATCATTACAAATAAACAACCAGATACAGATAATCATGGCTACAGGCAAATATTTTCCTTGAGATAAGTGCGATGCTGTCCTTTTTGTTCTGTAAATTTGAAACAGCTTCTGAAGGGGACAGGGGGAAGGAAGCTGCAACTGGTTTGAAATGAGCACGATGTTCTTCGTTTACTGTGATATAGCTGTATTGTCTGTCACAATGTGGGCTGTCCAATTTGTAAGCTAGTACAAGTCACTCTTGTACTTGGAAAAAAATAAATAAATTGATAACTAACTGAAAAATCATGGAGGAGTGAGTTGA
Source organism: Cuculus canorus (assembly GCF_017976375.1). NCBI lineage: Eukaryota > Metazoa > Chordata > Aves > Cuculiformes > Cuculidae > Cuculus > Cuculus canorus. The sequence goes on along the minus strand of NC_071403.1, from coordinate 22,070,418 downwards.
ATAGGCTAAGGTCTGCAGAACAGACAGGAGAGTCTGATCTGTGTTATGTTCCTCCATCTTCTCTTTCCATTCCACTTTTTATGTGATTCCTGCATTGTTGGTTTGGGCTGTGAGCTCTTTGCCTTCTCACCTGTTTGCAGAATGCTTATTATCAAAGATCACAAACTTGCTATTACACATGCCATCCATCACAGAAAAGGACCTTTCCAAATAGTACCCTGGTGATAAAAATAATAATCCCATATTCTTCTCGCCTCCAAAGATCACAGTCAAGATTGGGGCTGCATTTCTGTTGAGTATGATGGAATTATGAGGCAGAATGCAGATGATGTCGCATAGCAATTACAGAACAAATAAGGACAAGATGTTTCAAATAGATGCAAAGATGCACAGTGGTGGGATGACAGCAGGAGGAGTGCAGGTTTGAATATATTAACTGCATTTATGGCTGTACCGTTGTTAAAGGAAGCATGTGCTTCAAAGTTGTTTACTTTTTAAGGAATGTAAGAGTTGCAAATTAAAGGAGTGATTTGTTTAGCTATTACCTTCAGGCATTCAGCTGTTACCACAGTAGGTCCTACTGGTTCTGAAGAAATGTAGAGGGCAGGGCTGTGCAAACTAATGGAGAGAGGATGTCATGTGTAGAAAGAATAGAGAGGTGGCCTGGGAAGGGGAAGCACAATTTTTGTGGTCGAAATACACATACACAACTGCCACTATTGGTACTGCAAAGGAAACTAGTAGATACACATTTTACGTAGGTACTATGCTGTAAGTATTTACGTGATATTGCTTATGTGAGGATATTTAAAATCTTTTTTGTAACACTTCAGTTTTTAAAACTTACTTTCAAGGTAAGGCTTTGAATCTAACCTCTGTTTATACTCTGGTACACCGAACATGATGTTGTACCTTCCACAAGCTAAAACTCAGGATGCTCATGGAATTTCTAGTGTTGTATTCCAAAAATGAACTCAGCCTCATCTTTTTATATGTTCAAGTGGCAGCCTTGGGCAATCTCCATCTGTCAGATAATTATTCTACTTTAGCTACTCATACCTCCGTATTTTTAAAAGCTTTGCCTCATATCATCCTAAAATTATCTATATGCTTGCAAAATGGAATGTAAATGTAGCCTTGCATATTTTATGGATTCCGTTCCTTTTTCTTGAGCTAGCTGCCTTCTTAAAGCAGTCTTTCTAGTTGCTCACGTCAGCTATCATAACGATTATCCACTCTGGTAAAGATCCATTTCTATCTGTATGCAAGATCAAGAAAAGCTCCCAAATACCATATGCCTCTAAATTTTTCTTCTCTCTCATGCACTTCTCTGTCCTATTTTACATTTTGATAGATATCTTGTTCCTATTTGGCTATGTAGCTAGATTTCTTGCTACTTGTGGATATGGAGATTGAGGGCTAATGCCATCCACAGCTAAAAAAATGTAAGGTGGTAGAATCTGAGAGATGAGTGAAAGAAGCAGGCAGTGGAGAAATGAAGTTGGGCTTCAGGATAGCTGGCTTTGGCTTTTTCAAGGAACAGGTAGCTGTTGTCCTATGTCAGGTTCCCTAAAGTGCAGAGAGGCCCAGGATAGCTGATTGATATTCAAGGACAGCCTCATCAAAATGTGCAAGGACATACTTTTCTAGTGTGCAGGAAGAGAAGCATGTATGGCAGACAGCTGACTTGACTTGTTTGAATGGGGAATTCTTGGCTTAACTCACCTCAATAATGAAGTGTATAGAAGATGTAAACAGGGACAAACCTCTGTGGAGAACATAAAACCAGTGTTTGAGTGTAGAGGGAAGGAACTAGGAAAACCAAAACTCAACTGGAGTTGACGATAAGTGAGGGACTTTGGTAACTAAAGATGCCTTGGTAACAAAAGGAAGACTGAGGAAGATGGTGTGCTGCTAATGCAGCAGGAGACATAGTGAGAAAAGGTTCAAGAAGGGCTGAGGTACGCAGTGCTGCTTTGGCTTTGCTCTTGACTCCCCCGTGGCTGGAAAGGGAAGAGAATCAAAAGTGTAAAAGTGAGAGAAATTGTGGGTTGAGACAAAGACAGTTTAATAAGTAAAGCAAAAACCATGCACACAAGTAGAGCAAAGCAAGAAATTCACCACTTTCCATTGGCAGGCAGGTGTTCAGCCATCTGCAGGAAAGCAGAGCTTCATGATATGTTAGTTCGGAAGATAAACGCCATAATTCCAAATATCCCCTGCCTCCTCCTTCTTCTCTCAGCTTTATGTGCTGAGCATGTTGTCATGCAGTATGGGATATCCCTTTGGTCAGTAGGGGTCAGCTGTCCCAGCTGCGTCCCCTCCCAGCTTCTTGTGTTCTCTCAGCCTACAAGTTGATCAGGTGGGGTGAGAAGACAGGAAGGACTTGACTCTGTGTGAGCACCTTTCAGCAGTAACTAAAACATCTCTGTATTATCAACACTGTTTCCAGCGCAAAGCCAAAACACAGACCCATAGTAGCTACTATGAAGAAGACTAACTACGCCAGCCAAAGCCAGCACAACTACCAGCAGGTGAGGAAGTTAAAGTTAGAGACTACTTGAGCGAACTGGACCTCAGGGTACTGGAGAGCAAAGCTTTGACATTGGGACAATAGTTAGCCCTTGTGGCAAAGATGTCCGGCTCATACCTGGGCCGCAGGTGGAGAGAGAGGATGATTCTTCACCTCTATTCAGCGTTTGTGAGGCTGCATCTTGAGTGGTGAGTCTAGTTTTGAGCTCCCCAGTATGAAAAAGACATTGATACACTGGAGCAATGGTGGGCCACCAAGGCAATGGGGGGGATTGAAGAACCTGATATACAAAGAGAGGCTGAGAGAACTGGGTTGTTCGGACTGAGGAAGAGAAGGCTTCATAATACTTTATTGCTGTTTACTGCTCCCTGACAATAGGTTAGAGAAAATGGAAAGAGACTGCCAGAGATGTGTTTTGAAAGAATGAAAATCAAGGGACACAAACTGTAGAAGGACAGAAGGAGAAGGTGTGTGAGAAAGGTTTAACACTGTAGTAGGCTGATGACTTGTAGAGTCTCCATCTTTGGACATACTCACAAGCTGACTAGATATGGCTGTGAGCAACCTGGTGTAACTTGGAAGCTGACCCTGTCTTGAGCATGAGGGAGATGGCATGTAAAGGTTCTTGCCAATCAGAGTTAATCTATGATTACCTGCAGAGAAGATGTAAAATGTTTTTTGTAAATAACGTAGAACTGTTTGACACTTAATTACCAAGTATTTTAAAACATTTTTATTTTCCTTTCTTCATGCTTTCTTCACTGTATATAGAGTTTTTTCTGTACTTGCATTTAATTTACAGATTGTGAGTTTGTCCTTGTAGAGGGGATTTTTGAGTTGCAAAATAAAATAACAGGCCTTTTTTATAAAGAGGCATTTGACATTGCTCTTTGTTATATGCTGTAAAGGTTTGCCAAATGCATAATTTAAAAACTGTCTATTATGGAAAATGTTCATCTTCCTTTTGCTTTAGCTTGAACAATAGGTATGCTATGCTCAGGTTTACTGAAATTCAATTGTGAGCATATTTTTCTGTTGCACCAATATAAATCCACTTTTTAAATTGTAGGAGTTATTAGAGAGTATTCTTGAACATCCTGTTCACAATATTTTTAATAGATTTCATAAATTGATAGGAGGTTCTTTGAAATGCATTTTTGCCTGTAGTAGATATTTGGTCTGCTTCAGACTCTTGCTAAATTTTGTGAGCAAACCATAAATGATAGCTTAATTCAGGATATTTTTCCTGCATTAATTGCCTACAGTGCAAATTAATATTCATTTGTTTGGGGTTTTTTTAGTTTGTTGTTTAATGAAAATTTTACTGTCTGTTTTCTTGAGGTTATTGTTTGGCACACTTAAAACTGTGTTTGAAAAAAAGAGCATTAGCATAGAATTTAATGTTAGAGATCTGAATGCTAATTATTTTTCCACAGAGTGTGGAATTAAAGAAACATGTGTTTAAGGAAAAAAAACTTAGCTCAGATGACTTCCTTGCATAGTGTGGTGTATTTCAAAGGATAAAGCAAACTAGGAGGAGAAAAAATTATCAGCATAGTAGAATAGAACAAACAGACTGGACAGCCAGAGATATTGTACATGTTTTGCACTCTTCATCAGTCTTACTCTGAACTTTTTATTATTTAATTTTCTGATAATACCAAACTCACAAATCATAGAAGAACAGCTATAAGTACTAAATAATGAATATATTAAAGATAAAAATAATTCATGACAGTCATAACTCCAAGAGTACAATTTAGTTTGCTCTGATACCATCAGAATATTTTGAAATTGGTTTAGGAATTAGAAGCGTAGCTTTTTGTGTCTTCCTGAATTCACAAGTACTTTGGAATCAGCAAAACATGTCAACAAAATAAATGACCCTGATGCAGGTTGTTTGCATTTCTGCCACGACAGTGTTGTCAATATAGTACGCATGCAACTGGGCTTATGCGACACTGGGAGATTATCAGCACTTTCACCTTCACTGTTTGTTGAAACACTTCACTGTTTGATAGCCAAGAGAAACTCCTGGTATGTGTGCTTATCTTACAACCTCAGAGACATTAGAAAAGAAAGCCACATAATTCTGTTTTAGAATAATTATCCAGTATCTCTGGTTTTGTAAGGATTCAAGTTTTCATGATTGATTTTCAAAAAAATATGATGAATTTTTTTAAATTAGCATTTTAAGGGACATTTGCATTCTGAGGAAATAAATTGAATTTTTAGTATCTGTTACTTTAGTGACTTAGGATCTGCCATAGGCTTGGTTATTCACACTTAACCGTCTTTTTGGCTAACGCTCAGCTTGTAGGTTTCTTTTCTGGGAAAAGATGCTTATCCTGATTAAAATCAGTGAAGCTATAGGTGCATGTATCTATCTGTGGGAGACCGATTTGCATAATCAAAGCCTGATGAATCAGTGCTAATGAAGAATCCATATTGTTACTTACCTAAGCGATCGGGAGAAGAGCAGTAACTGCTGGGTATGGAGCTTGTGCGCTTACTGTGCTTTGAAAGGGAATACCAAGCCTTTGTATAAAGCCTTTACTAGTTTTCAATAGAGATTTGGTTCCATCTGACAACAGATGCAAGCATGTCATCCTACCAGAGGACCTTAAAACCACCAAAATTCCTTATTTTCCTGCTGGTTTTGTGCTAGCTTGCTTTTTACAAAGCAGTCTTATGAGTGTGAAGTACAAACATGGTATGGAATTCTATTCTGAAATCAACTTCAAGGCTTTTATCTTAAACACGTCGAAGATACCTTCATTCACAGGATGTACTTCATTTTGAATGTTATTTTATATGTGAGGGATGAGCATTTATTTTGACTTTGAAAACCAGATTTCCCAGGTATTAAGCTACTTTTGCCTCAGATTACTTGAATCAGATTTTTTTTATTTATAAATATGTATACCTATATGCATATGTGTGTGTACATGCACAAGTGACAGCTGCTGCTTTATATTGTAAATTTAAAACCACAAACAAATATGTAAAAGAATTGTCTTGGCTGTTATAAATCAAAACAAAACTCCTCTTTTTTTCATCATATTTACAATTTGGGAACCCTGTTGTTCTTTTGTCATACTTAATTTTAAGAATGCTGCATTGTTGGCTTATGAATGGTGGAAAAGTTGGTATATGACTAATAGAGAAACAAATTGCCAGCATGTTGCTCTGCTTTAGATGTATAAGCTGAATAATTTTTTAATTACCTAACTGCTGAATTTATATATGTGAATATACAAAAGCATATGAAGTATTGGGGGGTTTAGAGACAATGTGAGTGCTCTTGGAAGATGAAAACTATCCTTATTCAAATGCTGACCATCCTACCTATTGTCAGACCTCCTGATCTCTGAGACATGATGGTAAGAAGTTTTATGTTACATAGCTTTAATGAGGCTGCTATTACTACTCCCCAAAAGCAATGCGTATATCTGTATCAGTTTTCAAGATGGGAAAAACGAAGTCTGAAGTGAAAACTTGCCCAAGGCAGCATGGTGTGTCAGTAAGAAAAGGACAGTCCTCAGCTGTACCCAGCAGATGGCATTTTTCCCCCTTACAACAACTAAATATTTTCAAAGCTGTAATCTTTGGCTATTCTCATACTTAAAATATGGCCCTTTATTTTTCACAAAGTATTAGAAGATTGCGCTGTGAGCAAGTGTTTATCAGAGAATTATAAGCGAAGTATAATGTGCGTACCTTCAATTACAGAATAGCAAAGACCGGAATGAGGAGAGTAAAACAGTATAGTCAGCTTGATTATTTTATTTTCCCTCCTCAAGTCTGCATATCAACACTGTTATCTCTCATAGCATAAAAGCGCTTCACTCTTTTGGTGAATGTTTAAGCATCAAATCTTAAATGCTCAAGTTTTTAACCTTTTTAGTCAGGAGTACAAAATTCTGCTTGAAAGTGGGTGTTCGGTGGTAAGTGAGCACTGGGTTTGGAGAGTAGAGCAGGTTATATGAACTCAAAAGTGCACTAGATGTATCCTTGTGTAGGCTCTGAACTATTCTTTCCCTTCACGAAGGGAAAATTAATTATGGGCATTATTAACTCTTCTTAACTAAAGTATTGATAATATTTCAGAATTCTTAATCTGTGATGGTACGCAGTCTGTACGCAGTTCTGATTCGGGACTCTCAGTTGTTTGCTCTGCTGTCATTCAAGAAGAAAAGCAGAAATTACTCTCAAGCCTCACTGAGCAAGATGTTTGTACTTAGTTTCTGCACAATATTCACTTTGATAAAAATCTTCACTCATTACTTACGTGTTAAGAAAATTGTGTTTTGAAAGATGAATTGTGTAGCGTGATGAGCTAGAATAATTGTTTGGTTTTAGAAGAGACAATGATATGGCATGCAAATGCCTTCTTCAAGCTGAGACAGGTCATGAATACAGCTTGTTTTAACAGCGGCAGTATTGAGCTTCAGTTATTTGCATTATGTCCCTGAAACCAGACAATCAAAACTGGTCGTTTTCTTCTTTCACTCAGCCCTATAATAGCATACAATGAATGTTTTTTTGCCAAACAGTGATTATTTGTCTGTTGTTTACCTTTGTTTCTATCTTAAATTAAAAATAAGAGGATGCTGTTGCAGAACTTAGAACATTTTACATTTATCATATACCAATTGTTTCTCTTCGTAACATGCAGAGACATGACCTGCGGAGGAATTTTCCAAGTGTCTTCTGAAAATGATATCCTGCTTTTTCAGAGATAAAATGAAGTTTCTTTGATATTGTTTGGCTGGTGAATTTTTAGTGTTTGATAAGAGTGTGTGTGGCAAGAGGCACACCTGTATTCTGTATGCTTTATTCTTTTTGAATTTCTTTTATTCACTTCCATTTGAATAAAAATGAATTGGTACAGGCTGTGCCATACTTTAAAGATGTGGAACAAATTACTTGAACTCCTACATCGTTGACAAGCTTACTAGACCAGTCTAAGGAAGAAGAATGAACCCTAACTAGTGCAGAAAAGCCTTTCTTTTAAAGAACTCATGTTGAAATTCTACAGCATTGTCTGTTCTGTTCTGTTACTTTCCTTTGTATAGACTGAGGATCATTCATTTCCCAAAGGATTTTGTATAGCATTTGGTTCAAATATTTGTGTTTGTGGCTGAAAGCTCTGTTATGAAACTGATGATTCTTTTAAAATGAAAGTTGCATATAGAAGGATTTTTAAACAATCCAGAAATCCATAGCATAGATACTAGAGATGTAGACCTTGCAGAGTTGCTTCTCTTTTGCAGTTTTTTACCAAGTGAATATTTAAACAGCACAATCTAGTTATGAACTCTTGTTTAATGCAGAAGATACGTCTCTATTATTACTCAATCCAAATTATTCCTTCAATTCACTAAATTTGAATTGTGATGGGTTTCTTGCGGGATATAGTCATAGAAGATTTTTCAGGCAGAAAACCAGAAATTAGTATGACAGCAGTGCAAGAATGTGATAATTTTAAATTAACGCTTCTGATGTAATAGTTACAAGATCACTAATAGTTTGGAGTTTACCTTAAAATGAGGGATTTTTTTCTTTTTAATTGCATGATTTTCTGAAGCTCTGAAACAGCAAGTTTGTCAACAAAAGAAATAGGCAGTTTGAGGGTTTTTTTGACAAAGCCTCGTCCTGAAGTTTGGTTACCAAAAGGACCCGCAAATATGGAAGTATAGAAGTTATGAAAGTATATTTGCAGTGAGAAAGGATGAGTTGGGGGAACGAGTGGAGGAAATCCTAGTTCTAGAGAGTTTCTTTCTCTACCTTCATTTTAGATTATCTATTACTTATTTATTGATAGCTACAGCAGCTTTCTACTCAAATTTTCTGTACTTAAAAAAGCCAAGCAACAGCAAAAACCCCTATGACCTCTGAGGCTCTGTAGATACCTAGTGGTCTACTGTGTAAGGGAAGACCACTGATAATCTTATGCAAAAGTGGGTTTTAAATAGAACTGTTGGACAGAGAAAGAATAATGTATAGTGAGGAGAGTAACCATTGTTTTGAATGCAGTGAAAATGGGCTAGCTTGAATCGACAGAACTGGCTGGGATATTGAGACAGTTGCAGAAAAGCTTTGTGCCGTGAGTGCAAGCCTGAGAAAGTTGGGTGAGAAATAATTGTCCAACTCTCACAAGCTTTGAAATACGAGGTTGCACCCACTTTCCTCTCTCAGACTTCTTTAGCCTGGATGTCCTCATAACAGCTTCATGAACAAGAATTCTCCAGCTTGTCTAAACCCCCTTCTTCCTGCGTTCTGGTCCTGAGGAAAACAAATATCTTCTCCTTTTTAGTTTTCAAATGTTAAATACAATAATTACATTCTATCTTAGCTTTGAGTGATTTATACCTGAAGTACCTGTTTGCTGTCTGATAATAGATTTTCTCTGCCATAATAACAAGGTGATGTTGAAAGTAGCTTCAAAGAAAGGAATGGCCTATTTAATTTTTAAACAAGTAAAGAATTTATCTGACAAAACAATTAAAACTTGATTTTGCAGCATTTATAGTAATTGTTGCCTGATAGACGTGCTTTGACTAGTTCAAGAAAAAGTGTGTGCATATAAAGTGAACCTAGAGTTGATTCTTTTTCTGTTTCTGTAGTTCCTTCTGCGTTTTAAGACAATCGTGGAGAAGTCTTCTTCCAGTGTAAATGCCAGCAGTGAAAAATTAAAGGAATATTCTTAGTTTGAAATTAAATATATTAGACAAAAAAATGTAGAATTGTAGGAACTCAGAGTAGTCCCAGTGTCACTGTCTGCGCATGTCAAATGTTGCTGAGAAATATTAAGGTTACAGCCAAGCATCCAAAAGAAATAAAATTTCTCCAAAAAGACTTGACCCCAGAGGCTGTGCATTAATGGTGCTGGGACAGTTAGATCCAGAGCACAGATCTTCAGTAGCTGAATAAATGGAATAACTAATTACCATGCCTAAATTGCACTTGTCTTAAGAAAGCAGGTTGTAAAAGAAGACAGAATCATAGGATCATTTAAATTGGAAAAGACCTTTAATATCATAAATTCCGACTGTTAAACTAGCAGTGCCAATTCCACCACTAAACCGTGTCCCTCAGTGCCACATCTAAATGTCTTCTAAATACCTCCAGGGATGGTGACTCAACCATTTCCCTGGGCAGCCTGTGCCAATGATGGGCAACTGTTCTGGTGAAGAAATTTTTCCCAATATCCAGTTTAAACCTCCCCTGGAGCAACGTGAGGCCATTTCCTCTTGTCCTGTTTCTTGTTACTTGTGAAAAGGACACTGACACCCAGCTCGCTACATCCTCCTTTCAGATGGTTGTAACTGAAGACTAAACAACCCTAATTCCCTCACCTGCTCCTCATAGGACTTGTGCTGTGGACCCTTCACCAGATTTTTTGCCCTTCCTTGGACACACTCTAGCAGCTCAATATCTTTCTTTTAGTGAGGGGCCCAAAACTGAACACAGTATTCGAGGTGTGGCCTCATCAGTGCTGAGTGCATAGGGACATCATATCACAGAAGCATAGATTAGTTTGGTTTGGAAGGGATGCCAAAAGATCACCCAGTCTGAGCCCTCCCCTGCCATGAGCAGGGACACCTCCTGCTAGATTAGGCTGCTGAGAGCCTCACCCAGCCTGGCCATGAACACTTCCAGGGATGGAGCGTCTATAGCTTCCTTGCGCAACCTCTGCCAGTGCCTCATTATGAAGAATTTCTTCATAATGTCTGGTCTAAAGCTACCTTCTTTCAGTTTAAAGCCTTTACTCCTCATTGTATCACTGCATACCCTTGTAAAACATCCCCCTCCACCTTTCTTGTAGGCCCCCTTTAGCTACTGGAAGGTCGCTGTAAGGTCTCCCTGGAGCCTTGCCTTCTCCAGGCTGATCAACACCAACTCTCTCAGCCTGTACACATACAGGAGGCCCTCCAGCCCTCTGATCATCTCAGTGGCCCTCCATGGACCCACTCCAACAGGTCTACGTCTTTCCTGTGCTGAGGTTTCCAGAGCTGGACTCAGTACTCCAGGTGAGCTCTCACAAATTCAGAGTAGAGGAGAGTCACCTCTCTCAGCCTGCAGGTCACATTTTTTTAGTCCTGCTAGCCACACTATTTGTGATAGAAACCAGAATGCTATCGGCCTTCTTGGCCACCTGGGCCACTTCTGGCTCACATTCAGCTGACTGTCAGCCAACACCTCCAAGTCCTTTTCTGCCAGGTAGCTTTCCAGACATGCTTCCCAAGGCTCACAGCGTTGCATAGGATTGTTGTGACCAAAGTGCAGGACTTGGCACTTGGCCTTGTTGAACTTCTTACAATTGACATCTGCCCACTGATCCAGCCTGTCCAGATCCCTCTGTAGAGCCTTCCTTCCCTCAAGCTGATCAGCAGTCCCACACAGCTTAGCGTCATCTGCAAATTTACTGGGGTTGCACTCGATTCCCTTGTCCAGATCATTGATAGGAGCTCTAATAATTCAAGGGGAAGTGGTAATGGAAATGGTAATCATTCTGGATTAAACAGAACCAGCCCCCACACTGAGCCCTGGGGAACACCACTTGTGACTGGCTGCCAACTGGATTTAACTCCATTCACCATAGCTCTTTGGGCCCAGCCATATGGCCAGTCTTTTACCCAGAGAAGAGTAGCCCCATCCAAGCCATGAGCAGCCAGATTTTGCAGGAGAATGCTGTGGAAATGATGTCCAAGTCTTCACTAAGGTCTAGGTAGGCACCATCCACAACCTTTACCCCATTCGCTAAGTAGGTCCCCTTGTCATAGAAGGAGATCAGGTTAGTTTGTCAGGAACTGCCTTTCCTAAAGCCGTGCTGGCTGGGCCTGATCACCTGGTTATCCTGGAAGTACTGCATGATGGCACTCAAGAAGATCTGCTCCGTAACTTTCCACAGCACCAAGGTCAGTCTGACAGACCTGGATCCTCCTTCTGGCCCTTCTTGTAGGTGGACGTCACGTTTGCTAACTTCCCAGTCAACTGGGACCTCCTTGCTTAGCCAGGACTGCTGATAAACAGTTGAAAATGGCTTGGCAAAAACTTCTGCAAATGCCCTCAGTGCCCTTGAGTCACTAATGTATTTATAGAAACATTTTTTTACTGTCTTTTATGGCAGTAGCCAGATTAACTGCTAGTTGGTTCTAATCTTATTTCTGCAAAACCTTATGACATCCTTATAGTCCTTCTGAGTTGCCTGCCTCTTCTTCCAATGTTCATACACTCTCCTTTTTCTCCTGAGTTCCAACCAAAGCTGTGTATTCAGTCAGGCTAATCTTTTTCCCTACCAGCTTTTATTTGGCACATGGGAAGTGCCTGCTTCTATGTCTTTTAAGATTTCCTTCTTGAAGAATGTTTGGCCTTCAGAACTGCCTCCTAAGGGACTCTGTTGACCAGTCTCCTAAACAGGCCAGAGTTCACACTCTGGGAGTCCAGGGTGGCCATTCTGCTAACCATCCACCTCACTTCTCCAAGAAACGAAAACTTAACATTTTGCTGTGCCCAAGATGGCCTCCAACCATCACATCACCTACAAGTCCTTCTCTGTTCATAAACAACAGGTCCAATGGGGCACCTTCCCTGCTTGGCTCACTGACCAGATGTGTCAGGAAGTTACAGGATATCCTTACAGGATATTTTGTCAGCCTCTTCATCCTAGTTGGTGGTCTGTAACAGACTCCCACCATGATTCTTACCCATAAGTGCTCAACCCTATCATCACCATCATCAAGCTCTAGATAGTGAAAACCCTCCCTAACATACAGGGCTACCCCAATGCATCTCCTTCCTTGCCTATCCCTTCTGGGGAGTTACAGCTATCAATTGCAGCTCTCCAGTTGTGTGAATCGTTCCCCCATGTTTCCATGACGGCAACTCTGTTATAGCTTTCCTGGTGCACAATGGCTTCCAGCTCCTTCTATTTGTTGCCCATGCAGTATGTGCTGATGTAGATGCTCTTCACTTGGGCTAGTGATCCTGCCACCTTTTTAGAGGGAGAAGCTCTAATTCCTACGTGGCTATTCTCAGGTGCTTCTGTGGTTTGTAACGCACGAATAACCCTTACATCTTTTCTGCTGCGTAGATCTCCATCCTGTACCTCCAGTGAGAGAGCAGACTGAAGAACTTCACTAGCATGCTGTTCTTCAAACATTGGTACAGGCTTATCTCTGTGGAGCCTTGTTTTATCCCTTTCCTTCTTCTAATCTAGTTTAAAGCTCTTTCAGTGAGCCCTGATAACGCCTGAGCAAAGATCCCTTTCCCGTTTTGAGACAGGTAATCCCATCTGTTGCCAGCAGGCCTAGTGCTGTGTAAACTGACATATGATCAAAAAAACCCCAAAATCCTGCTGGTGACACCAGACTTGGAGCCAGGTATTGATCTGCTGGCTCTTTCTGTTCTTTCCCTCATCATTCCCTGCAACTGGAAGGATACTGGAGAACACTACTTGTGCTCCTTATCCCTTAACCAGTCATCCCAAGGCCATGAAGGTTCTCTGGATTGCCCTCAGGCTTCTTGAAACATTTTGGTATGAGACACTTTGGTTTTGAGTTTCCTAGCTAGAATAAAACTTCACAGCAAGGATGTGTTAAAATGTCATCTGCTACAGGAATATGTGCTCCATGAGTTTGCTCTTGTCTCTCTTTACTTCTGTGTTGTCATTTCCAGATAAACTCAGTTTTGTGTTCCTGCTGAAGTTGTTTTCATTCTCCTTTTCCTTCTGTCACTTGTATTTGCATGTGAGTTTTTAGGGTTGGTTTCCCAGTAAAGTTGATTATTTTTTATTTGCTGTCAGCTGTTACTCCATAGTGATTAAAGTCCTGGTTAAAATGTATAGGATTTCCATAAAATAACTGAAATTGCATTCCTGTATGCCGATTGATAAGTTTCTCTCTCTGATGGTCTGAATTTGTAGGAAGGCTGGGTATATAGGAAAAGCCAATGGCTTGTTTTATTTTGTTATGCTTATCATATATATTTAAAAAATAGTGAAATTTTGAGACATCAAAGTCTTTCTTCAAGCCTGAGATTGACTTGCATGCTTCAGTCTTTGTTCTTCGGAGCTATATCACTTAGTCTAAGAAAATATATTACTTTTTCCTAGAGACTTTGTCTTACCTTAAATGAAACCTGAATTGAGTTCACAGTGTATATAATCAACGATGTGAATTATTGTTTTTATGTAACACATGTAATTAATTGTAGTTAACTGCATTCTCTAAACAGACTTATTATCTGTGCCAGTACCTTATAATGCCACCATGGAGATCTTCTTCTTGGAAAATCAAAATATACTGAACCACGTTGCACTAATTTTTTAGCAGGCTTTTTTTGGCAAGGGTAAAATATAGTCTGAAAGGACATGCAAAATTGCTTGCAGTAAAAAAATGGTGTCTTGGAGGCATATTGCAAAAAGGGGAACACCCCGTCCCCACTTTACTATCCATTTGTTAATTAATAACTTAATAATTTACGTTACATAAATCTTCTCTGAAATAAATGAAAGAAGAGACAGAGCAGGTCATCCTGATACCAGTTAAATCGGTAGTTATCAGCCAGGAACTGGAAGTAACTAATCTTTTGTACTGTGCAGTTAGCATTTAATCATAATTGCTCTTTCACTTGTGCCCTACATAATAAAAATTCATAATTCAAGACAGTAAATTAAAAGATGCTCTCTTTCTGTAATAATAATACAGCAATTTTTATGAAGAATTCAATTATTTTTTCCCAGATTATAGGAAGGTTATATTTTTGCAAGTTGCTCATCACGCAGGCCTCAGCCTCTTTGCCTTTTTCATAGAATGTATGGCAAAATAGCTTAATCATTTCAAGTAAGGTCTAAATTGCTGGTAAAGAAGAGACTAGGAATACCGATAGCATATGAAGAGCTTGCAGAATGGTTTTATCAGACCAAAAATTCTGTCGTAGCAGCTCCCAGAGATGATGGTACTTCCTGGTTCTCTTCCTCAGCCCATGGGCAGGCAAGCAGGTGGGTCTGGCTGTGTGGGACTTTTTGGGGTGTTTGTGAACTCAGATGTGACTGTACACCAAGTGCCTGGGAAGAAGAGAGCCTGGCTGGTGCCCCTTGTGGGTTTTGGTAGCTGCCTTTGGTTTATATTGCTGCAGAGATGATGGCTGCTCAGGAGGAACTGGAAGAGTAGTTCTCAGCCTGGTGGCCATTGCTGCGAAGCAAATGCCACATGGGGAGCAGAGGCATCTCAGAAGGTTTTTTTTGTTCCTAATCTGTTTGCCAGTTGCCCTCTGTTGCTTAGCATCAGCCAAGCTGCCATCATTTCAGTGCATTCCCACTCCTCTCCTGGCACCTCCAAGAAGAGTATGCTTCTCTTCTCTAAATCTGGGAATGAGGATAAATGGTGCTAAAATTTAGAGAAAGAAGAAGAAGGGTGGATGTGTGTATGCGAGCACAAAATGTATTGGAGGGAGATAGTTGTCGTTAGAAGCCTGTATGAAACAAAACCAGGGGGCAGCTGAGTGTTAAAGTAAGGAGTAAAGGAAAGAAAGAGGGATGAAGAGTGGGGTTACTGTAGGAGAAGTGGCACTTCTGAAGTGAGGCAGAGCACCCTGAGGAGTAGTTTCCCTTACAGAGAAAACAACCATGTAAGTAAGGATATTGAGGTTTTATGAACAGAGAAAAGACAGAGCAACTTTACTGCAAATGTCTTCTAGATTACAGGTGCAATAATCAGGATTACAGTGTTGGTATTAAAAGGTAATAGCCCTTTCCTTTGTCACACCCAGGAAGGTACTTCAACTACATTTCTTAATGCTTCAGAATGCAGAATACTTCATTCTGTGTTTATTACTGCCTGAAGAATTTCTATAAAAGAAATTTCATTTAAAAATTCATATATTGAATATGCTGAGGGACTTAATTTTATAACGAACAGAGAAGCTAAATCTTGCTCTATCCATGCAGGTTTCAGAAATAAGAATGAAGCATTCAGTAGAGTTCATGAAGTCTCTGACAGCCTTCCTACCTTATTTTGGGTGGCGGGTTTGTTCGTAGCAGATGGGTGTTCATGCGTTCTTCTAGTGGCACTTGTGTCTGGGGAGATGGCGGCTGGGTACGTATCACTCCGAGTTCCAGATTTTTTTTTTTTGTTCAAGGCTTCACTTGGGCATTGCAATTTCAATAGTTCGCCAGAAGCCCATACCTAGATGATTTTTAGACTGTAATTCTATTCTTTCTGTGGTTGTGCATGATTAATAATATATTTATTTTTAATAAATCGTTAAATTGGTGTGGGGAAACAGGAAAGAAGAGAAATGAGTTGGAATTGTCTGGCAGTGCACATGCATTTAGCTATGGTTGCTCTTCAGTGAGGAGGATCATGGAGGATCTTTAATATGAAGGTGGGAATTGTTGTACTGGTTGCATCTCTGATCCATGTAGACAAGTGAATTTTATGTTCTTTATTGTTGTATTTTAAAGAAAGATTGTTAGTCTTATAGATATTCTTATTATGTACCTGCGTATTTTGTCCCTGTTTCTCACACCGTGGTGTGAGTTCCAATGTACATGTGTTCCAGTCTTAAGTATGTTTTTCGTGATGAAGTATTTATCAGATTTGAATTCTCCCTCAATCGGCAGAATTTAATCACTTCTTTTGTTTGAGAAACTAAATACGGATCACCTGACCGGCTTTTGTTTGCCCTGCATTCTTAAAAGGATGCTGATACCAACTGATTTATTCAGGTACCTTATTTTGTGCCTTAGTTTGGTTTACAATATTTTCACTGAGAAAATTTTGCACCCATAATTCCTTAGATTCCATGAGATACAGAAGTGTCTTATCATCAGTGCAGAGGAATTCTCTCTAATTTTGGCTAACCTGCAGAATGGCCTGTTTTCTTCTATGTGGAAGTCTTAGCTGCCAAAGTCTGGGGCTGCCATAGGTCTTACCACCACTGGTGCAGCACGCAAGGCACTGGGAAAATCAGAAAACTTGGAACAGCTGTACTGACAAATGAAGAGCAGAATGGGAGAGATTATAGCCAGACGAGACCATCCTATCACAGCTTTTCTGCCTGTTCTATGTCCTGTTTTTTCAGCAGTAACAACTTGCATTAAAATTGCTGAATATTAACTATTTCCAGCTCTGCTGTGGTGATTCAGAATAGTTGTGCAGGATAGGAGTTTCATTTTATTTTTTTAAATTGTAGAATTAGAAGGACCAAGGACAAAGGAATGACAAAACCTCACGTGGAAACTAAGTTCAATGAGCTTCTAAGTCAAGCTTTTGAATGTTATGATAGAGCAGAGTTCTAGTTCCCAAGTTCATATACATTATGATACATTCCTTAATTGAAAGGGTAAGTACCTTTCCCTAGTTCATACCCACAGGACCGCATATCTTTCACCACGGAGGAAAGTAATGCTAAAGTTGTAAGAGCTGACTGTAGAGACGGCATCAGCTTTCTTTCAGTGATAAACTTTGTAACCTTGCTGTGGTTGCCAGCCTTTGCTTCCTAACTTGCTTCATCAGCAGACTTTCTTTACTCGTAACTTTTTCAGATTACTAATAAATATATTAACAGTCTGTTACATAAATTGCATAGTCACTTAGCCTTTGCCAAGAGAAAAACTGACCATTTATTCTGCCTGTCCAATCTCTTAATCAGGGTTTGATCCACAACAGTAACTAGTCTTTTCCATAGAAAAGTACTTACTGCCTAGTTTTATTTTTCTGAAATAAATTACCGTAGAACACTGTAACAGAAGCCTTCTGGCAGTCTGAATCGATTATGTCGGTGTGGTGCCTCTCCTGCCCCCCACTCCTTTTAAAGCACTCTTTCATTAAAATGATCGAAAGAGAAGCAGATGCAGCCACAGTGTGAATGCAGGGGATGCACAGCTTCCTAAGTAGCACTGCCATGCGTGGCCAAGCTAGACATGCTGAAGGATGCTGTGCTAAATGGTAGGACTCGGAGAAGTTTGCAAAAAATACTCTATTTAGGTGTTGAAGATTGAGATTTTTTTTAATAGCAGTTCACACCCTTTATATTAAGAAACATCAGAGATCTTGGATAAGTTGCATCAGAGTTTGGTGATTTATTTGACCTTAATTATCAATATATCCTTAGAGGTTTTCTTAGTATCTCTGTTTCCACAGGCATTTCATTTTGGTAACTAAAAAGAAAAGTATTCCTCACTAGGTGCCTTTATTTTTTTGAGTGGGAACAAACAAATCCACTAACTCTTCAGCAGTCTCCCTGTCTTCCTTAGTTGCTCCTTGTGTTTCCATGTTATCAAGTGAATCTCCTGATTTTTTTTTACCAGTTTTGTACTTGGATATACTTGAGATTATTTTGCCATTATCTCATTTATTTCTTCCGTATCTTCTTTGCTGTTAGAAATGTATTTTTCTTAAATAGCTACTGAGACACTTAAAGTCTTTGTTTTGACTTTACGATGTCTACAATTAGACCTCTTATTTTACTGAATTCTCCTTAAATAAAGCTTTGCATTGTGGTGTCAATTATTTTACTTAATTCTGGGGGTTGAATTTCCTAGTATCGTGGCCTGTTTTAAAAGATGGCCATGGCTAAAGGGCCCTCTGGGGTCCTAGACTAGAATGTGGATTTACAGTATTCCAGTGATTCCTCTGTGGGGCTGCGTGAGTGCTGTTGCTTTGTGATGTGTGGATAAGTCTGGGCAGAGTTGCAGCATTGCCTGTGTCAGGCAGGTCTTTCAGCAAACGGGGAGTAGTTCTTCACTCCTGTCCTATATTTCAGTGAGATGAAAGGGAGGATATTCAGAAAGAAAAATTGACATTTACCATCAGAAATAGATTCTAATACTGAAATCTCTTAGACTACGTAATAATCTCCCAAAGGAAAAGGCAAGCAGCCTCATTTTTCAGATAATATATGGGCAGCCTTGCCAAAGTGCTCGTCATACTAGAGGGAATAGTATTCCATTGGTGGAGGAACAGGCATGATTATTTAATAGGTACTTTTTGTTTCTACTTACTTCTTTATGTTTTTTAATGCATAAATTTATATATAAATGTAGCCAAAATACTTGTGATTTGCCTGTAGGGCAAAACCTGGACACACATTAAAATATTTTCAGCACTCGACATAAACACAGCAAACAAAAGGAAGAGCTTCTGGAAACATCTGATGCTGTGGATTTATTTATAAAGTGCAAGAATGTTTCTTAAAAAAAATGTCCCTGTTTCTAGGAAAGCATTCGTGTACACCCCTCCTACTGCCCCTCCCTCCCCCCAAAAATCCAACCCCTACTCCACACCTAACAGACAAAAACTTGTTCAAAACCAGTGCAAATTAAACCCTCCTAACTCAAAGTAAACCTTGACATTGATCTGTTTATTCGTTTTTTACCGTTATCTAGAATTGCACACCATTACCTCAAATACGAGGTTGCTTTGTTTTGTGGTTTTGAACTCTATAATTTATTTGGTTTGGTATGTAACAGTGGTGACGTTATTCAGTGGAAGCGTGTCTTTCAGGGATCACTTACTTCCTACATTCTTATTATCAATAGTCAATGACAGGCAGTGATTTACTGTAGGGGGTGAGGTAGTTCAGTGAAGCCTTTCAACTATTAAGGAGCTTTTCAAATGAAGGGCAATTAGCACATAACATTGATATTTTTGCCTGAGTTGCCTGTGTTTCAGAAATCAGCACACTTGTTAATATAACTAATAGCGCATAATGTCAGAGTACTGTTGTGGGAAGGCTGAGGTAGTTAAATTCAAGTCCTTGGTTATGTATCCACTGCATTTTCCCCCATGAATATTACTTAGAGTACAGTTTCATGTTAATTGGTGTCACAATTAACTTGGCTTGGAATATTCTGCAAATTCAGACTTAAGTGTATTTAAAAGTTTTGCTTGCATTTCTGTGGAGTTTTTTATTGCAGAAATTAATTTAGCACTGGAAATTTTTTTTTAGTCCCTTTGAAAGCAATTGGTTGTATCCTTCCCAAACCTTTTCTCCTCTTCAGTTCAAATTCAGGGGATTTTTTTGCATCTTTACTATGTCACCAGTGGTGCATGGCATCTCTTCCGGTTCCCTCAAACCTTTTTTCAATTTTTGCACTAATTTGAGTAAGAATGTCTTAAATCGGGTAAAAAGTCTATATGCCTACTCTTTACCATGCTGATTATACTAGAATAGCTTATATTTGTCCATGAAACAAGTTTTCTTGAATGACTGATGAGTAAACAATTTTGTTAGGATATTTCATAGGCTGAAAATGTGGTTTGATAAATGCACTGTGGAAAGCAGGAGAGCTTTTCTGTCTTGCCTGCAAAGCCCCTTCTTTGACATTGTCAGTAAGTATTCTGCTTGCAAGGTTCACTGCTGCTTCTGTGAACTGTCAAGTTTTTTGATTCTTTATACTTTTAGAACAAACTGTAATCTATGTTGTTTGCAGACCATTATATGTGCAATGATATAAGCCTGCCTTTTTCACAATTTGCACTGGATCTTTTTTGTGTACTTTTATATTTCATAATATCTAGTATAATGTTTTCACAGCCTGCAGAACAAATTAATGAAATAATTAATGATCTTGGGAAAAAAAATAATGTAGGAAGTTAATTCTTTTGACCTTAACATCAATTTTTGTAATTTTCTGTTTGTGCTCTTCTGGTTTTCTTTTTGCTTTTTCTTTCAATTTCATATGCCTAGAAAATACATAATTAGAGTTGAAAATCGCTGGGGAGTGATTACCATAAGCAAGAATGAAGATATAGTTGTAATATCACTGTAGTAGAGTCCAACCTGCTTCTCTTTCTGTGGTTAAGATCTTGGAGCATAATGCATGGTTTCCACTCACTGCTTAAATGAATGTGGGATAAATACAGAGTGTTTCTTATATTCTTAAGAGGACATCAGCTGCATCCCGTGAATATGGTGTCCTTTTTGCCATGTCATGGTGATTTATTTGTGCTCATGTCATCATGTGCAATAACGACATACTAGGATAACCTCTTTGCATGATGGAATACAAAATTCATAAAATTATGTACAAAGGTTACCTTTATCTTCAAAGCTATATGTGAAAAACATTCAAATAGTGTTTGAAATATGGTTATTGAACTTATGAAGGTCTTGTTTCCGGTTGTAGGGCTGTTGTTCATCTGTGTTTGTGACTTAGAACAGTCATTTCTACCTGAAATGTGCAAATGCATCCAGAGCAATTTTTAGAGAAAGTTAAAAACACACATGGAGCGCAACAGTGGAATTTTTGTATATACTTATCCCACAAAAGCTATATTTTAAAACAAAATGCAAAAACATTCAGACTGCAACTAACATTAATCCCTATTATGTAGTTATTTTAAATACAGGAATTCAGAATGCGAGTGTGGTCACAGAGATTTTCCTTACATTTTATCTAACTGTCCAATTAATACTTTAAATAGGTTCTATTCAGTTTTTTACCACAGTCAACCACTAATGCGTATGCTGACGTTCTCAGTCGTACAGGTGCAGATATGCACAAAGGTCAGTAGCCACACTGAGTGTCATGGTTGGATTTTTTTCCATTTTGCTGTGCATTTATTCCACTCTTGATACACGTCTTCTGAGGACTGAAATCTTGTCACCAGCAACCTCTGTGAGGACTGCAAATGTCTTTCTGCAGCATATGAAGGGTGAAGATCAGATCCCAGCCCTGTTGTAACTACTTGTTGCTGTTTCTGACTGTAAAGTGGAAGTAGTCCATGTGTCTTAATCCTGTTGTCTCATTGCTGTTTGATCGTATCCGCTACAGCAGAATCCCTTCCAGGCAGACACCGAGAGTGTTTCAGGTGTCAGCCCACTGTTCAGATCAGCCAGATAAAACCCTGTCTGATCTGCATAGTTCTTTCAGGTAGAAGAACAGACCACAGCAGGAGCTGCTTCTCGTCCTTTGCTGAAAGCAGTCATTTCCATCTACACCGTCATTAGAAGTACAGATAGATACGCACAGCCGTCAAGCTGCGTTTTGGAATTTCCTGCTGTCTTGCATGCACTCAAATACTTTTCTGGTTATGTGATATAACAATGGAGCTTTATTACATCTAGCAAAGCTTTGGTGGCAGGTTGTCACACTTACCAAGATCTTGAAAACAAACACAAATTCATCCAGAGCCTGTTTTTTTGGTGGCTGCAGGAGCTAGTGAAAGAAATAGGCAACAGTCAAGAATGAAAACAGAAACTGAGAACATAGGGCCTTGATTTATTTGGAGTGATGAACTATTCTTCAACCACGATGTATGTCAAGTTAATACAAATACTGCAAGATGCTATTTGCTATGTTGTCATCAGTTCTGGGAATTTGGTGAGTGTTCTTGTGGAAATTTAAGGAAAGAGTTACAAGTTCTGTTTCATAGGGGTAGTAAATTACCGAAGCATTGCTGTAGTCAGCTTCGCGTGCCTACCACTGTCTTGTTTCATGGCAGTTTTCGTACTGAAACACCAGACAACTCAAGCCCAAATGCCTGTTCACTGGTCATTGTTTTCCTTAAACACATTCCACCTTTCCAATGCCAAATACCTCAGCTCTTTTCAACCCTTCTACTGCACAGATTGCATTTTCCACTCTGTACTCTCTGCTTTCCAAGACTGTCTGACCTTTGTGTTGTTACCTAGAGCTGCAAGTCTCAGTCTGTGTTCCTGCACGATATGCCACCAGTCTTGCAACAGAGCAAGTGCAGGAGCTGCTGCCTCGCACAGGAGCAAGTTACCGCGTCCAGCTAATCTGCAGTAACTTACTCCTGTGAGAGGTAGCGGCTCCTTTATTTCTCTGCATGCTCCTTTCTGAAAACCTCTTTCCATAGTCTGCACAGCAGCACTAGGATCTAGATAGCCCAAATTTCCAGTTGGTTTGTGTGTGACTGGTCAGAAGTTATATGTTCAGCTCCACAGTTTTCTCAGCCCTGTTTGGTAGCCTGAGCAGACTTTCAAGGCAGCCCTTGTAGTCTGAAGGTGTTGGCATTTGGGGTTCACATCAAGCTGAAGTGATGTCCTCAAGGCATACCTCCCAACAAGACATGGAGGAACTATTTGATGTCTACTTTCTGCTTTTACAAAGTACTATTTAACATCTGGTGCATTGGTGTGTTGGTGAGCTTGTGCCCAAATAGTTATTGGGAATATCTTTAAATACACACTTTCATCACACACAATAGCTTTTAGTGAGTTACTGGGAGCAGAATGTGTGTGGAGAAGAGGAAATGATCAGGCTTTTTTGAAGCGTGCTGCCCTCCTAAGTCCATAGTTACGAGTCACTTGACTTCCCATGGCCAAAGGCAGTAGGAAGGAGGCGATAGTACTGGGTCTGTCCCAGCCCCCAAAGCAAGGTCAGCTGTCTTCAGGGAGGGTGAGCTCTGAGGTAAATCAGCCCTCACTGCTCCTGTAGCCCTAATCCACCAGTCTTCTCCAGCCCAGAGGGCTGCTTTGTCACTTCTTCATACCTCTCACATCCCTCTTGTATTCCATTCATCTTGACCTGTATTTAATTGCATTTACCCTCCCTAACCCCACTGTTGCCACTACTTTTTCTTGGATCACTGTGCCTGAACATGCCTACTCCCATAGTCGGCTTCTCTCACAGGCATGCAATGCCTGGCTCCTGCAGGTTGGATTTTGGAAACAGGTATGTTTTGCATGCCAGAAAAGGACAGATCTAGGATTCTGAAGGCAGAAAATAGGGCATTTGGTGGTAATTATATGGCAACATTTTCTTGGTACTGTGAAGGCCATTAAGATCTAGACATTCTGTTGGCAAAAGTCATGGTTCATCCTGATACAAAAGAAATGGTTCATCCTGATACATTTTTTGGGTTTTATATTGTTTGCATGGAACATAATGATACAGCCCAAATTGGCACATCAAGCTAGAATTGTGCTCAGTTGTGTATATGGGATAGAAGTAGGGGAAGTGTAATGTTGCATATGGACAGCACATCTTAAAGAACCGCTGCTTATTGGAGTGATGTTTCTTTCCCTCTTCTTACAGAAAAAAAAAGGGAATTATGTTGATAATGTATTGAATGGAAGAGACAACAAGTAAAGTACACGTCTGTATGTAACATAATATGATCAGTTGAGGCAGCTTGGTGTACTGCTATATATTTTCCCTTAAAAGTAAATATATGTACTGAAATGCCAGTAGGCATTTGCATTTTTGAAAATTGTTTCTCATAATTCTAAAGTAATTGTTTGAAAGTGAAATTAAAAGTTTATAATTGCTTTATGAAACTATCACCACTCTTTCTTAGGCTGTTATTCATTTTGGCCAACTACAGTTGATGTCCAGCTGTTGGCAGGGTTAGGTGTTGAGTGCCGCTGGCAGTGTTTTGAGAATAGAACTCTGCAAATGTGAGGTAAGGAATAGAAGACTGACATTTTAAAAGAGGACATTGGAGTAAGGAAACATGTAAGTACTTATAAGCAAGCCTGCTTACAATTGGAAAGTCTTCAAAGGCAAAAGGTAATTAGTTGAGAGCAGTAAGATAGAGAATATCTGTATCAATTTAGACTTGTTGACATTTATGCTGTAAAGTTAATTTTACATACTTTAAAAATGCAGCCTGGTCTTGTGGTAAAGAAGAGCTACAACAATGTCTACGTATAATTCTAACTTTTCAGTATGTGAGGTAGTTTAGAGGCCAGTCATGCTGAGTTCCTGTGGCTGAGATGGAGATTGGCACATCTCTGCTTGATAGCATATCATTTCTTTGATACTGCCGCTGGTGACTACTGAGGGACTGGTAACACTCTCACAGTAGCTTGGCCTATCCAGAGCCTCAGCAGTGATTCTTGCCGCAGTTTGCTTACCTCTCCAGATTCTTCTGTATGAGCGTAGTATCTGAAATACGGAGGTTATGCTGAAATCATAGAATGGTTTGGATTGGAAGGGACCTCAAGGATCATCCAGGTCCACCCCCCTGCCATGAGCAAGGACACCATCCACTAAATCACATTGCTCAAAGCCCCATCCAAGCTGCCCTTAAACACCTCCAGGGATTTGGCTTCCACAATGTCTATGGGCTATCTGTTCCAGTGCCTCACCAATCTCACAATAAAGAATTTCTTCCAAATTTATAATATAAATCTGCCCTCTTTCAGCTTAAAACTGTTACCGCTTGTCCTATCACAATACTCCTAAAGATAAAAAGACATCAGCTAAAGATAAAAAGTCCCTCCCCATCTTTCCTTTAAATACTGTAAGACTGCTATAAGGTCTTCCCGGAGCTTTCTGTTCTCTAAGCTAAACGACTCCACCTCTCGCAGCCTGTCATCATACAGGAGGCGCTCCTCTGGACCTGCTTAAGTAGGTCCATATTTTCCTTGTGCTGAGAACTCCAGAGCTGGATGTAGTACTCCAGGTATGGTCTCACAAGAGCGAAGTAGAGGGGCAGAATCATCTCCCTCAACCTGCTGATCACACTTCTTTTGATGCAGCGCAAGATATGTTTGGCCTTGTGGACTGGAAGTGCACGGTGATGGCTCATATTCCGTTTTTCATCCTCCAAAACCTCAAGTGCTTCTCTGCAGAGCTGCTCTCAAAGAGAGCTCAAGAAGGACTCTGGAGTAAAAGAGTTTATAGTAATCATGAGACCTGGAAGCTTTTTAGTTGATCAGGACATTTAGGGGGAGAAAACCTGAGTATTTCAGAGCATTAAATTATGATCCTATTTGGATGCTCATTTCATCCTATTTGATTGCTTATATGGAAAACTGACTGGCTTTGCATATTGGTGATATAATTTTGAGCTTCAGAACTCGAGAGGAATCTTGAAAGTGGAAGAAGCAAGGAATGTGACCTTTTGTTTAAGCGAGGGAGTGTTACAATTAACTTTCCATTCCCTAACATTTTCCTAACATTGTATTGAATTAACATTGCCTTTTTAAAGTGACTTGTGACTACAAATAAGAAATTATAAATGAAAACCTTTTCAACCAAGGCAGTGAAAGATGAATAAATAGTAATAATCTCGTACTTCTGTGTCAGTATCAGTCTTATCAAGGAAGGCAGTTCCTGCAGTATGTTTTCAGGTTTGGGTGCACCTCAGTGATACTAAGTTAAACAGTGTAAACTGCTATGTGGACTTCTCAAAAGATTAATCTTAAGGTTTCCTTAGTTCTTAGTAAAGCTATCCTCAAGACTCTGTTTTTTAATGATCCTCCATTTCTATCTGGTGAAGAAAATAATGTGAAGAAGAATAACCATGTGGGAATAATCACACTCTATGTCTTTTACTTTTTTATGTCCCTTACTAGAAATACCGCTGATGGATGTTTTTATGCAGTTCTTTTTAAGAATGCTTTTCTTTTACTTTAGGTGCCCTGTCTCAAATATGGTGACATACCTTGAATCCTTTTACAGATTCTCTTTTAACCTTTTCCGCTACTTACTTCCCATGTTTCTTTTCATTTAGAAAACCCTTAAATATTTTCTGAGCTTGCTTTACAGTGGTAGGAAAAGATTTTATCAATATGCTGGCTTTTTCAGCTCTGCAGACTTGCATTTAGAGTGAATTTGACTTGCGGTGACTTATTTCTCCTCCTGACTTCCATATGTCAGCACTGCAGAGCCATTGTGGGACAGTACAGGTCTTCCCAACAGAGTCAGGCACACTGATGGGCAAAGAGAGGAAGCCACTTGCCCATCCTGTGGCTGATCTTCTCGGATCCTTAATAATCTTTCCTTCCTTTGGATATGTCTGTCAATACCCAGGAAATCTTTGTATACCACACCTAATTACAGAAGGATTTTTTGAAGATGGTGAACTGTTCGATGCCACTTCTCACTTAACTGCTTTAAATATGTGAATGTCTCAACTTTGGCATTTTGCTAAGTTCCACCTGTTCCAGTTTAAGGTCATATATACACCATACTGTTGTCAGAAGTGGGGAGAAACAGGAATGATACTAAGATGTGTATATTCTGTGAGGTCAAAATTGTTCACTGCCACCTAAGTTTCTGTTTTGTTTATGAAAGCAGGCCTGGCAATGGTGATAAATTAGTTGAAAATTACCCAACAGGTTTACGTGTAGAGAAAAAAAATGTAACTTAGTATGAATTAAAATTATATATATATATGCTCAAAAATACAAGAAAGATGCACCTCAGTGGCAGACTTAAGCAGAATGATGCCTACTTTTGTACTTATTTCTGATTATTTAATTTAATTTATATGTGAAGCCTTATTATTAAAGGGAATGGGATGTGAAATTGAAGGAAAACATAAAATAGCAAACTCTTAATGAAAACTTGGAACTACTGAAGAGTATGATGGGTTTTGAATGTCCCTTTTAATTAAAACAGAAACTCTTTCAAGGGTCATCAAAAAGTTCTCCTTATTATGAGGTGCCAGTACTTCAGTGCAGTGTTTTTGGAGCCTGTGAACTGGAGGGAATGACTGCTGTGCCTTTGCTTAGCAAGAGAAACATTGTGACTGTCCAGTGTGAACAGCCGGGTGCGCTCCTACCCTTTTTGCTGGCCAAGGATGTTCTTGTCTGCCTGTTGATAGCAGTAGCACCCTGACACTCCTCCGGGGTTTAGGGTTTGTGTAGTAAAAACATTGACTTGCACAGTATCTGCAGAAATCAAACGAACTCTTTTCCGGAAGTATCAACAGTTTGAGTTGAGTTATCCCACTGTCCCTCTGGATCTTGGTGGTATACACAGCAACTTTATAAAGAATTAAAAAGAACATCAGGCACAAATTGCATCAGGGACTCTTTTTTTTTTTTTTTTTTTTTTATTTAGGAAGCCATTAGATGATATTGCAGAGATTCTCTATTATTTCGCTGCTTGTAGCGATGTCATTTCTGTATTACTGTGTGTACTTTAATCTGCCATAATCTGTTTTACCTCTTAGGCGTGCTGCTCTGAATGTATGTTTGCTCATCCTTTCTCATGCTGTCCCTTTGTGTATAATGGTCTTTAATAAATAGGAAAGGCACATACTTGCTGTTCTTCCATGTTATTGAGTGATATCCATCACAAAGAAGCCTATGAAATGATTTTGTTGAAGAGCTGCTTGCACCATAAACACAAATTGCCAGTGTGCATCCATCTTTAATGTGTGTCTTTCCTTTTGTGTTGTAGTTCAAATTGAATTGTGTGATCAGATTTGCAAAGGTAGCTCTTGCTGTCATAATGAAGCTTGTTATCCTGCTATAGTTCAGTAACAACTACTGGAGATGCAAAAAAAACCCCTTATGGATATAAAGTGATATCTTAAAAGATTTTTTTCATTTTTTTAGGCTACTCACCCAGAATGTTGGTCTTCTTTATGTTGGAAACTTTGACAGACCTTTTGCACAAATTAAGGTACGATTAATAAGCTGAGGGGGGAGGAGGTGGCTATTTATATTAATTCACTTCTGTATGATTAGAGTCTTGGTTTAGAGTACTTCCAGGTTATCAATAGAGCTTCAGGAAAAATAATGGGAAATAGTAATGTTGTGATGTTTACCTTATCCTGGGTTTGCGTCTAACACATCTGTGTTCTTGTCAGAGAAGATTAGTTTTTCTATCATCTCTTGATTAATTTTGACTGTGGTTTAATTATCAGAAGGAAAATGTTCCTTTTTTTTCTCTTAGGTTACGTTGTCAATGACATTTCAAAACAAAGCCACTTTTGGTACTCCGTAGTTCCTAAGTGATCCTTGGCAGGGAAGACACTGCAGTAAAAAGCACAGACTGTTTTCCTAGGATTATTAGATTTATTATGAAAGACTCATACAATTGCTGGAAAATAATTTGTCTTTTATGACTTATTGTTTCTTTTTCTTCAGTCGAACAATAATGGTTTCACATTTTTAATTGACAGTTGCTAATTAGTTATTGTCATGTCACTTGCAAACAAAAAATGTTTTACAAGAATATATGGACTGATTTTGTCAAGTTTCATTGGGGTTTTCCCTAGGATAAAGAGAGGGAGGCATTAGCATGTCAATCATTACACTGGGATGTGGAAATATGCTGTTTTAGAATGCTGAAATGTTCCCATGTCCCAGGTGATACCTTGTAATTAGTATGTATTCTGTACTGTTGGCAGTGTTGTTCCCTCTGTCGTGTTCACATGTTTTTGCCTCTCAGAATTTTAAAAGCCTGGGTTTTGTTTTACGTCAAAATGAAACTTAATTTCCAAAACTCAGATGTGTTTCTTTACCATCCCTAATTACATTACTACAGAACAGTTTTCCCAAGAGCATCTAGCCAATACGTACTTTTTATAAATTAAAAACAGTACTAACGTCTAAGTTACTTTAAAATAACAAATGCATGTTTTTCATCTTCCTGCTCCTTTTTTCTCCTTTCCCCAGTTCTTACCTGTATATTATTCAGTTTGGCTAATAATCAATTTAATTTTTTCTTGCATGAAACATCTTGTAAGAAGTGTCATCACAAATAAGCCTGTATTATTTTGGTGATAACTCTTCAGAATAGTGCTTGTATAAATGCCTTGTGGAAGTTCTGTCACACTGTTCTTGCCTTCTGAATGAGGCCCCATTCCCACCTTCACCTGCTCCTTCCACTTCTAGTAATAAGGAGCAAAATGGGGAGTTTTTCCCCATGGCTTGGAAGAGTTTCTGAGTTCACTGAGTGGAGCGAGAGAGGTGTATACTGCATTTGCTCTCAGCTGTTTGCAGTTAGCAGTGCTACTCCTCCCGCCACTTGCAGCCAGGGACAGGCCCTTCTACTCACAGGACAGCAACAAAGCAGATGCTGTGCAGGGTCAAACTGCGGGACTGACCATCGTGTCACTGAAAAATGCCTAGGTAAAGAGTACAGGATAAATTCAAGTATGCAGCCAGTTTCATGCAGTTTGCACACAGCACCTTCTCTTCTGGAGGTTGTCTCTGCATCCTGGTGCTTAATAGATTCTATTGGACCTTCCTCTCTGAATGTGCTTAAGGGGTTTTCCACTAAATTTCCAACATACAAAGCTGTACGGTCACTGTGAGTTTATAAGGTATTATTTTATTTCTTCTAAATCTATTGCCAAATAATTCACTTTGGTTCAACCTAGGCCTTATGTTAAGTCAAATGGTGAGCAGTCAATCTGTATTCCTGACTTCATCTTCTCTTCCACATCGCCCCAATCTTGTATCTTCCAAAGTACAAAACCTTAATCTATTTAATTGCTCCCTGGGTCCAACCATTCGGTATCTCCGTTTTTTGTTCTTTGTACCCTTGTGTATTTCTTCTGTTGCTTTTTTTTAAGGTAGGGAATGGCACAATAGTCAAGATATGGGTACGGTAAGGTTTCCTGTTCTGTTTGCTGTTGTTACCTTAGGTATGGTAAAATGCTTGATAAATATTTCTGACTTACATTTACTTTGAGTAGATTACTAATAGACTTCCTGGTAATGTATCACTGGTGTAGTCTTGTCCTAAATGTTATGTTTGTACAGGATAGGTAATGTGGATGATCAAAATAAGTTTCAGGTTCTACCTATGAAAAACAAAGCTTGTTATCCACTGTTACTGTAAATTACATAGACATGTTTGAATAAGATAATTCCACAAGTGATGCTCTCTAAAACATAACTTTTAATTTTGGAGCTATAGGCATTATAGCAAATATTTGCACACTGCTGCTTTGCTTTGTTTCTAATGCTAAAGGTGATCCTGAAATGGTAAGCTAAGTTGTCTCAGAGTCATCTCATCTCTGCTGTGGCTTGTATTATTAGCTGCAGCTGTGAAATGGCATATGGTTAACGCAACCAGTAAACTTTTTTAATTGAGGCTCCTATCTGATTGCTTGGAGATTCTAGAAGGATGTTGGCAGCGTGACAGCAGGAGGAACTGGGTGTAGAGTGATGGGTTGCACCCTCTTAGAGATCTTTGGCACCAAAAATGAGAACTAATAATTCACATTAAGAGTTGATGCTGTGAAAAAATGAGTATGTACTCTGGAGATTTACAATGGTCTTTTGTTACCTGTTGGCACAAGTTTCTTTCATTCTTCCTCCAGCAGTTTTTCAGGTCTTTCATATGTGGTTGCTGATGTTTCCACCTATTAAAAGACCTGTGAAACACACTTGGTCCTGCAATAAGGCAGGGTCTTTGTAACCTTTTAGTTCAGATATGCTTTTGTGCACTGTGTGATGGATTGGTCTCTCATTATATAAATTATCTGCTCATGTTCATTTGCACACATCCCACTTATTAAGGTATTCTATTAAGATATGGCATTTCTTGCCAAACATGTACATTATGGAATGCCCCAAACCACTGCACTCTGTTGGTAAAGATTTATTATTCAAAGTGAGCCGTTATTATGCAGCAGTACTTCCAATGCATTTTAGTGCACTTTAAGTTTGACAAATAGGAATGTTACCAGACCTTTGAAATATTCATAGCAACATATAAACTGCTGTGTTAGTATTCATATGTTCATGTATCAATTTACGTACATTTACAAAACTGCAGAGAGTGAAACTCCTTGTCAAAGTATCCTTTCCCAAAAGCAAACAAGTCTGGTTGTCCAGAACTGTGCAGGAAGATAATTGCACCAGTGTCTTTGATGATGAAGACTGTAGGTGGCAAGTCTTGGAAGAGATTTCGAAGTACTAATGTCTCTTCTAGGATGATTTTTCTATGTCTTTCTTTCTCATATGCAATAACTCATTAATATTTATATATATATTAATATTTATAATGTTTCTGAGACAGATGAACTGGTAAGATTAACTGAAATTACCTGATCTTCTGCCTCCTGACTTGTTTTTAGTGGTATCAGTGGTAGTGCTTCATAGATGTTTGATCTTTGTACTTCATTATACAAAAGGAATGTGAAGCCTTCACTCCTCAACCTTTTGAGTCCTGTATCTGGTAGCAGCTAGATTAGAAGAAACAGAAGAAGGCATGTTTTCCTGGCTAGAGGGATCTCCCTGGAATTTTTCTTTTCCGATAATGTGCCAGTTCATAGATATTACAGGATCTTGCATGTTGCTACTTAGAATAGGGTTCATGATACAGAACATTCAAGTTATTGCATAATTCTTGGGAGTGCTTTTGTCCTAGAGCAATATTTAGTGAGTTCCAGTAAGTTCAATGGCTCATAAAAATGATAGCTATTTTGGTTAGCTAGTGAGAGTACTAAATGTATTAATGATTTGAAAGTCAAATTTGCTGCAGCAATGAATTCTCATTTTATTTTCAGGGTAATGTTCTTTAAGGTTATATTGAAGGAATAGATTTCATATAGAGTAATTCTTCTTCTAATTTTTATTTTTAAATGAAATTGTTCTAATTTATTGTTTAATTCTAGCATCTATTCAAAGATGGTGTAGAACAGTTTCACTATAAGTGTTTACTTTTTGTATCTTCTCATTTGAGTAGCTACCTTATAGGAATAGTAGTTACTGTCATATACTTCTGCATTTATTCAAGAACTTTGGAGCAATTCAGCGATTTGCAGCTTTCTTTGGAGATTAAATGGTTGTATTTGTTAAATATCTCTTGCAAACTGGATGAAATGAAGAAAATTTATCTTAAGTGACAATCTTGATTAGCAAGATAAAGTACTGACAGCCGGAACTAACTGGCAAACTTTCTTAAATCTAGATAGAGTAAATATTGTGTGTGTTCTTTTACTAACAATGAAGCTATTAAAGCAAAAAAATTATAATAGACATTTTGTGTTTATTAGAAGTAACTCATTTCATTGTCCCAGCACATATGATAGTTACCTGATAGAAGGGCATGTATGGTATTTTAACCTGTTTACAGAACAAGAAGTGTTCAAAACATGTATCACAGAATCACAGAATTGTTTAGGTTGGAAAAGACCTTTAAGATAGAGTCCAACCATAAACCTAGCGCTGCCAAGTGCACCACTAAACCAAGTCCCCAAATGCCACATCTACACAAACCCATATGACTCATTATTTTTAAAATAGAGATTTGATCAATGTCGAATGGAATGAAAACTTAGCTACACGATATCCAGTAATTATAACTATAAAGAAAATTATATTGCTTAATCAATTTATTAAGATTGAAAATTTTTGCGGTTCAGTTCCTAGATGCTTCTGGGATTAGGGGAAATTGTTCAGTACTCTGAGTTCTCCATTATTAATCAGTAATGAAGCTTCTGGCAGTCTTTACTATTGAGCTAATGACTAGTTTCATTTTGGGCTCTTAACACATTAAATTACCATTTAAATAAAGATTAATTACTGCTATTTTATTTTTAGTATTTTAAGAGTAGTTATTAAAAAGTTTCATAATAAATACTACTCTGTTCAGAATAGAATCGTTCAATATAAAAGGATATGAGCACAGAAGAGAGTATTTAGGAAACAGTGATGTGTTCTTAGTATTTTCTTTCTATGGTAGAAGCTCAGTGGAAAGATTCTGAAAGTTCTAAGGTAACTTCTGGGGAATTTGGTGCTGTAGTTACCGCAGTCTCGCTGTCAAAGGAATCAAGCTGTCTACTCTGATCTCCAGCTTAGTAGCTATTACCTGTGATTTTATTAAATTTGAGGACAGTGTTGCTGATTGTTGAGACAGCTAAACCTATCGCCTACACTCTGGGACTGCAGTTTTCTTCTAAGCTATTATTTTCCCAACTGCCTTATTTTCCCTTGGCAAATATACTTTTAACTTAAACCATAATAAAGCATAGTGAAATTCTGCCAGAGAAAAGCCTTGCAACAGGTAATCACCCCAGAGTAATTTCTCTGATCACATCACATCAAAACCAGTAGACCCTCCAGATACAAATCCATCCACCTTTACTTTAAGTACCACAGGCAACTTATCAATGCCTCAGAGAACTTGCTGTGATGTACCCAAGAGCTGAAAAATCTCAACACAGCTGCTTTACCTACATGTAGAAGCTGCATTGATGTCTGAGAACCAGGCGAGACCTCCTTCCGGACTCCTACAGTATCAAATAACAGTAGATTATTACTGAAGTGATTGCCCACAATTTACTAGTCTTTTCCTGAAAGGCAAAGACTTGAATTCCTGAGCTTGCTGCCTTCAAGAGCTCATTTCTTAAGCTAGGATAAGCTGCTGATTTCTTGACTGAAGCTAGCATGGTTTTCTTCCCTAAGTGACAATGACTTCTGCCACCAGAGCTGGGTAAGACTACCACTGTCTACTCCCAGAGGACAGATACGGAGCACCTTGTTAGGGTACAGCTCTTCAGACTGCTCCAAATTTAGAAGGAGAATTAGTCCAACTTTCGATGTATGCTCAGTTTCTGTCTTGACAGAGATCCACAACAACAACATGCTTTGTAGAATCTTAGCAAAATACATGTATAAATTTTCCCTCTTTCTCTCTCGACAGCCAGTAAGAATGTTTTAGTGCCCTAATTATTTGATGCTTTGCTTATTAGACTTCCCTGCATATTGATAGAGGTTTTTGCTTGCACTACCGCAGCACAAAAGGATTTCTAATTTATCATGAAATCATAACCTGAGTTTTGTTTCTTTTGCCTATCTCCACGTTTTATTATTTTGTTCTGTTAGTGATATGTATTTGATATGAAATGCCATAGAACAGAACTTAGGACTATCATGTCTTCAGCTTGAATAAAGACAAATACACCCCTAGAATCTCTGGAGTGAGACATTCCTGAGACAAAGGAAATACAGATTTATCTGTAGGTGTTCAATTCTGGTTGCTCAGGTTGAAGACAAATGATTTCAAACTGAAAGAGACACCACTGGGATGAGCAGAGGCCTGTCAAGTTCAAGAAAAATAGTGGTTAGTTAGCTTAGCAAGATAGTGTCAGAGAAGGATTATTTCACATTCATGTTAGCAGAGTCAACACAGGCAGTGAGGGAAAGAAGATTATTTTAAACTAGGAAAATAATGATAGGAGAACAAATGGATTATGCTGGACAGAAATAATTTTATTCTGAAAGTTGAAGAACACATTTTACAGCTGCAGATCTGGATCCTGCTTTCACTAGGAACAAGCACCTTATCAATGTTGAGAGTTATGATTTGATGACTGTGACAGAAGGAGAGAAACTCAGATCATCTGAGTCCCTACGTTTCATTAAACACAGTTACTCTGAATTAAAGCACACAACCAAGGATAAAGCTGTATATACTCTACCTCTTCTGAAGTTCAACCTTTATCTTTAGGATAAAGTACTCAACATTAATAATATATATTTATTCTTATTAACAGCCTCCATACAGAACTAGTGGATGGCGCTAATGTTCTATAGACTTTTATGGGATGTTACAGCAGGATTTTCTCATCTTCTTCCTAGATGTGGAAACTGCACTGGGCATTATTGGAAGCTACATAAGGAAATCCTTCTCTTCTTTTTTCTTATTCTGTTTGTCTTTTGTGGAAACCACCTGTGTTTGTGTGTCCTGCAGAAGTCAACAGATGGAAGCAGTTTTAGCACCAACATTTAAAAAGTGTGGGTGATTGCTAGGTAATATTTTAAAATAAATTTCTCAGTGGAGTGGCAATTTAAGCTTTGTTCCTAATGTTTATTGTTACAAGACAATGACGTACAGTCTTCTCATGGGAAATCATACAATGCTGAGATAATACCTTCTGGTGCTTGATCCTGCCCTCCCTTTTCACTCTTTTCTTTCTCTTGTACTGATTTCACATAAATAACTGAGGCAAATTCAGTATCTTTTTTTTCGTCTTAACAGCGCTCACATGGTTTGAGATACATGAAAAGTTACTTGGCATGGGGTTATGGGCTGTGATTGCCTTTCTCAGGAATGCAGGAAGGTTTTACGTTAAAAATAAAGTTAATTCTCAGCAGCGAGAGGGTTTTCAGGAAGGCAGCCTAGGGCTTGAAGTAAACGTAATGGAACCCGGAGTGGTTACACATCTTGCAATCTTCTGTCCTGAGTTCAAGGTGTCTTTCCTTGTCTTTGTGACCTTAACAATAATCTGAACATACTAAAAAACAAAATTCTGAATTTGGTACAGCAGTACCAGAAACCCTGAGAGGTGAAAAGCTGCCCCACCCACACAGTCTATATCTTGTAAAGAAGATGAGGGAGGTGCTAGAGAGAATTTACCGAACCAACTGCAAGTTAGAAAACTTCGTAAGGTGCCAGCAAGTAATCACCCACTGTTCATTCCTAGGTTACATGTTTGTTAAAGGTACCAAATTTAGCTCGTCTTGAAAATAGGATACTTTTGAAACACTACTTTAAGAATTAATTAGGAAAGAAAAAAGGAAAAGCATATGGCTTAATTCATTATACTTCGATTTCCTTTCATTTATCTACATTTTGAGATTCTTTATTGCAGCTTTTGTCAAAAGCAATTGCTAGTTCTAAAGGGCAGGGCATCCTGACTGCTTGTGTGTTTGTATAGTACCTGGAATATTAGAGCCCTTGGTCCTCCCTGGAAATGTTAGGCACCAATATCATAAATTAATATTAATGTATTTTATGTGTGCATTTATATTGCAGTAAATGCCAGCATACAGTGGGCATATTTACTCTCTATAGACACATTGAGGGGGGGAAAATGCTAAAAAAAATAAAATTCATCTACCATTGGAACTGGTGATGTAAATAGAAAAAGAATAACAACTAGAAAATTTGTATGAGCACTGCAAAAACTGAAGCAGTGATTTTGTATGCATCACAGTTGCTGCCCCTAAGAACAAAATGTTTATGAGCTATAATTTATAAGTGTTCTTTATTCTGATGGATCAGATAGTCCCCCATTTAGGGTTTTTTTTCATGATTATGCCCATGAATTCAGTTAAAAAATTGTTCTTTGTAAAGCATGTGGTGTTCCATAGAAGTCCACAGAATTGGGAAGATTATCTCTCCAGTTTTATGTTGTTGCTGCCAAGAAGATAGAATAACTGGTGCTTGGTCTTGGACCATGATTTTTTTCTTTACTTTTCTTTTCTTTTTTTCTTTTTCTTTTTCTTTTTTTTTTAATTGGGCAACTTTTGTTATTTCAGCTCCTGGTAGATTTTTGGAAAACCAATCCAAGTTTGTTCTTGCTAAGCAGAGGGTAAATTAAGCCTTCTGGAAAGGTTAAAATAATAGCTAATTGATTTTAGATCTTAATTTATTGGGGGTTTTAAGTTTTCTATTTACTTATGTATTAACTATTTGAGAAAAAAAAGTCTTCAAATGCTTTTAATGAGTGTTGTGAAAAATGAACAGATTGCAGTTGTTTTAGCCATCCATTTCCTGGGCTTTGGAATACAAATACATCCTAGTAATAGAAAATCAGTATGGTAATACCTCATTTCTCAAATAGCCTAGAAAAAACAAGTGCTAACAAAGGAACCTGAGTGAAGTTTAAAAGAAGCAAATGCAGGGTCTGTGCGAGGGACAGAGCATGTGGCAGAGCAGGCTGGAGCTTTACTGGTTGTCCTGCAGCTCTGCAGAAAAGTACTGCAGGGTCCCGGTGGCAACAAGCTGAATGCAAGCCAACCATGTATCTGTGTGCTGGCCAGCCATGTGCTGGGTTGTGTTAGCTGAAGCATAGCCAGCAGGTCAAGGAAAGTCACTATTCTCTGTTCCAGCATCTGTGAGACACATCTGGAATAACCTTGCGCGGTTCAGGACTCCCCAGGGCAAGAGAGGTCACCTCTTTGAGTGACTCCTGTGGGGATCACAATAAAGGCTAGAGTATGCGGCCTGTGAGGAGAGGTTAAAGAACTTGAGTTTCTTTGGTTGGAAGAAGAGAAGGCAAGGGGAATGACTAATTGCAGTCTTACATTACCTAAAGTGAGATTGCAGAATAAAGAGAGCCAGAGACTTCTCAGGGATGCATGGGGAAGAAAAGGGAAAATTCCACTTGGATGCAAGGACAACATTTTCACAGTAGGTTTGGTCAGGCGTGGCAGCATGTTTTCTGGAGAGGCTGTAAAATCTCTGTCTGTGAAATACAATTCAAAAAGGCCCTGAGCGACCTGACTCATCCTTGAGGTTAACCCAGCTTTGAGCAGGAGGCTGGCTGGGGCGATGGCTGTATGTCTCTTTTAACCTGAATTTTTCTGGTTCTGTGACTTTCTAGAGTATAAGCAGTCACCACTGTGAAAGATAACTAATTCTTAAGGATATATAAAACCGCAGCATTTATTGTCTGTATTGGCAAATGGTACAGTTGGATGTTTCTGAGCCTCCACTGTTACAGATTGAATAGAGCTTAATTTCAGTCCATAATATTAACATGGACTGTACCAGTCAGTTCTTGCTCCTTATCTTTTTTCCCTAAGGCTGTACCCATAACTGGCATTATACCATTATACAAGGCTTTCAGTACTTCCATTCTTAGTATCTCTTATTTTCTTGTTAAATGGTTACCTTTTTAAGTGGCTGGTTTTCTCATAATATCAAAAGTATGAAAAGATGTGCTTTTTTTCCTATTAAGAGGCATTACCTTCCTAAGATCCTC
This sequence comes from Cuculus canorus, assembly GCF_017976375.1. Taxonomy (NCBI): domain Eukaryota; kingdom Metazoa; phylum Chordata; class Aves; order Cuculiformes; family Cuculidae; genus Cuculus; species Cuculus canorus. Next base: position 22,032,492 of record NC_071403.1, on the reverse strand, counting down.
TGGTCCTCTTTCAAAGAACACACTGCATTCTCTTCACCAAAATGTTTATTTAGAAGAAGAAAGGGATTTTTTTTCCTGCCTTTGAAGTCATTCTGCAGCTATTTTCACGTGTGAGAGAATACGGATTGTTTAATGGAGTGTGTGGTTTATGTTGAGAATAAAGCATCTTTGGCTTAAACTAAAAATCTATGAGCATAACTGGAACTGAGAGAAGCTGGTGTTTTCAGGAATATCTGTAAAATTTAAGAGGTTTATAGATTATTTAGAGCCATATAACTAATTTTAAAAGAAAGATAGTGAATAAGAAAAGAAATTGGAAGTGACAGCAACTGGCTAGATTAGTAGCAAAGCTCAAGAGTAACACGCTGTAAGAAGAGCAGCCAGTGGGTAGCTGTTGGATGTAAACATGCTGAGGAGACTCCATGAATTCATGAAATGGAGTTAACTGTTGCGCATAATGGGTATTAGTAAGGGAAGATGAGTGCCTAACAGCATACAACATGGGACACCTGGGTACTGTAGAAACAAAATCTGCAAATATGCTGGGAAGGCATAGTTGTGCTATGTGATATTGGCACCTTCCCTTCTCCCCTCGTCTTGTCTGCAGCCTCTGTTCCAGCAATGACACTGACCTACAGTAACACTTAGGAAAAGCCTCCAAAATTAGTCCCTGAGACCATTCGTATTTTCTTCTTCAGTTCTTTTGGATGGAGTACTTTTGTTGTAATACATGTGAGATTAAGAAAAACAGCAATTTTTTATCGCATTGAGGTGGTTGATTTGGAGATTCCTGGTTTGTTTCATTTGATAAATAATGAGACTTGAAACCAGCAGTAGCTATGATTATATGTGCCATCAGGCTTTAGCTTTCATTATTCTCTTTCTTTGTCTCAGCATTCCTTCTTGAAAACATTGGCTTTCTTATCTTCCTGGTAGTTTTCCAAGTATCTGCCTTTGACCCCATACAGATATTATTCTGAGAAATATAGTCCTACAGAAAACTGAATTTTCAAAGTGATAAGCAGATTGTGCTTACAGTAGCTTTCCTATATCCAGTGGTAAGAAAACATACTATGATAAATTTGAGGATTAGGATGTGCAGACTATGTCTCATTAAAATAACACATTAATAGACAGTTTATTTTCCATATTGAATAAATGGCAAAACAAAAGAGTTAAGTTGTTTCTTTGAACAATAAAGTTATTGCTCCTTACCAACTAAAAATTGCTGAGAAAAACAATGGGAATGAGAGGTTTGTTTTAGCAATAAATGAGCATAGATATTGCAGATATTTCTCATCTGCATTGCATTGAACTCTCATACTTGTCACAATGGAATAACTGATCGGGTCGTTGTAACACTGCCAGATTTCTCGTGCTTTAGTGCAAGTTGTGTTTTGCTATTGTCCTCATCCTCTTTGTCATATTGTTCGTTCCCAGGCTTCAGTATTTGTGAGTGTTCTGGCTCCTGTATGTGGGTGATTTGGGGCTGTCACTATCTTTTGTTTTGCCTTCTTATGTTTTACAAAAATCATGTTGCAGAAGAGGATGATTTGTGCATGGTGGTTTTATGCTCTTGAACATGGTAATCTGTTGCTGCAGCTGTTCCTGCGTTATAAGTGCGTTGTCAAACCTGGTCTGTGTGTGCCTCTGCACACAGAGGGCGTAATTTGTTCTGAGTAATTGAGGATACCTTGATGACAAGAGCTGTCTGTGGACCCAGCTCCTGGGGTTGTCTGGGTTGCAGCCGTGACTGTTTTTCCTTTGATGTAGACAGCCCCACGCTTGGTTTCCATAAATGCAGTTGCATTTGCATTTTCTTTTGACTAGAGTACAATACACAAACAGTATGGCAATGTGCTCAAGGTTCTTAGAGTTTTAGGCAATTTAGGAAACTCCTTGTAGTTAATTGTCTCCTCAGAGAAAGCAGTGTCTGAAATTTGTGTGTCTTTATTGTTTCCCTCAGAAATTATTCTTTTCATGTCATATTTTTTATCATAGTTATTTTTATTAATCTGTTCTGATTTTTGAAACCTGTTCTTCATCTTTTCTTTCTGCTTTAGACCTTTCTGCATTAGAGGCTTTTGTTGGTACTGTAGGCAGGTGAAATAAAATCAGTAGAATGGATAATAGTTGAAGAGAAAGACTAGATACAAAAAATAGTTTCTAAATAAAATTATAGAAATCAGACCCTATTAGAAATCTATTCCAATCAAATGAGACAAACAAAAGGTATTTGGACAAATTATTTTAGGTCTTTTTTTAAACATTTTCTTAATTGTTTATTGTTAAACATTATCATGAGAATATCAGCCAAGATCAGGCTTTGGTGGGGAAGAGCAAGGAAGTTGTTGTAAACAGTTTATAGGCGTCTAAATTTGTTAAGCTTTTTAGATGTGAGTTATTTCAACTCTAAACTGAACAAATGAGGTTGAACTTGATAAATGAGTTTGAACTTCTAGTACCTTTGCAAAATGCAGATGATAGTGTCTTTAAAATAAATTACTCATGAATAAATCAAGATGTTGAAGTTGCAGAGGGTGAGAGATGGTGAAACGGGGAAATTCTTCGACTAGGAAATTGTTTCTGAGACCTTTCTTTATAGTATATATAAAATGCATAGTGAACATCATGAATGAGAAATATTTTAAATGTCAGATAGTGATAAGATTGGAGAAAAACGGTCGATGGAAAAAAATGATCATATTGAGAGGTACTGTGCTGGTTTAGGACTGGTAAAAGGCAAATGCAGATTAAATTTAGATAAATGAAAAAGAATAGGCCTGCAAACAATAACACAGAAGGCAGAAGAAATATCAAATGAGATAATTATTCAGGATATCAGCTTACAAAGGAAAATGGGTTGTGGATAATATCCTGTCTAATTATAATTCCTATAAAGGAGGATAGTCACACAAACTAATTTCAGACACTATGAACTCCACTGGCTCCCTCTGCAGACAGTGATAAACAGTTTGAATCCAAGGGTGAATCTAAGAATCTCTAAGAAATAAACCTGAGTTTTCTTGCTGCGTTTTTTTAAATTGCTTTCTAGAGATAACAGTCTCTCTCAGTGCTGGATTACTTACCAAAACTAGCTCCTAAATTTTAAGTACCCAAAGTAATGATGCAAATACTCATCTTGCAAGTCTCCCTGGAGATTGTGAGATTAAAGGCTGGAATAAAACCAAATTCTTATTGTACAGTGGTTTTAACTGCAAGTGAGCATTTCCAGTATAGTATTCCCCACAGACAGGTGTTGTGGCTTAAATGTCACTTCAGCTACTGCTAATAGATTCCTAGAGATCCATTTTTTTCCTGCCCTCAATATAATCTGTAAAACCAGGTTAAGTCCTGCAAGCTTAGGGTCTGTTAGGCCTCTGATGAGGCAGTTGCTGGCTCTTACAGAAGGTTAGCAAATAAGGAGGAAGGTGGAATTAAACTAGATCAGACCTCATGAAAGGCTGGATTGTAGGCAAAAAGAGGAGATTTCATACTAGTGCAAGCAGAAGGATGCTTATCTCCTACACAAGGAAATGATAAATAGCACCTGTACAATTCAAAGAATGCCTTTGATGCCTAGCAAGCAGTAATCCTAAGGGAAAATATAGGCAGTATATTTGGCAAGAATAATTTTTTTTTACATTATTAATTCATTCATCTATTTTCATGTTTTACAGTGAAATGCTTAATTAAATTATTTTTTCATCAAATTGGCTTTGACAGTTTTCATGGCAAGGGTCTCTGCTTGGCAGTATTCCAGAATTGTTATAGTACTTGAAAAATTTCACATTGGAGAAAGAGAAATACATGTATCCTAAGACTTAGTTGAACAATAGTGATGCAGTATCTTGTTATGTAATAGTCAACAAACCCATTATTTATTTACTTTTTGTTTGACGATAGTAAAACCACTGCAGTTTTATCTTTTTAGCCTAAAGTGAGAATAAAAGTAGAGAATAACAGAGCTCAGTGGTGCTATTGTATTTCAGCAAATTGAAGTTTTCAAAATGCCACTTCTGCTTCTCTCCAAAGGAAAAAAAGGTTGATTATAGAGAAAATAGAAAGTTATATCTTTGGAAAAAATGGTATAGAAACATTTGAAAAGGAAAGATCAGAGATGTGGCAGCTTTGTTAGAACCATTGTGCAGACATTTTGTTTGTATTGCCAAGAACTGTTGAAGTTTTCATTTACTAGGGAAGAAACTGTAAATATGCAATATTGCTTCTTATGTTACTTACTTCATCGAGCTACTGTGTAATTGATATATTGAAAAATTTCTTCCACTGACTTTACAACCGGATGCTATAATGAAATGTCACTGCTTTTGAGAAAAAATGTTACTTTCCCATGATTAGCTGAAGTATTAAAACTGTTTCGGTAAATTACTCTATTGATTTTAGCTTAATGTGTTGTAATAAAAAATACTTGAGTGTGTTCTCAGTTGGTAGGTTCATGCAATGCTGTGCTGTATTCTGCACAGGCATTGATGCAAGGATTTTATCTATTTTTCATACACAAATCAGGGGGATCAGTGTTGTTACAGAAAGGAAGTAAAGACGTGGGTCCTGCTGGAGGATAATTCTACTTAAGCTCTGCAGAAGGCATCCACGAGCTTTCTTTCACTGGCTTATCCGAGTCCCTGAGATTGCTCCAAGTAGGAGGGAGTAGCAAAATATTTCTGTAAAGTGTCTTGGTGCAGCTGTTCAGGCTGCTGGGACTCGGGCTGTCTTCTAGAGGTGGTTCACACCAACCATGATCCTCAGTGCCTTAGGGAGCTTCTCATCACCTACATATAAATACTGTGCTACACAGTACAAATAAAAATGCCCTATTAATGTCATACGTTAACCTACCCAGCTGTAATTTAATAGTAATGCAAACAGGTGCAACCCAGCTTCTACTTTGTTTCATTAGTGGGTCATGGTTAGACACATTTGATTGCTGACCATTGCAGGAGTGGATTAGTTAAATATTGTAGCATTTCTTTTTTACAAACACAGCCTCTCAACAAACCCGTGGAAGAAAACTATGTGGAATGTAGGAGAGAGGCCAGTCTGTAATGGAAGCAGTGTACAGGAGTATCCAAAAGCAGAATTAGAGAAAAGAATGTTTTTATCCTTCTATACAATAATGCAAGATAAAAATTACTGTATCTTCCTACGTCATTACATTCTCTTTCCACTGATTACCCCTTGGATGCCATTAATGCATAGAAAGATTTCAGATTAACTTAACTTCAGCAGAAGGAAAACAAAGGACATCGCTGTATAATTTAAAAGGACATTTATAGATCAGTGATTTAGAGGTTTTGGACTTACAGTGCTGAAACTAACACTAAACCAAATAGACCTTGAATTACTTAATTACTAGCTTGTTAAGATTTCATTCAAAACTTTAAGAATAATTTCTGTAATTAGTAATTAGTGCTAGTAGTTATAGCAGAAACTACAAACCGTTTCAGTTCACGGGTTCCCCCGCTGTGTGCACTCTTGCCTAACAAATCAACTCCCATTTACCTTGGGCTTTTCAACTGTAGAATTATGTATGTGAAACTCTTTTATCTAAAGGAAACTAATGAGGTCAGTTTAACATGTAAAAATATAATTGGAGATTATTGGACAGCAGGTTAATGCCATGCCATTACCTGGTTTTCCTTTGTCTTTTCTTAATCCCTGTCCAGTGCTGCCTATTTCCTAGAGAATAACCTTTAAGAATTTATTTTTCCTGGCTAGAATTGTTGGTGACATTGTTTGGCTCTAGCATGGGTTTATGATGCTACTTGTAATGCTGTTACATCTTGTGAAAAGCAAAACAGATGTTTTTGGCAGTAGTTCTTAAGAGAACTAATACTGTTTCAATCTTGGGCCTCAGGTGGGAGAAGACAGCTGCTCAAGCACAGCTGTAGCACTTGAGCAAAGTATTCAGATAATGCTCTCAATTCTGGAGAATTTAAGAATTGGCCCATGCAGAGGTCTTTGCAGGCCAGAGCTTTATGACAAGGTTTTTTTGGTAAGGTCATCTGGTTAGAAAATGCAAGAGACTTTCCTTGGCTTTGCTTGCCTTAGCTCATGCCGGCTAACTGGATGTAGTTGTGTTGGGAAATAAGAATGAAGACTAAATATTGTCGCCTACTTATTTTGTTATTTATCTACCATACAATAACAAAGTGTATGAGTAAAGCCATGAAAATTGTGCTCATGTACAGTGGGCTTTCCCAGATTTCCTGCCTGTTAGGGGCTTGGGCAGGACCAACTATCAAACCGTCGATTATGTCCTGTTGTCAGCTCTCATCATTCAAAGTTGTAATCCTGTTTAGTTGATAGTACAACAGAAACTTGGATAAAATACTTATTGATTTGTCTAGAAACACTGCAGCCCAAACAGACCAAGAACTTCATAGATTTCTCAGAATCCACAAAATCCTCTGAAGTCAGTTGTAACTCTTTCAAGTCCATGAATATTGTCCATTTCTCAGTCTGCAGTCTTGTTGCCCCACCCCACATCTATTACTGTAGTGTCCTGGGAAATCTGGCTTCCTAACTGCAAATTCATTAATAACAATGAATGGAAAGGAAGGAGGGGCTTGCAATGAAAGGTAAAGCAGTAAGAACCCCTCTAGAGCCTCATTTACTGACAAATTTGTGCCATTGATAGATTAGCTTTTGCTTACCTTGCTTTTAGGGGACTGACCTCATCGGCTGGCAGGCACCATAAAACCATTTGCAGTGTCTGAGCCATGATTAACTTCCCTATCTAGCCCCTTCCGTTCTGTAACCCCACAATGATCAAGAAGACCTGCATGCTTAGATTTTAGATTATAGGTGAGATTATACTGAAAGTCCTTAATTGCTTTTGAAGAAGGAGAGGAAAAAAGCTTTCCGTGATTTAAGCCTGAAAGCCAGTTAGGCTTTGAAGTTTAAGACAAACTATTGAAGAAAGGGAAGGAGTTCAAGCCAGCTCAATGCTATAAAGGCAGCTGAGAAGTGAGTTAGGGCAGTTGACTTTCACTACAGCAGTTGCTTTGATCAAAGCTAATTTTTGAAAGTCTGCGTTAAGTCAGAGCCATTAATCTTTTTGTTGTGATGTATTATCAGTAATGGGAAAAAAGATTATTTGCCTTCTAATTGAAATCTTAGAAGGATGAAAACTACAATGAAAAATCCTTAATATGGCTTTTGCAGCTTTTTTCCCCAACACGTCTTTGTTATATTGTTTGGATTTTATAGCACTGCTGAATAGATTTTTGTTGTGGTTTCACAGCTCTTGGGTTTGTGTTTTACATTATTATTGCAGTGTTTTGTCAAGGCGTTAATCAGCTCCCTCATGTAAGTGGTTCTTGCAGTCACCTGAAACGCATCCTGTGTCATTAGCTACAAAAATGGAGGTTGAGTCAGGAGGGTTGTGAACTTTAATCTCAGCGATCAGATGTAAATGGCGAGGCTTTGAAAATCATTGTAGTTTGACTTACTTTGTTGTCCTGTAGACAAAAATTTGAAGTTCTTGCTTCCTTACATGAAACAAATTCAAAACCTGAAAAAATTCGTTCAAAAATAAGAAGTTATTCTGTTGCAAGAGATCTGTGTGATTCCAAGACCTGTCACTCCTTTAAAACACTGAATATAACAAAGACCGTATAAAAGCTATGATGAGCAAAGCTGAGCTGTGAGCTCTCCTCTTTTGCACAGCCATTTGGTTTATAGGAGGCTTGGTTGATGACAAACCAATCAGTCTAGCATAGTGGATGGGGTTTGTCTGATTTTTTATTTCCTACAACTCTTGATATGCTTTAGTATCAGAGTAACTAGGAATTGCCTCTGAAATGTAGGAAGGAGAAATGTACTACTTTTTCTAAATGTTTCCTAGGCAAAAACTGAAACATGTTAAATATAAGAGATTAAAAGCAAGTTTGCTTAGTTCTGGTCTTAGCTTATGTGCACATTCTCTCTGTACAATCTCAACATTTTCAAGTATTAATAGAATTTCTAGATGTTGAAAACATTTATAAATTTATAATCTTGCTCCCTGCCCCCAGCCTTCTAATAATGCTTGCATAGTGTCTTTAATAATTTACATATCACTTAGATACCGGTATTTGATAAAGTCAGTATGCCAAATTCAGCTTCCAATGTTATATATTCCTTTGTTTGCCCACTATAGTGAAGAATACAGAGTAAGATTTAGACTATATATTTCTTAATGTTGTTATTCAGTAATGTTCTGAGGCAAAGAAATTTGAACTATGGGGAAAGCAGAGCTACTAACAAACCAGTTTGGTCTTTGTTAGGCGGTGGAGTAGACATATGAATATATTACATATGATTATCATAAAATTATGGCCTGGAAATTGAACAGTCATGGTGCTGCATTTTAGACAGTACATTTATAATAAGCTTTAATAAAGTAAACATTTTTAATGAATATAAGAAGAGACATTACTTATGATCACAAATGTAAGTTCAATTCCTGCTTTTTTGAAGCTCAATTTAACAAAGCAAACAAATTTCCTTGTAGTGTTAACACAGTTGTTCTCACTTTAAGCATATAAAACTGGTTGTTTGGGATCTAAATGGAAGAAAAGAATGTGATTCATAATGGCTATAATTTGAAAGCTGTGTGTTGTTACAAGTAAAAGTGGGTTTAAAATATTCACTTGCAATTACTTGCTACTTTGGGTTCTAGTTTAAATTTCTTTTGGTTTATTCTGTTATCATTTGGCATTCTTATATATTGTAGTATATAACCACGGTTTCTAAGAACATTTGAGAAGGCAGATAAGCAATGACTAGAGTTAGGTTTAGGGCCCAATCCTGATTAGTGTGGGCTAATTGATCTTAGGAAGCTGCTCAGAGGTATATAGCTGACAAGGATAAGAGTTTGTAGATCCAGAGCCCACGTGAAGAGTGACAGATTCTATCTCACTCGTAAAAGTAGTTTTTCCTTAGATGAAGCAGAAAGGCAGCTGGGAAGCTCCTGATAGCCCAGCCCCAGGGAGTCACCCTGTAATCCATCCCCAGTGGTGTGACAGCAAGTGACAGAATCCCTTGTAGGGTGTAAAAAGCACAGATAAAATGAGATTAATTTAGACTCCTACAGTGGCAATAGCTTGGGTACAAAGAAAAGATGAAAAACTGTCATATGAGAAAATACACTGTAGAATCTATGTGTGATAAATACAAATATCTGTCAAAAGAGCCATCCATGTAGAGGTGAAGCCCAACATGTGAAAGGCAGAAAATTTCAGGAAAACTTTTTCCTATTCCGATACAGCCGTCTAGGCTACCTTTTATTCATTTTGAGGCATAGAAATAGTTGCCAAATGTAGTAAAATAGTGATAGCATTGCTTTGTCTCTGGAAGATTTGTTTTGGTTTCTTCTGATAAATTATTAAAGAGATCTCAGTTTCCCTGTGTCACGGGATTTCCTGGTAGCATGAATGGAAGTACCTGAGGGGTAATTATGATGAGGTTTAGAGAACTTAATGGGGGTAAATGTTTTCCCTGTTGTGTGACCACAAACTCTCTCTCTGTTTCTCCATTTGCAACCTGAGAGTAGCAAGCCATATGAAATTCATAATTTATGAATGAGCTAAGTGGTGTTGTCGAAGTCTGTTTTTTACTGTTGGTGCATCACTCTTGTCTCCGGATCTTTGTGTCTTAGCATCCAGTGCTGTCAGTTTGAACTGATGCCCTTTTGCAAAAGCAGTCCGAGGGAATAAAATACGAATCAAAGGTTTAAGACTGGCTTTCAGGAGCTAGCTCCTGTCAGGTAGAAACAAAGTCTGCAAAAGATATCAGGCTGTGGGTGAAATGTTTCCTCCTGGAATCATTTCTACATCATGATTACAGCTTTTTTTTTTCTGTCAATTTGCACTGTATATCCTTGTTCTATCATAGAATCATAGAATCATAGTCAAATCATTAGAATTTCCTATACTCATGTTCTCATCTGTAATGATATGATTAAGTGCTTTCCCAGGATAGCCTTTGCCTATAGACACATTCCTCTGGAAAGCTGGACATGCACTAAGGCCATGCACTTCAAAGCTTTCCTTCAGGTGTATTCTCAAAAAAAAAAAAGGGAGTCCTGTTTCTTACAACTCATTTCCTCTCAATTGCCTTGGTTTGACATGAAGGTCCTTGGAATTTGCTTGTCAGCTTTAAGTCTTCAGTCTCCAAAAAGATCTCATTTTGATTTTGGCTTATTTTTGTGTCTTCAGGACCTGTTTTTTTTATTTCTGTTCCTTCTTTATTTTTTTCTGTCTTCATCCAATTCCTTCAGGAAGTCTTGACCCACCTTCTTTCCTCAAATTCCCATTTAAATGTTTTTTTCTTTGTTCCCTGCCTGTTGTCATTGCTTCTCCTTGGTCTTCAGATGATGCCTTTACTGCTATGGAGTCATAGTACCACTGGGCAGGTTAATTCTCTTTGTGTCTAGGAATTCCACATTGTTTGAGAAGTTTGGAAATAAAGTCTATAGTATTTCCTAGTTTTGGGAAGTCACAGCATTTGAGGGTAATGCAGAAATCCGGATTTGAGATGTGCTGTTTTGCTAGAGAGGTTTTATTTCCTGAACTGTCATTTGTGACTGAGTGTATGGCAGTACCCGTAGAACAAGGAGCTCACAAATGTCGTGGGTTTTGGACATTTCTTGGAAAAATGTGGTTTAATTTTTGCAGGATGGCTGACTAGAAAGGTATGGGCTCCAGTTCTCCTGTTGCGGGAGACTGGAAACCAACCAAAAGGTTTCTCCCTCATGTGCTGCTTTTATTTGTTTGTTTGCTTTGGCTGTGAGAATGGATCCTAAAGGAGAAAAGTTACTTATGATATCAGAGAGAGGAAGAATTGCTTTCCAGGCCTAATGTGGCAGCTTTAAACTTTCCTGCCCTTCAGGCATTGGAACTTGTGTTTTAAAAAAAGAAAACAGTTTGGGTACTTGGGCGTATCAAAAAAGGAATGCCTTCATTGCACGTGCCAGCCAGAAAAAGAAAAGGCAGATTCTTCTTAGAGAACAGAAAGCCATTACATTTAGAATCTATTTTGCCTGTGTGTTATGGTTCCTTTTTTAAGTTCTGTATTGAGAAATAAAGATCTTTTTAATTTAAGATTTCAGCTGCAGCTTTTGCTCATTTGTTCTCTCATGGAAGTTAACATTTTCTGCATCTACTATTACAATCGGTTCTTCTGGGATCTTAGAAATAGGCTGATGACTAGAGATGTGGAATAAGCAATAGAACTAGGTGAATTGAATTATTTTCTTTCTATGAACGTTTGGTAATAGAGGGGAAAGTGCAACAAAAAGGCATTTAAGGAAAGAAAGGATTTGAAATAGAATGTGTTAAGATTTTGCTTGCAAACTTTACTTTGCTTAAAGGGGATTATTTACTGAGTTAAAATAATTTCAATTGCTTTGAAAAAAATATGCATATAAAAATAAAGTGTTTCTTACAGTCAAGTCTCCATTTATCTAAAAGCTTGGCTCCTTTTTCCTTTGTGAAGAGCTTGAATGTGGGGAAGGTGGACGTGTTTGTAAAGTTTAAGCTTGTCTATTGTAGACGTGCTTCCTGAAATATTAACCTTAAAATCTAAATTTTCATTATTAATACCTCTTAGGTAAAGTAGTGGCTCGCCCTGGAATTTCATTCTCCTTCGGGATTAATGGTGGTGAGATTAATGTTTGAGTGAAGTCTTCACAGAAAATATGTGTGCTTCGAGTAACTGAAAGAGTGACTCGACTGGTAGAATAGTCTGATGATGAAGTGCGCTCTGGAGATACACAGAAAAGCCTTGGCCACTAGTAGTCAGCAGAGATAATGCAGGCATGTTCACAGGATTAGAGCTAACTACTTTCAGTGTAAATAGTTTCTGCTCTTTTTCAGCTGGATGTAATGTTTTTTAACATTTTACTCTAGGTTAACATAAAATGTGGCTGTATATAAACACACTGTTGTGATTCATCTCAGTGTCGCCATTATCCTGACAGGCAAGATAATTTGACATGAGTTAAATATTTCATTTTTTTAAATATGTTATGAATTTCTTTCGGAACATAGGGGATGACGAAGACTGGAAAATGGGAAACTTCCTAAACCTTTTCTGTCATCATTCTTAGAAAAAGGAATAAGCTTACCCCACCAAAGTTTTTCCTAGTTAACAACCCAGGTGATGATGAAAGTGGAAAGCCTTTCTTAGCAGGGAGAGGAAGATAACTGTTATCTTTGTGTAGCCTGACATTCTTAGGCAGTGGTCTTGTATTACATCCAGTCTGATTTAATAATGAGCTGTTGCTGAAATAGGGGTGAAGCTCTTTGCCCACTTTTTTTCCAATCACATCTCATAATCTAGCAGTTAGGTAGTGAATCAGCTTCCAAGAAGCAGCTCATCTGTATTTTTGGGAGATGATTTCTGTTGGGCAAGTAAGCCGATTCCTGATGACTAGATTGAATGCAGTTAGGAACAGTGAATGTTCCTGCTGAGGAACAATCTCCTTCCTCTTGAAAGGAAAATCGTGTACAGGTTGGTGTTTGTCTTTGCTAAGGACACAGTTGTGGCCCAGACCAGAGACAACTTCTGATGCACATCACCTCGGACATCCCCATGCCTGAGACATGATCCTCTGGGCTTCTGATTCTGACTGGCTCTCTGAAAACAGGCTAAGGATAAATATTTAAGGGAAGCTCCATGGAGTCCTTGGTGTGGTGGGAGTTTACATCTTAGAACTGCTGAATGCTGGTTCAAAGTGTTTTACGTACAGCATCACAGAAGCATTGCCACTGTACCAAAAGCATTGCTGCTGCTGGGGATAAGGATTTTGGCTGAGAACTGCCATCGTTCCTAAGATACTGCTCCCATTTTTGTGAAGCACCAGCTAGGAAGAGAAATGGTGATGCATTATTTAGATACTCTTATGGACTGTAATACTTCAGGGGGAGAAGGAGAGATGAATCCAATACGGCAAAGGGAGAATTGAGAAGACAGTGCTCTGAGCAGCCCAGAATTAATTCCTAAAGGGAAGGAAATTCAAGACACTTGAATTTGACAGTGTTCATGTCCTGCTGTAAAGCTGAAATACCAGAAAGTAGCACGGAAGTGATAGGTAGATCTAAAGTGTGAATTATAGGTACAAGGATTGCTATGGGCTTGTTGAATCCTGTGCATAGACAATTCCCGTTTAGAAATCTACTAAGATGCAACAGTAGAAGAGTATTTTTAATGCCAAAGAAGCATGTTTTGCTCTTAGTCTTGATCAAATGCCCAGCAGCTCCTAAAATGTGTTCATAAATGTTGCAGTAAGTAAATTTAGAAGACTGAGGTCACTTAACAAAGTATAGAGAAGAGCAGGTGCTGTATTTCTTCCTTTGTAAAACAATTACTACAACTTGAAATTGTTAAGCACTATGTTCACTACTTCTCTAACAGGGAATAATCATTTAAATCAGGGCTTTGGCAGGTGTTCATATTTTGTGGAAAGATTTACCTTCCAAATTGCTAATGACTGACCAAGCAAGTATCTAGATAGTTAATAATATGGCTTAATTGCCACAGTCAGCTAAAGCTACCATCTAATTTATTGCTGTTCTGAGCATCTGAACACTAGAAGAATGATAAACCATGAGGAAGCTTTATGAGACGGTTGGTTAGTTGAAGTCATTGTTTGCAGCTTCATGCATTTCTCTCTCTAGCAGGTGATCCTTCTAACATGTCCCTGCTTTGGCACAAAATCAGGCACACGGTCGTATTCCCTGCTGCCTCCACTTCCACTAGGCAGCTGTTTTCAAAGTAATACACCCTTCCCAAGGCACTGCACAGCCAAGAGCTTCTTCCTGCATTTATGTATCCATAGCACGCTAGAAAAGGATATGTTTTTCTACATACACCTACTGAAACATAAATACATCCACAAATGTGTGTCAGTCAGACATCTGGACTGTATATAGCTTTTCAATGCAGATGGAAAGAAGTGATGTGCTGTGCAGAGCATGTTGCAAAGGAAAAGATTGCTGACCTGGGCAATTAGCTGATTTTATCCAAGTGATCATTAGCAAACAAACTTTGCTTAAGAATTAAATGATTTTAGGAAAAAAACTCTTTGCAGGTGATAGAATGGAGCAAGGAATAATGTGTGACTTGAAAACCTGACTCTGCCTCTGTCAGTCCTGCAGCAGGACAGGCCTCGGTCATAAATAGGTTTGACAAAATTGTCTTCCTGTTCACTTGACAAGTGAAATCTCAGGGCTTCCTACCCAGGAATGAGTGTGAGTATTCAGGGTAAATACCAAGAAAAATGTTAGGATTCTGTTTATGAAATTGAGGATAAATCCTGTACCATGCAGTATGGAAAGACTCGGTCTATGCTCAGCACCTTTTCATGAATTAATTGCCTTTATCTGGGGATTAATGGGAAATGGTTTCACCGTTTTTTCCCACTGTATGTGCTCTTAAGCTGCCTGGAGACAGTTATGGCCTTTTTCAAATCAGCATCCCTCTGACAGTAGTAAATTCCCATGTCACCACTCAGGAGCAAGTAGACGGCAGAGGTGAAAAATTATGCTAATGAATTGCAATAACCAGTCCCTTTTTTATGAGAGCATTTATGCATAAGATCCTGAACCCAAAGTGTTATATTACCTTGTACAGCTTTTTATCGGTTAACTATATCAAACTAAACACAGCTAGCAGCTAAGTACAGCTTTATACTTCTGAAGAGGGTTTTTAGAGAAAAGTGAAGTATATGGGTAGAATTGTTAAAGCACTAGATAAGGTTCTTTGGTTACTATGGTTACTTGAAAATTTTGCATTGTATCATAGATTAGGATGCATAGGATGAAGTAGCCGAAACAACTAGCAAGTCCAATGCATATAAACTGCATTTACAAACCACACAGCGTTGCCAAATGGAAAGACAAATAGCTCAGGATATTGGCTGCTGATGAATCTATGAATCAATAAAGGGAGGTCTGATGGAGATGTGGAACATGTGTGATTTAAATCCTGCATGATTTTGGAGTTACAATCTTAGTTTTAAAGAAGAAAAAGAAGGAGAAAGAAAAGAAAAGAAAAGAAAAGAAAAGAAAAGAAAAGAAAAGAAAAGAAAAGAAAAGAAAAGAAAAGAAAAGAAAAGAAAAGAAAAGAAAAGAAAAGAAAAGAAAAGAAAAGAAAAGAAAAGAAAAGAAAAGAAAAGAATCCTCAGTAGTGTAAAGAGTGGAATGTTTTTCCATAAGCTCTTTCTAGTATTGAAATCTGACATTTGGCTTTGAGACCTTCAACAAAGAAGGTTGATGAAACATGGATAATACATTTCGTGCACTTAGGCTGGCAGTAGCACTTACACTGGAAGCAGTTTATTCCCATGGAAACCTATTTGCATTTGGGCCAGAAGTGACTTTTTTCCCTCTCTGTTAGAGCTGCTGATGTTTTCGCATAATATAATTGCTGTATATTGACAGCAGACTTGAAAAGTATTTTTAAAATGTTGAGTAGCTGAGCATATGTATAATGGAGATGTAGTCTGCGGTTTTTCTGTGTAGGATGGAGGCATATTGCTGAAAAGTGCAGGGCAGCTTTTGATCTTCCATTATTTATCCAAAAAAGAAAGAACAGAATTAAATATATTTGAATTAAAATATATTTATCCTGAACATTATTTTTTTTTCTTTTTAAACAGGTGACAAAAGAACTGAAACAGTACGACAATAAGATTATAGAGTGCAAGTTTGAGAACAACAGCTGGGTCTTCATGAGACAGAGAATAGACAAAAGCTTTCCAAATGCCTACAGCACTGCCATGGGTGAGTAGAATAATATGTATTAAACATTTTTGAGGCTTAAATATTATTTTTTTAACTCTGTTGTAGTTTAAGGAGGAAAGATGCTGTCTTCTCATTCCTGGTGTGGTCCTGACTTCTCTAACTTATTATAGTAATACTTCATCTTATGTCATGTTTAGCTTTTATACAGCATGCATCCTTTGGCTTCAGGATTATGTGATGAAGCCAGTTAAACAAAAAGTCTGATGCAATATTTAATGGATAATGCAGAAGCAAGTGCCTAAGTCTTTGTAGAACAACAAATACTTGCTCAAAGAGACTTTTTATGGTAGGACATGCCTTTTAAGTGATACCCAAGAAAGTTTTTCTTTACAATGGCATTGCAGCAGCAGTTAACTAACATCAGTTCCTAGTGTCGTGTTGGATTGCTGGTATGTAATGCAAACTGGTACACTGTGAGTTGAATTTGTTGAACAAAAAGTCCATTATAATTTCATGTCTGTTCAGAACACCCAAACCATTATTTCGCAGATAGAAAATGAATAGGGTGATAAAATTAATAGGAGAAAATGTCATCTTAAGTTTCTACAGTAGTTGTACAAACAATGAAGAGGGAAACAAATGCAGCATGGGAGTATATCCCTGCAGAATAGTGAGACCCATGATCTTCTGCCAAAAAACATTTTGCCATGTAATGTAAATTAAATGATGTTGTTTACTTCCATGTGAAATGTAAGAGTTTGCATAGAAGTGTGCAAGGCTGAATAACAGTAGTCATGTTGATAGTGACTTTTGCTAAGTGCCAAAATAAAGTTTAATCATATTTAAGAGCATGCTGTTTACTGGGGAATGCATAGATGATGAAAGATTTTCTCTCACCCATTCTACTTGTAGTTCTGCCTGAGCAGTGACAAGATTTTCTCATGTAAACAAAATGTGGCCATTTTGCAAAATCTCCGAAGGATTTATTTTCTCCTTTGAGACTTTTTTGTTCCCTTCTCTAGATTGTTTCTCCTCTATTTGCTTTGTCTTGATGAAAAATACTGTTTATATTTACCCATGGTTGAAATAGCAACAAAAGAAGTCCTGTCTCCGCCTTGCTTTTGGACTGGTACCTCTCAAATTGAAAGAAAAATCACTTTTTGAGTGATTAAGCTAGGACAGCCCTTAGAAGTTGATATCGAGTTACACCAGCAGCCTTGTGGCACAAATTCTATTCCTAAACTACTGATAATCATAATGCTTTCCAGCAGCTGAAGTGACACACTGTGCAACTTTTAACACAGCTTTCCATCAAAAATAAATGAGATAATAATAATAAAATAATGCTATGAAGGTGTTTTATTAATTGTAAAGTAATGTTTTGAATGGTTCTGGAATTCTTCAGGGAAGAAAAGAGTCTTTTTAAGAGTCATAAAATTATATGTTGATTATTATTCGTAACAATGGTATAGTGCAAGTGCATTTTAAAGAGTCTTGATTCTGTTCAGTACTCTAGGGGGGTCAATAGATTGTTTTGCATGAAAATTACATCCATACTGTGACCAATCCTTACATGCAAAAAATTATCCTCCAATATTGTACTTTCTGCCAAGATAGTCACAGGATTCCTATTTAATTTCTTGATATAATATATCATTATGCTTATACATGCATGCCTTGGCCACCGTGCCCTTTCCTCCATCTTATAGTCTGATGTGCTAGACACATAGCTTGCTTGGCATTGAGTATTTCAGCCACATGAAGGTATAAAGGTTTAAAAAAAAAGTACTGTGTGTTGTGGGTTTATGGTATTTATAGTAGTTAGTGTTGGGGGAAAAAAGTTACCTTGATTTAGAGGTGTTCAATATTAAGCCAGTCTTGTTTCTAGCTACTTGGATTTGATGAGTGTTTTAAAGCTGTGTCTCACACGGCCTTCATTGCTCATGCTCGTTTCAATAGTTTGTGGTGTTTTTATATTTGCCCTATGAAGCCTACACACGCACTTGTTTTGTTTGCTTTAAAAAGAGTGATTCCCCTGAGTTAGGGGCCCACTACACTGCTTTGCTCTCTGAGGGGCAAAGCAGGGACACTTGACTCCTGACACAAGCATCTTATGGAAGCCTGTGATTAAGGCTGAACGCTTGAGCCAAATTGTGTTGATTGAGTTATTGAAGTGCTGACTAAAACAAATTTTTTTTTAGTAACTTGAGAATATATTCTTTGTTTCCAGCTGTGTGCAACAGTATTCAGAATCCAGTCACGAAGGAGATGCTGTTTGAGTTCATTGACAGATGTACAGCAGCTTCTCAGGGACAGACGCAGAAACACCACCTTGATCCTGACACTGAACTCATGCCACCTCCACCACCGAAAAGGCCGGCTACCATAACATAGGGCCTTGGTCTCAGCAGATTGCAGGTTTACAGTTCTGCAGAAGGTGAAATGCAAGTGTGAAGGCTGGAAAAAAAGAAATGAGAATTGCTGTAAATACTTGGGTGTGGGATTTTGAGTTTGTTGTTCGTTTCTGGGTTGTTTTTTTTTCTTTCCAAAGTCCACGTATGAATGGACATGGTTTTCTAATTGATAAATTCAACCTTACCTTAAGGTATTTGAAGGTGAATTTTCCAAAGGTTCAGATCTTCGTTGTACTGTTCTTGTACAATTAAGTCAATGGAAAGCTGCCTTGTTTATATATGGATCTCTTTTCACCTTTAATTTATAATGTCAGCAATCTGGAACTGAGAAAACATTGGGATGCTGTACTTTTTAGAGGCTGTGTTTAAAAATAAACAGAAGTGTTTTTTATTGTTGTTATTCAACTGGTTGCGATTTGTCGCCCATAGGTATAACAAATCATAGTATCCCCGCATTTCCGAGACTTCTGTTTAACAGCATACAGAAATGTTGTTTGTGCTCTGTGTTGTTTAAAAACTAAGCCACTTTAGATTTCACCAATTTCAAAATTAGCTTTTGTTGTTGAAATATTAAAAACGTGAATCCTTCTTGTAAACTGCATCCCTTTGAAAGGAAATGTGCTGGGTGTTTATTTTTTCCCCGTTTGAACCTAACACACCAAATGTACAGCGGACTGATCTTAGCTTTGCTTTTTTTAAGTTTATCTGTAGATAAGGAATACACCAAATCCTTAGTATTAAGGTCTCTGTTAAGAGACTGTTTTTAGTACAGGGCTTAGTTCTCCACAGTGATACTGTTGTAAATGTTACTAAAATAAAGTATACATCACTGGGATATGCAAGAGTAATAAGCAGTGCTAATCAGGCTGTCTTAGATCCAGGCACAAAATGGCAAAAGAAAACCCAGACAACTCCTATGTAAAAGAGAAGGTAGTCTCAGTAGGAGACCGCTGCATCAGACAGAAAGTCTCCTGGTTTAGGTAATTGCAGGGAAAAATAAGCCATTAAAGAGAGGGAATGAGTGTCCCAGGGAACAGGACACTCATTTTCAAAGGTGGGGTTGGGTCTCCTGACGCACCCTGCTCATCCTCTGGCTGACTTTCTTTCATACCAAATGAAGAAGCACATGAATGCCCTCCTGGCTCTTGTTGCAGTGCACTGGCAGATGTTCATAATAATATTAATTTTGAGAAGCTGCGTTCTTGTTGTCTGAGGGAGGAGTTGTTCTGAGCTGGGATTAATTGGAAACCAAATGCAGATTTTAAAGTTTACTGTACATTTATCAAGCAGGGATCGAACTGGCTCTGTCTGTAGTTTACTTAGTGTATGAGTCATACATTCATTCAGCAATCTGATTAGTGAAGCTCATTAATTTGTTATAACTAAAATGCTTTTCTGTTTAAATGAGTTTTAATGTTTAATGCAAAATTAACTCCTGCATATTTTTTTCCTGTATGGAAACTTTATGACTATGCTTTCTAGTGGCTTCTTTAGTTGTTTCAACCTGTTGTATAAATGCATCATTTGGACAGCATTCCTAGTGTCTTTTTCTGGGATATTCCTGATGTGTTTTAGAGAACTTGAAGAACTTCTATAAGTTACTTTTTATACTATGGTAAAACTTGAGGGGAAAAAAATGCATTCATCAAAGTTCTTTTTTTCAATTGTACATAGTTTCTGCATATTGTCTATAGAAAAGATATAATATCACCTATGCAAGGTTGCAAAATTATCTCCTAAAAAGAGCCTTATGAATCTGATGTGAAAACCTATGCAGCCTCTGTGCATCTTGTGTTGAAACACACAGTAAATTATTTCTTCACTCAGTATAAATAATTTCCCCCGATTATATTTGTCATTGAGATTGTTATAACATATACTTTGTCACTGATCTTCATGGTTCTATGGCAGTTGCAGTGTCTATGATGATTACAGCCTTCTCCATGGGATTAAGACATCTCATTCTTTTTAAGGATGTGTCCAAGTTATTTGTGTCTTTCTCCTTCCCAGCCTTGGATGTTGTATTTCAGTAAGACTGAGCTTCTGGTTTGTCTCTTACTCCAGAGCTGCAGCACCACAGGCTGTCTTCCATGTGCGTTACACCAGGTTCCTGAATCTGTTGTGGCCCTTGTATTTTGACAGTGTCTGATTTTCCACGCTCAGCCTGAAATGGATATTTTGAAAGAGTAATGACTCTGAGAAGGTTTAGACTTCCATGTTCACATTGGATTGTCCAGGTTTTCTTGCACTGACCTGTAGCTTTTTGGAGAGGTCAGTTGCCTTTGCTTTTCTGGAATATGAAGCAACTGGGGAAGTGTTGAATGAAGAACTTGAAAACAAATGGAATTTCACTTGGATCAGAAGGGATTCATGCTGTGAGAAATGCAAACCTCCTGTCTCTGCTCCTAGATATTCAAGAGTTGGAACATAAGAAGCAAAGAAGAGTCTGTGCCAGGAAAATAATGATGATAAAAACCCCCTAACTTGTCTGTTCATTGGTGTACAGCATGAACTCATCCACTGTTTTGTCATTTGTTACATATATAATTTGGTTTCGGTGGAGTTTCCAGAAAATGTAAGTACATTCCTCTACAAACTCTGTAGTAAGTATTTTAATAAAGTCAATGGTTTAAAATACTTTTCCTAAGGATGTGTTTTCTTTTGATGTCTATGCTGATGCAAGCACGAGGATACTGTGATGTTATGGCTGCTCAGTCCTGCAAGAATATTATCCACATTTTTCAGATGTCTGTGGCTTTCCTCTCAGGTAGGAGGTCCCCCAGCCCACTGGTGGCCATGATCTATTATGCCATTTTTAAGTGTAGTTTGCTCTTGTGACTAGAAGAGAAAGGTACCAAACATGCAGGTGCATGGAAACTTTTGCAAGAGTTTTGCATGGGTCTTGCCAGTTTATCACCCAACACGACCCTACAGCTGGTAGCCAACTTGGACCGACTCCTGGACTTGTATTGTAGTAGGGCAGTTTCCTTTTTCAGGTTGCAGCTGTCTAGAGTGCATCTTTTCAGAACTAAAAAGCCTATCTTGATTTTTGAAATTTCCTTCTGATTAAGATCATAGAATCATAGAATCGCCAGGTTGGAGAAGACCTCATGGATCATCAAGTCCAACCATTTGTATCTGCCACTAAACCATGTCCCTGAGCACCTCGTCTACCCGTCTTTTAAATACCTCCAGGGATGGGGACACAACCCCCTCCCTGGGCAGCCTCTGTCAGTGCCAGATGACCCTTTCTGTGAAAATTTTTTTCCTGATATCCAGTCTGAACCTCCCCTGGTGCAGCTTGAGGAGATTCCCCCTTGTCCTGTCCCCTGTCACTTGGGAGAAGAGGCCAGCACCCTCCTCTCTACAACCTCCTTTCAAGTAGTTGTTGAGAGCAATAAGGTCTCCCCTCAGCCTCCTCCAGGCTCAACAACCCTTCATTCACAGCTGCTCCTCATAAGACTGGTAAGATCCTTCCTCTACTGCTGGTATCGGCTTGTTCTGTGCGCCATTCTAGTGGTGCTTCTCTCAATCATTTCTGATTTTCTGGTGTTTGAGTGAATGCCGGATGGGGGCATTTGAGCACATGTGGGGAGGTACAAAAACTTCTCTAACCCGTACTCAGTCCTCTGCAGGGAAGCAGACCGACACACCCTGCCAGTACATCACTCTGCATGGTTGGTGTTTGCTCGAGCAGCCTTTCAGGATCCCTGCTGCTCAGAGAAGTAGCAGCTCCTCAGTTTTGTGCCTAAGAGGAGTGACTTTGTGTTTGTGTAATACGTAATGCATAGTTGTATCTTACAACCTCTGCGTATTCACAAAGGCATCAGCACAGCAAGATAATTTCCTACGATTCATCTGTAGTCAGCAGGGAGAGAATGAGAGCAGAAGTCTGGTTTGTTCCTGCTGCATCCCTTCTGCAAATGTCTATTCAGTGTTTCCTCTCAATTCTTTTTCAATCACTATGACATGTATCGTTGTCTGTTACTCCTCTGTGTTATTAGGATTTTTGTGAGCACAATGTTAAGTATTTTTGTTGAGGGTAAATTTGATAGCATCAAAATTTTTGCAGTGGTCAATTAAATTTACAATCTCATTAGAAGTATCCAGTTAGTTGTCAAGAGTCATTTATTTTCCATAGATTGTATTGCTTCCCTTTGGACTTTTATTCAAATCCTAAATCCAAGCATTTCTGTTAACTTGCCTGAGAGTGGCATTTGGCTGAAATATCTTCACTAGCTGCATCACCTCCATCCTTCTCCGCAATGGCACAAGGTTTGCTCTTGCCTTGCCTGGGGACCACTGCACATTCCAAGGTTCACAAACCCTACAGGGTTTAGATTTCATCTGTATCCCTTTGTGTCCACTGTCAAATTTCTACAATCGGTGCTTACGCCATTGCTCCTCAAGCTTGTATTCCTCTGTTACACCGACCTGCCTGCTTTTTTTGTCTCATCCTTGGGTTGTGAGGATGAGAGAAACCTGTGTCCCGTGGAACTGACGTTCTTGAGGGCAGTGCTCCACTCCAACTGTGTTCACTCATCCCCATGGGATACCAGCCTTGCTGATGGATGGATAGGGCAGTGCTGGCCCTCTGAGCCATGCTCGCACAGGGAAATCTAAGCAGCATCTACCAGCTGTGATGGTGCTCATCATAGGAGCAAAGGCTTTTTCCTATTTCCTCCTTCATGACTCCGTCTCCCTATTTCATATACAAAGGTAAGTTGTGCTCTTTGTGCTGACATCTGCATCAATTAGTTAATGCTTGCACTGGGAATATAGGTTAGTGCTTTTTCTGCTTCCCTGGTGAGAATCCACAGAGCATCCCAACAAGCTAAAGATCTCTCAGGTGCGGAGATCTGTACAGCCGAGGTTGGAGGATGATCGAGGCATTTACAGTACGGTTTTCCCTCAGCTGGGGTTCATTTTAATCTGGCTGTAGGGAGGTATCTGAGCGTGTTTTAACCAGCATTAGTATGAGAAGCTTCCAGGGATGTTGCTGCAAGTATGGAAGACATTAAATGAACTTGATGAAGGAACAATAATTGTATTTTCCAGCATCACAAAAAACTCCAAATAAAATCTAAGAACTTGCACTTCTCTTAAGCTACACTGGGTGTAAAAATAATAAACATTTGTTAGTAAAATCAAATTATAGTCAAATCGACTCTTGTGATAGCAATTTATTTAATCAGAAATACTGTTCATGTCTCCTTTTCACTTTCCTGCTTCTCCTCACTTTTTTTGACTAGTAGAAAGCACACAAATTGAGTTCAGGAGCATTCATCTATGATACGTTTTAGAAAATTAGATTTTGATTACCTCTTCTACTCAGATCTTCCTCTAACGTGGGGAGGCGATAAGGTTATCATATTAAGTAAGTCTGTATAAATGCCGACTAGGTAACGTTGGAGGAACAGTATTTTGTTATTATCAAAACATACTTCAAAGATTTTCTGAACTAATTTGATCATCAAGGCATGAGGAACTTTAATCCAAGGGGTAAAAGATTCCATTGGAAAAAGTAGGATAGTTTAACAGAAAAAACTTGATGAAGAGGACAGATTTCTGTGCTGTGGGAGTGGGTGCTGGGTGTTTCCATGGCCTGCAAATCAGCCGTGTGTTACAATGAGAAGAGCTGGAGACCAGGCAAGAATACAGAGGATGCTGTACAGATGCTACAAGATTGGTCTTGTGGGAGAAAGGGTGTGAAAGGCAGCCAGAACTGGGATCATCTCATGTGCCACAGAGGAAGAAAGGAGTTAAAATAATGATGAGATGGCTCTTGGAATGGGCAACTCCAGTGGAAAGATGAGAGGAGAGCAGGCATCAATGACACTGGGAAAAGAGGTGGCTTTTTTATGTAGAAAAAAGATGATGGCAACTGGAGGAAGTAGAACAAGAGAAGGCAGCAAGGGCTGGCACACAGCAGTGAGGACCCACCCTTCAGCCAGAAGACTCAGCCGGCTGCCTCTCAAGAGGGCCAGTAGAAATGGTGCAGAACCAAGAGCCAAAGTGTAAGGGATAAGATCCTAAAAGAGTAGAGTAACAGATAACCCATTTCTCTTTTCCAAGCAGTTATGCTGTTCCTGAGCTCTGTGAGCTCTGGGGTACCGCTATGCGCTCAGCAACATGTATGCTCCCAGATCGCTGTGAGTAGCGGGTAGGAAAGCACATCCCTGCATCAAAGCACAGGGCGTGGGGACACTTTTGAGCCCCTTTTTAGGTAAATCCGTGCTGTATAGACCCATGCAGAGTGCTGGGGTGTTAAGAATGCTACCAGTCACAGATTTTTTACTGTTGCAGCAGCCGGGTACGCCCTTGGCCTTCCTGCCACCTACCGTGTCAGCGAGCTGCGTGAGCGGGGCAAACTGGGCTCCAAACAGGGTGCTGTGTGGGGCCAGGGCAGTACACCCTCCACTTCCCTCTCACCTTCTATCCTGCCAATAGAAATACACACATTTTACCAGCGTAAATGTTATTTGAAGCTGAAGGACTGAGAAGACTCCAGGACTGGACAGGTAAAAGAATAAATTCCAGGCAGCTGCCTCTGCCAAACACTGTTCTGATGAACTCCAGTGTAAGAAGTCCCAGAAATTGGCCACGATTGTGGCCGTGCAGTATTTGCATTCAAGTGGACCAGTGGGTCTGCTGAGAGACCTGGTGCTATGGGGACAAGGGAACAGATCCAGAGTGGCACAGCAGGCACACAAAACCAGAAACTTGTCTCTCTGCAGGGTGTACAAAACCTGACTTGTAATGAGTTAAGATAAGAACAGAAAAACAATCTTAGTTTGAATCCCCCTCTGTCAGTGCTTCGCAGTCAGTGCTATTTCATTGTGTATTTTGGTACTTATCTTCTTCTCCGCTGGTTCAGTTTATAGACAGTCTTATGCAAGATCTTTTTAGTGAATAATTCTGGTTTGACAATAAGGAGGTTTGAGACCAATAAAATAACTGCTCAGAAAGGACTACAGAGCAAAAAATACCTTTTCTCCATCACACAGTGAAAAACTCACATCTCTGAAACGTTTGCTTGTCTTTAAAGCTGTGAGTTCCTGGAATAATTTACTTTCTCCTGCTATGACGGTTTGTTCTTTTAAAAGAAAAGATTTAGTATGTTACTACTGGGCTGAGAAATCAATCGTATGAAATCAATGATAATTCTGCTGCCAGGTAATATTTACGCGTATGACTGAGTGAGCCACTGGTTTTCTGCAAAAATAATCTCTGGCAGGCAAATGCTGAAGTTTGAAGCAGTCATGTTTGGCTTTGCGCTTTTCACCATTTGCTGCTTGCATCAAAGCTGTGTGTTTTATCCCTGAAACTAAGAGGAGCCCGTGCCAGCCAGCTTGACTAGTGGCTGGCCATTTGCTTTCTCTTACAAACGTCAAGCAGAAAAACACAACCTCCTTTGGTTCTGGTATCACAGCTAAGTCAGTTTCACAGATGCACACGTAGTTAAATGAACCCGTTGGAAGTGGCACCAGGCTCTGCCTCTGCCCGGGGTGAGCTCCTGGCACAGCCTCCAGGCAGAGTGAGAGCAGTGTGGCTCTATGAGGGAAAAGGCTGGTGATGCACCCTCCTTTCCTCAAGATTCTGAAATGAACCCTTTGACATCTTTATCCAGCCGAACTCCCTCTGGCATTAGTAGCTGAAGTAAAAAATGGCTCAAAACTGTTATCCAACCCCCCACTTCCTGTGGCCAGAGTTGTACCGCTGGCTCTGCAGGAAAGGTCTTGCTCTGTGTTCCCTAAATCTCTGGCCCCAGTGGGAAGGATGGAGAAGGCACGCGCTGCCACACCTGCAGCACTGCAGCTGCACATGGGCCAGTAGGGCTCACCACCTCCATTTTCCTGCTCCAAGCTTGGCAGCTTCCAGCATGGCCTTGCCAAAAGCCTGGCCTCGTGAAAGTGGGCTGAGACATCCAAATACACGTGGGCTGGTATGTGTTTCCGTGCACTGTTTTTGAACTTGGAGCTTGATAACACTCTTGACTCCCCCAGACCAAGGCTCAAGGCTTTATGGAAGAAAGACATCAGTGTTTGAAGGGGATGCTTTGGTCTGATGAGGTGGTAAGATCCCTTTTCTTTTTTTTTCTTTTTTTCTCAAGGGCTACACTTAATCAGCAAAGAAGGCAGGTTGGCCCAAGGGCAGCAAGGGAGGCTATTCAGCTCCAGTAAGAGACAGATTGTATGACTGAACCATCCTGACTAGTGGAAATGGACCAACAGTCCATCAGTAACAAACATGCAGGCACTGGGTGTGAAGCAAAAGGAAGTCACTATTAGCTGTAGCTTTGCAGTTATTAACTCCTGTGACTCTTGTATCTGTCCAGTTTACAGAAGCCACAAACCCCTTGACACAGAGTAGATCATAGAATCACGGAATCACAGAATCACTAGGTTGGAAAAGACCTCTTGGATCATCGAGTCCAACCATTCCTATCTGCCACTAAACCATGTCCTTGAGTACGTCATCTACCCATCTTTTAAATACCTCCAGGGATGGTGTATTTGTATGTAATAACTGTTGTCTTTTTGAAGTCTGCTGTGCCACTGAGACTTCCCAATGCATTACAGAAAATTACAGACAGACACACTAAAGCTGGCCCAGAACTTTGGAGGAACAGGGGCTGATGATGACGCTTGCAGAAATGGAATGAAAACAGCAGTCTGTGACACCAGGACTCGTCATTGTATTGACAGAGAATAGAGTTCAGCATGTATGCCAGTGTCTCTCCTGAGGACTTTGCAGCAGATACCGAAAGCCTGGAATATTTGCTAATGATAGCTGAAAAGAGGAAAAACTTGCTAAGTATAAAACACAAGATTCACTGCGTTACTCAGCAGCTCCTGTTAAATTGTTAGACAGAAGAGTTACTGAGTTTGTGGAGATTTGACAAAAATCCTCATTCCCTAAAGCCAGTCGTGAGCACAGAACATTTCTGCTTTCACACATGGTTTTAGGAAGGAAAACAGAACAATTCCTGTATAGGCAGCTGGGTTATGAAAACTGACAGAGTGTTGCCTGTGTGGAGAGCGTTTAAATGATGCACGAGGGACTGGTTACTGTGTGATATGCAAATGCAAATCTATCCATGAGGCATTACAACTACAAACTGTCTCACAAAAATTATGCTCAGTTATTGAAAAGTCATTCCTTACTATGGATTCCTCCCCCTTCAAAGCAGCAGAGCTTCATTCCGTGGGTGAACTCGTGTTAGTCCTTTGTCCCTTTTCCAGAGTGCTAACTCTTTTGCTAAAGCCAGTAGACTGACAGCTGAAGAGTCTGTCACTTGCTATGCGCCACACTTGTGTTTCCCAGAGTGGGCACATTCGGGATAAGGGACCATCACAGCGAAGGGTTTGCCTGCCTTTTGCTAAGCTTAGATTCTCAGTGTCGCTTTGAGCATTGCTGCTTTCTGGAGAGGATAGAAGTCACGTGGACTTTGCTTGCCTTTACAGAAAAGAACTGGTTAGAGGTCATTCCATACCCCCAAGACGGGGAATGTTTTCAGCCCATTTATAGCCACGGACCTGCTCATGGCTGAGCTGTCAAATCTGAGAGTACCAGTCAATGTGCAATGTGCAAATGCAGGATGTTTGTCATGCATGTGCCATCTGGTTGCAGGAGGACACTGCAAGGGAAACACAGCAGTTAGGTCCTATGGACCTCCTGCCAGGGACACACCATGGGCCAAGTTCATGATGAAGTGAGTGCTGTGGCAATGGGTGGGTAGACCCATGCACCTAAACAACTCTTTCCAGCTTCCCTTATTTGAAAAGAACTGGTAGCATATAACTTTCAAAATTGCCCAACTTGTTCATGGAATGGTTTTCCTTGCAAAATCCAGGTCCTTTGTGCTGCAAAAAGCATATGAGGTCTGTCTGCTAACTAAATCCAGGCCAAGGTAGTCTGTGGGGTAAATGATGGTTGATAATGGCAATGCAGAGTTAAGATTATCCACAAACACCATCTGCTCTTCAGTGGCAGCAGTCAGCTACCTCAGAGCAGAGAGAATCCAGAACACCTTTCTTAAGTGGTATTTTTTTTCAGATTTAGTAGATGTGTCTTGAAAATGGCTTGCAATACTCTGCGTAAATTACTTCAGCGCAGATACTAGAAGGGATAAGACTCTCGATTTCAAGTCCCTTGACAGACTCTAAGTGACAATGGATCTCAATTCACGTCCAAAGAGTGTCTGGTGTTCATTAGAAGAATTGGTATCAGACATGTCACATCACCTCCCTGCTACCTGGCTGCAAGTAGTTAAGTGGAAAGATTCTTTCTGACATCCAGGCAAGTGATCAGTGCTACGACCCCAGCTAAAGGTGACTTACAAACACGAGATTGCACGTACTCTATTAGGCTGTGGAGTGCCGGCCAAGCTGTTTGGAATCAGACACCAGCAATTTTGTTTAACAGATGTAATGGAAGGCTTTTTTTCAGATTCGTTATTCATATCGTGTTGACATAAAGTTAGAGCACAGCGAAAGTTTTAGTAAGAAACAAACAAAATAACATTCAAAAACCTGAAGTGTGCGTGTTACCAGCTGGTCTTCTCTTACCTACCAGAAATGGTCCTCATGAAATGACAGGGAAGAGGGAGATATCTTTTTTTTCCATTTGAGGAGGATGTCATGAGTCAGCCACGCCGTCTGGAACACCAGATCGTGACTTACAGATGCAGACTACAACATGTACAACCACTGCTGCTGTGGCAAGTGATGCTCGTCCAAGGTCTCAAGAGGGCAGGCAGGAGAGGGTGCATACTCTTCCTCAGTGCTGTTCCGACAGCACAGAGAGATGCACATCCCTAAGCGCTAGCCTTGTGCACTTTTTGATGGCAATGTGGAATTTTCTTTCAGTCCTTTACAGAGAAGTACGTTATGAGTGCTGGTGTTAAGTAAGGCTCAGAGAGACTGGGGATCAGCTGAAATGCAGCCAGATAATGGCTTTTGATACTCGCTTTCCTGGAGAAATTTTAACAAGTTACATGGAACAAATATCTATCTAAAACAGCACATAGTGAGCTCTGACATTCACATTTTTTTTAAGAAGTAAAAGCTTTCCTGCTGCAGTGTGAGGTAAAACCAGCTCACTACGGTCTTATTTGTGTTACCAGCCGTGTTGGTAATTCAGCTAACTATTTTTGCACAGGTGATAATAAAACCCCTAGTGCTGTCTAAGGACTTCGGGATATTTTCAGAGTCACAGAATAGCTGAGGTTGGAAGAGACCTCTAGAGATTGCCTTGTCCAATCCCTTTTGAGGGTTGCATTTGTCATTTTTTAATTGCATATTAAAAATAAAAAAATGGCAGAAGAGGAATGTTAAAGAGTTCTGTTCCTCATTAAACCAGGACAGCTAACATATATACAGCATATTCAGTGACAACCATTAACCAGTCAATAAATCATCATCCAGAATACCACAATTACTTTCTAAACATAAATGAATGGCTGTTGTGCAGTGTCAGGGACAGCACCACATACAGCAGCACCTGCCACATCTGTATATGCAGCACATACAGATTAAATCTGAAAGATAGCACCTATACAAGCTCACTGTGAATGTCCATAACAGCTCAAAACGACAAGATGCAGATCTTTTAGAGATTTTTAATTGGTGTCACAGATGCATTCATTGGCAATAAAGTCTAAAATAAAATTCCGTGTTTCTAGAGTACCCCCAGTCCTGAGGTCACAGAGGTACTCACAGCTACTGGCATTACATAATGCGCCCATGAGATGGTTCTTGTCCTGTTTTGCAAATGGGGATAAAAGGCCAGAGAATTTACTATACATGATTCCATTCTCATGGAAAAACCTATAGCTCCTCTCTGATGAACCATGCTTCTGTGATGGAGCACAAGGTTACCCTCCAAGAAAATCCAAACCCTCCCTCTGTTTTTTCCCAAGGACACCAGAACTGAGACAAACACAAATGCATAGATCCTGGAATAATTAGAAGATGGTTTCTAAAAATATCTCCGTTTTCAGCCTTACATTTTAAATGCTGTAATTTCCCAAATAGGAACCCAACATCATTCCTCCATATCTGTGATGCTTAGATCATTGCCATGCCTAATTTTCCCTAAATAGGAACTCAGAGCTTCTGGTGGCTCACAAAGTCTGTCTGTTTCTGGTTTGCTCAGTTTTTAGGAAAATGCAGTTGCTCCAGATATAACAAACTATCCAAAATCAAAACACAGTGAAGTGAAAGCAAGACCTTTTATTGCGATGTTTTGACTAGGGTTTTGATAACCTGAACCAAGAAAGGCTGCCACAAGCAAGGTGGTTCCGAATGATCCTCTTGAAAGCAAGATCATTCAACTAAGTTCTAGTTGTGATATATTCCAAGCACGATTAGAGGGACTTCATGGAGATCCAGAGAAGTGGGTCTAGCTTTGCTTGGTTCCTCCTCTAATTCTTTGGATAAACAGGAGTTCACCTTCATGACATCCATGCAATTGGATATGAAGGCTTGCGTTATCTATTGCTGTAATTTTCTCAGCACATAGATCTTTCTTCTAAAATGCTGGTTGGGAGATAGAATAATGTGTAAAGTGGGATCCAGGGAAAGGAGTTTTCATGCTATAACTAGAGGGACTGCAGTTCAACTTATCTGAATACATATTTGACCATACCATTGTTAATTCCCTAAACTTGCTGAAAATGAAAGAGCATATCAGCCCAGGCAAAAAGTGATTGAAGTTAGCTGCTTTGATGTTTCTTAAACAAATCTTCAAGTAATTTCTCAATTACATCTGTGCATACTGTATAATTTAATATTTTTTGACAACTATACTCAGCTTCAAATTTCCGTGACACTTGGGTTATAAATTTCACTGGCATGATTTTGTTGTTCTTTAACAACAGAGTATAATTAAACTCTCTTTTGACATATTCCATGTGTCTGGTTCTACCTCCATTTTGCAAGTGAATCCTAATTATATTCTGTTCTCTGATGTACTTGGGTAGCTGATCATTCAAACAGCACTCCTATCTCCTTCAAAAAATTAATAATCGAAAAAAAATTCCTGCTGTCAAGAGATTTCATTTGAGTTGGTAACTTTAGTTATTGCAGATTAAGAGAGAAGCTAGTCTCCAGCTAAGGAAACTTTTTGCTTGGCACTCTGTGCTGTAAACAGAACTGGTAATAAGTCACACCTATGAAGTGGATCAAATTTTATTATATCTGAAGAAGCTGTCAGAAACTGATAGGAGTAAGTGCTAAACTGACTGAAGATCTGAACGGACTGTTTCCATCCTCCTGTTCTCCCACAGAAGTATTGCATGTGAGAAGAGGCTGTTTTGATGTCCCTGAACCCTCTCACAAAGCCTTTGATTTGCTGAATTTCTCACTGTTCTTTTTCATTTGATAACCATGTAAGAGGTTAAACTAGGACATTTGGTTGCCTCTGTGTAGCAGTCTGCATTTCAAAAGGTAGATGGGAATAGCCATTAGTGGGTTTTACTGTGCCTGAGCTGTATCTTAATCATTTTAATAGCTGATTTTTCTTTCAAAGTGATCACTAACAAGAGGAGACTTTATTGTTCTAGACATAAGTGTTCATTAGAGATGAGGGGTAATGGTAGGACCCACAGTTCCCTGTGTAAGTTGTTCTGCAAAACTCTAGTAAGACTTCTAACACCTCCTCGGCTCTAATACAACTGTCACTGGATAGGGAGGATTTGAATAGTGACTTGCTGAGCAGCCAGACATTGGGCCTTATTGGGTTGAATGGATTTTCACAGATGAGGAACAGAAGGACTTAATAAAGAGTTTGACATATCATTTTTCCACACACCCCTCACCCCCCTAAGCTGTGTAATATCCTGCTTTGTACCTTCCTGGGACAAGAGGATGTTTGGATGGAACCAAAACCCTTTTCTGACTTTATGTGGTCACTGATTCATTTAGAATCTTTGGCCTCAACTGACTTCACTTTTTCAGAAAATATAAACCACCTCCCTTTAGCCCCCTGCTGTAGGACTTCAGCTGTTCAGAATCTCTAGAAAACTCAGCTTGTTTTTATGGCTGTAAAGATTTTACAGTTTTTTCACATCGACCAAGGATAGTACTATGTTGTTAAAACTACCTTTCCTTGCTGCCTTGCCACAGGATTCACTTTCTGGAAATGACATTGCTGGCAATGGGACAGTGGGACTTTGGAAAAGTTATTAGCACAGCCTGCCCTTCCTGAACAAGTATCCCCTTGCAAGCCATCTGCTCAGCTTGGAAAAGCTTTGTTCTTCTCATAGGTCATCTGAGGATTTGAGAGGAAAGAACAAGATCAAAATCACCCAGGCACAACATTTTGTTCAAGGCTAACAATCAGCCTGGACCTGAGATCAAAGGTGCAGGAGCAGGGACCTTTCAGAATTGGAGTCAAACTGAGAGATAATTTGGGGCAAAAATAATGTCTGCTGCGCATACAAACTTTGTAGGGAGGATCAATTGTCCAGTCAGTTCACAGGGAAGCGCCAGCCACTCGGGGAAGAAGAGCCAGACCCTGCAACAGGCAGATACATTAAACGTTGTAAGAAGCAGAGAAAAATATTTTCAGGTTTTTTAAGATATGAAATTTGGATTTGAGACTGGCATTAAAAATAATTGTTGCAGTTGTGCGTTTGAAAATAAAGGATCATTTTTCCCTAGATCTTCATTTGTGCAGCTCAGAGGGTTGATGTTGAGTGTGTAGGAAGCTGAGAGCACAATTCGTGTGGCTGTTCATGAGTACTGAGGACTCAGCCCTCAACGGGGCTCATTTATCCTTTTGCACAGAACGGTGGGAATCCTATTCAACTGGGCCGTTTCTTCTTGTCCTATCCATCTCCAACTACTGCAACATTTATTGTCCTGCTTCTCATCCTAAATATACACCGGACACTGGACTGCAATATAGACCTTGTTTAAGCTCTTTGTTTCTGAGAGTAACAGAAAGTATTTTGACACCTTTATCATTGCCTGCTTTTTGATGATGCTGGCACTTGTTCCCACCTTGTCTGGCATTTGAGCTTATCTTGTATTGCTGGTTAGGGATTCCAGACACTGCAAGAGGAAATGCTCAGCTGTAGACGTATGCCTCAGACTGAAATTAAAGCTCAATTTAGTTTAATTGTCCTTGATTTTATCAAGCATACAAAATGACTGATTCCATATGCAGAAAATAAATACATAGACAGCAGCTCAGCAGCTCACTACCTTCTTATGGTAATGATTTTATAGAGTTTTCTGATCTACCAAACAATCTTTTTTTTTTGTCCTGAACCTGTTTAAACCTCTTCAATAAAGGCTATTTTGGTAGTGTAAAAAGACAGCATAATTAGTGCAAACGCACACAGTAGTTTCCCAGCCCTTGATGACCATATCTTTGACTGATGATAGTTTTTGTACTAGTTTGAATTTACTTTAATGTGCCCAAAAGAGGGAGGGAATTTGGAGAACTGTGCAGCTCAGACAGGCTTAATGGATCTGGCCCAGCAATTAGTCTTGGTCTTGGAGCGAAGGTAACATCCTCCCTCTTTCTCTAAAATCCTGCAGCCACTTCAGGCTGTTCGGTGAAGGTTTTCCGGAGATAACCTGAGTTTTGCAGTTTTATTCTGTTCCCTCTTCAATTCTCCTGCTTTTGTTATTGCTGCAGAACCCAAGAGTGAAGAGGGTGAGAAAGAAAGAAGCTGGAGGAAGTAACTGCAAGAATTGTTGTTGGCATTTTATTATTTTATTAATTTCTGATCTTGCATCTAGGAACTCTCGTGATGGCCCAGAACGCATGGACAGAAGCTGTGCTGTGAAGAGCTCTGCTCTGAGAAGGGAAGGGGTCTAGGTGGAAATCACCGGTGCCACTGAAATGACATTACCTGCCTCTTTGGAAGTTGTCCTCATCTGCCATCACACTGTGTCAAAAGTAGATTCACTCTAATTTGCACCAATGGAGGGAGAGAGATTGCAGGTCCTGCCTCATGTACCAATGCAACTACCGAGCAGGCAGCAGAGAGTGTCAATAGTCTACCATTTTTTTGGATGGATGTGGCTCCCCGCTGGATCTTCCAGCCTCACATGGGTGCTCTGAAGCTGTCTGTAATATCAGTGGGGGCATATGTGTCCTACAGGATCCTGATTTACACTCATAATCCTCTCTGGACCAGGCATCCTTTTGGTGCATCGGTGTCTAATGTAATTTATCTGAATATGTTTCCAAGGCTACTGTAAGCTTTTCAGCTTATATAAAGTTTTTTAGGTATTTTGTCTTCCTTGTGTCCTAGCCCAATCTCATGCTCAGTTTTGTGGTGTCTGACTGTCCTGGCTAGACAATCTGGAAGACTTTTCAGTGTTAGGTAAGAGCAGGGATCATCTCCTGTCCCATTGCATGACACATGTGGAGCCCGTGCAGGCAGTATGTGTATGCAGTGTGTTGTACTACCCAGAACCGCCTGGATCGCTGTACTTCTGCAGAACAAAGCCTGGTGTACACCCTGTGCTCTGGCAGGATCTGAGGGCCCTCTGAAATTGGAGGGAGGAAGCAGGTTCCTGGCACTTAAGGACTTCATGCAGCCCAGTTCTGGATGCCATCCCTCCCCCACGCTCCTCAGACCTGTAATAAGTATCCACGGTGGCAGCAGATTACCATCTGGGAGTTCTCCTTCTCCAGGGCCTCCCGGTCAGAAAACCAGATACATCCCATTACGTAATGGCAGAGGCAGCCAACGGGGCAGATGGTGGCTGCTGCCAGCCGAACAACTCATCTGACCCACACGCTGCTCCACTGGGGCTTGGGAAAAGCGCCAGAAGCCACCACGCTTCTCCCGCTGGGCTGTAAACGGCAGCAGCCTTACATTCAAGATCAACTGATCTCCTTTTCAGAGCACTGAAAGTATTTTATTAGCTGTCTCCGGAGAAGCTTCCTCTTCCAAATAGTTTCAGACAGGATGCTTTTTCACTTACTAGAGATCTGAGGATGATGTCCTTCCTTGTTGGAAACTGTCCTAGTTCCTTTGAAGCCTGAGGAGCTGTAAGAGATT
The DNA here is from genome assembly GCF_017976375.1 of Cuculus canorus. NCBI lineage: Eukaryota > Metazoa > Chordata > Aves > Cuculiformes > Cuculidae > Cuculus > Cuculus canorus. Next base: position 21,997,300 of record NC_071403.1, on the reverse strand, counting down.
ACACCAGGAGAGGATGTGCCTCCTTAGTTTCTTCTTAATGGTAGGAAAGAGGTGAAATCACCTTGCTAGGAATTGACAATTATTTTGTTTCTTTTGTGTAAAGAGAAGGAAATAATTTAACACTAGATTTTTGAAAAAGTTTGAAGTGCAAGAATTACTTATTTTACCTTTCTTTTTTTTTTATAGCTTTGACATAAGACATATGATTCAGTTTGGACTAAACCAGAAATAAGCTTGTTTTGCTCCTACACATTTTGTAAAAAGCCTGCACATTCCGCTTTTGATATTTTCCTACCAGATGATTTCTGAAGGGAATATGACTGCCTCTGCCTTGTAAAAAATGTAGCTGCTGTTGTCCAATGTTTCATTGCCTGATCCATTTTACGTGTGCACATCTGTTTATGCACGCGCACCAGTATGTATTCATACATAAAAGGCAAAATGGAACGTCAATGCACCCATAAGTCAGTTACTCTCAAATTCCGCTTTCCACTTAAATTTTGTGCACTGTTTTCAGCCTCTTCTTATCTGAAGCTTTAGGAAAGCATTGCAAACAAGAAGTTTCTTGAGGTTTCTTCCGTTCAGGCACTCAGTATAACTGAGGCAACAGTCACAGTTCTTACAGGGCAGCCTTCCTTACAGATGCATTTTTTTGGATTTGTGCACGCACCAGAAATAACCCATGATACTCTTTCTAGAAAGCGTCATCCTTTGTATATCGGTAATTTAACTTAAAAAAGGAAGCCTGACTGATTTTCCCACCCATGCAAAAAGCAGCCATGCAGAATTCTGTGGAAGCCCAGCAAGAAGAAAGGCACCTTGCACTTCACCCTTCAGCTGTTCCCCATCTTATTCTCTCCTTTACCTCTGCAGTCGCTCCATATCCCAGATGAAGGAACAACCAGCCCTGTATCTTGGTTTGTGAATTGTGAGCAAACACTCCAGCAGCTGTGTGTCATCAGAAAGTAAAAGCCAGAAAAATTGGGCAGCATTAATGGTCTTTTGAGGCACAGCGGGCTGCCTGCATAGCTCTGCAGTGCTTTTCAGCCCGTGGTGGAGGCACAGAAGGTCAGGGAGGGGACCCTGGTGCTGCCTGGCCCTGCGCTGGCTCTGGGACCTTCACTGTGGAGGCACATAAGGACCCACCTTACACCGTCCTGTTGCTCTTGCATCTCACCACCACCCATACTGCTATTAATCTTTCATGGCAACATCCTACTTACTATTATTTATTCATACGGTTTTGATTGGCAACTTGTATTACCCCAATGGCCTGAAAAGTGATTACTGACATTGATCATACCCCAAGGCTTTCCGGCAAAGAGGACAGGTACTGTTGTTCACATATGCAGAAAATTCAATTTTAAGTTGCCCCCCAATGCACACATGAGGAAGCCCCTGCAGCACAGCTGGTAATCAAACATCAGCCTCCTTTGGGCATGCTGACCAGGCACAGGCACAAAGCAGGATTGACTACCGCACAAAGTCAGAGGCGAGATTGCTGTGGCTGCAAATGCTGGAAATGCCCATGAGCAAGACTTTTCTCCAAAGCCAGATAGGCACAACTGAGCATTTCCCTGAGAATAATTCAGCATTGCTCATGGCAGAGCAGAGCAATGCACAGGCACTACCAGCACACCTCCAGGAGTGTCTTTTAGCCTAGAGGAAAGGAGGTGAGGGGAAACCTTATCACTGTCTACAACTATCTGAAAGGAGGTTACTGTGGGAAGGTGTGTGTTGGTCTCTTCTCCCAAGTGGTAGGTGATAGGCTGAGAAGGAATGGCCTCAAGATGCACCAGGGAGGTTCAGATGGGATATTATGAAACATTTCTTCACCAGAAGGGTTATCAGGCACAGGATCTGCCCAGGGAGGTGGTTGAGTCACCATCCCTGGAGGTATTTAAGAGATGGGTAGACAAAGTGCTTAGGGTTGTGATTTAGTAATAGACAGGTACAGTTGAGCTTGATGATCTCAAAGGTCTTTTCCAACCTAGTGATTTTATGATTCAATGTTTCTCTTCAGAAAACTCTTCTGACTCACTGGGAGATCAAAGACACCTGTTTTTCCTAAGAACGTCTCAAGGTGAAATCCAGCCCTTGCTGCCAGGCCAAAGCTCACCAAATGAAGCAGGAGGGACGCATGACCCACACCTCCCTGATGTCAGTGGTGACCACCCTTGGCCCATCATGAGTTGATATTCCACCCACACCTGCCATATCCTCAAGGTTCCATGAACGGTGGCTTTTCACAGAAGGTTGTGTGGTCTTCCTCAGGCTAGGAAATAGAAATAATAGACGACATCCCTCCCCTTACTATTTCCAAGTGCCATTGCAGGGACACTCCTGATATGGCCACAGCATTTTTTGACACAGTGGATTGCTCTGCAGCAGGGAGTGGAGCCAAGCTGGTGGCAGCAATAGGGCACAGCAGAGCTGAAAACGTTTGTGGCTAAAGTGGCTTTCACAGTGTTCAAATGGCTTGGAAAACATGTCATTAGGAAGAAACAACTTTCCCATTGCCTCACCACTAGGCCCAATATTGCATTTGATGTGCAGTCTTGCAGAGTTTCTGTATGTTTAACCCAAAACCCTGGGCTGCCACTCAGAAACGTCTTCCCCGAGCTGCTGCTGACGTGAGCATGGACCTGCATGCGCTAATGCAATGTGGAAGGGCAATGAAGCTCTCATCTGTCAGCCCTAGGTATGAATTTAAATTAAACCTCATTTAGCTGGGTGCTCCCTTTCCATTTATTGGCAGGCGCATCTCACTGTTTGAGCCTTGTTAAATTTCTAGCAGACACATCACTGGCCAGCTGTTCTTATTAAGTCAAAAGAGTGCCACAGAGCAGGGTCATTGCTGCTTCACTTTTGGTGGCTTTCATACACAGTATCCACAGAGCTCTCCTGGGGAGGGAATTATACACATCATGCCAAGAGATGCCTGGCTTATGTCAGTGAAACAGTTTAGGTTTTGTGCTTCTTTCTTCCCTAGTTCTCACATTTTGTGTGACATGAATCAACAAAACACCTCATAAGCATCCTGTCAACTGATGGGCTCGGACTGTTTTCCACTTCAAGTGTTTCTTCTTGTTATTAAATACTGTTTTCTATGAGCCAGTCAGTCATTTATGAACTTCTCAGGCCTGCAGCACTGTCATACACATTGGTCATTTAGAAGTCAGACTTTTTTCCTGTGCTTGCAGATCTCAGTGAAGAAACAAGGTACTGGTGTTTTATGCAAATGAGAATCATAGAATCATAGAATCACAGAGTAGTTAGGGTTGGAAGGGACCTTAAAGATCATCTAGTTCCAACCCCCCTACCATGGGCAGAGATGTCGCACTAGATCAGACTGCCCAAGGCCCCATCCAACCTGGCCTTGAACACCTCCATGGATGGCACATCCACAAATTCCCTGGGCAACCTGTGCCAATGCCTCACCACTCTCTTGGTGAAGAAATTCTTCCCAATGTCTAGTCTAAATCTGCCCCTCTCCAGATTCATTCCCCTTCATCCTATCACAACAAACCTTTATGAATTGTCCCTTTCCAGTTTTCCTGCAGCCCCTGCAGGTACTGGAAGGTCACTATAAGATCTCCTCTGAGCCTTCTCCAGGCTGAACAAGCCCAACTCTCTCAGCCTGTCCTTATAGGGAAGGTGGTCCAGCCCTCAGATCATCTTTGTAGCCCTTCTCTGGAGCCATTCCAACATCTCCATATCCTTCTTATGTTGAGGATTCCAGAACTGGACACAATATTCCAGATGAGGTCTCACAAGAGAGGAATAGAGGGGAAGAATCACTTCCCTCGACCTGCTGGCCACGCTTCCTTTAATGCAGCCCAGGCTATGGTTGGCCTTCTGGGCTGTGAGCACACGTTGCCGGCTCATATGGAGTTTCTTATTGACCAGCACCCCCAAGTCCTTCTCTGCAGGGCTGCTCTCAAGCACGTCATCCCCCATTCTGTACTGAAAATGGGGACTGCCCTCACCAAGGTGCAGGATTGGCCTTGTTGAACCTCATGAGGTTCTCAGAGGCCCACTTCTCCAGCCTGTCCAGGTCCGTCTGGATGACATCCCATCCTTCCAGTGTGGCAACTACATCACTCAGTTTGGTGTCATCTGCAGACTCACTGAGGGTGCACTCAATCTTGCTGCCAATATCATTGATAAAGAGGATAGCTTTTAGCATGTCAACACACCTTATACATACAGTAAAGATGCCATAGTTTTGAATTTGCTTTATTTATCACAGTAATGCTATTTTACAAATAGATGTGTCTCCCTAATGAAGGGTACCAGGGTAGCTCACAAAAAACATATGCACATTAATAATACATCATGGAAACACAACTCCTCTGGGGTGGAGAGCAAACCCAAGGAAAGCGTGGTGCACAGCATGGAGGGGGCATGGAAAGAAACTCTGTTCAAAGCAGCAAGAGAAATCACAATGCTTACACAACACTGCTAGAACTATATTGCTGTGGAGAGAAAAAACACCCCTGACTTTTAAAGTTTTCATCAGAAAACCAGTACATGGTGAACTCCGGGGAACTCAATTTATCGAGCTCTCAGGATCATGAGCTAGGTCAGCCTTGCCCGGAATTGATGCAGTTTGTAAGTAATCCAAATTCGAGGTGTCAGAGCACTATTATAGTTCTCTGATCTCTTGCTTTGCTTTATCGTTTGTTCAAGTGGCACTATGTAGTTGTGCCTGGGGCAGAAAGGACATTGCTTCTACCCCCAGAAGTACCAATTTGATCTAAAACTGAGAAGGCTTAAGGACCTCTGAGGACCCTCCTTCACACTCCAGGTGTGGAGGTAGCAACTAAACCTACGCGTCTGTTTAAAAGCGTGTCTTGTGTTGATGTTAGGAAGGAGCCTCATCCTTCCTTCCCTGCTGATTTGAGTGTGTCACGCAGGTAACGCTCTGGTGCTGACTCTGGGCCAAACATTTGGGAGGCCAAGTGGAAGACTACCATTCAGTGCTGAGAACAATGGGAAAACTGTTCCTGACTCACACTTGGAAAGGGTCATTCCACCAAAGGAGATAAGACTGTTCTGCTGGTCACTCAGCAAACTCCTCTTACCACTTTGTCTTCAAGAGACCTTTTGTTGAGCAGGTCTTTTCCTAGAATGCACTTCCTGCTGTTACAATGCTAGATGAAGAACTGCTAGAAAGAGTAGCTGGGAATACTTTGTCTTTCCTTTTACCTGCTTATTTGAAAAATGAACCAAAATGGATTCTTGCAACTATATCACATATATCTGTGTGCAAACATTAAAATGGCAGACAGTAATACATTATTTAAAAGTTAGACTCAAAGGATTTAAGAGCATGACAGGAAATCTTATGTATGGTAGGAAACACATCATCCCCTCTGTTGTGTCAGCCATGGTGAGAGTTTGCTGGCTCCCATCAAAAATCTTTGCAGATCTAGACTTGTCATCCTCTTTTTAATTCTAAGCAAGTAGCAAATTGGCTTAAAAATGTAGAAGCTGTCTTAATGTGTATGCATGCTTGCTCCTGCCTTCAGCTTTCAAGTGTCTGAAGGCATCCATTACATTAGTTATCACGTTAATAAGCAGATTTAAGAAATGCAGCCTGTTCTCATCTCTCACTAGGACAAAAACTCAAGTGATTACAGGCTTCTGTTTAGATATATCAGGGAACTGACCTTACTACACCCCTGAAAGCGTAACTTTGAGCTCATTTTATCTGCCACAGAGATAGAGGGGAATTTTAGTGCTCTAGTAGCACTAGATTGAAAGGTACTTGAGTTATTAGAGATGTCTCTCTCTGATACTGAATTCCCATGCCTGATGAAGAAAGGTGAGGGCTTCTCTTTATCAGAGAAGCTGCATTTTTCTGGGGGGGGGAAAAAAAAAAAGGAAAAAAGGAAACAACCTTTCTGGATCCTTCTCAAGGTAGTAAAGGATTCCTGTCACTGTTATTTCACACCCTCAATCCTTGTTATGAGCAAGATTTGCCATGAACTACCTGGAACCAAAGAGGACTGTCTGTCAGTCAGGTACAGGAGGGACCTTTTGTGATAGTAAGAGGAGACCTAGGTGTAAAAAAACCAGTCAAACTGAAGGAACAGTGATTTCCCTGCTTCCAGTGTGGAGTCAGCCCCTCTTTGCATCCTGTTAAATCTCCTCTGCCAGAGATGACTCATCCCTGAGGTTCATAAAAATACTTCTGAAAAGCTGATCTTTCCCCCCCCTTTTCTTCTTTTTTCTTTTTTCTTTTTTTTTTTTTTTTTTACCTTTGAAGTGGACTCATAATACTGAACAAATATTTACAAAATAATTTCCTAATGATATTCCAGGATCTACATTGTACTTCTACAATGTTGATCTACAACTACATTGTACTTTTAGCACAAACCTAAGTATACCTGTGACACAGAGGACATCATGTCAGGAATGGGGGTAAAGAACACACTTGCAAAACCTGGAATCATGTTCCTCATTTTTGGAAAAAGGAGAAGGGCATTATTAAAGTTTCCAGGGGAGGGGAACCTCAATCCATCCCACTCATACCAGTCCGATGTTGATGCCAGCAATAAATGCCCAGAGCCTGGAGAAGGAACACAGGTAGGCAGAAGAGCATCTGAAGAGTGACACAAAGGATTTCCAGCCAGCAGGTCACCTTCGTCGGTGGCCCAAATTAAATGCCTCTATGCAAGCACAGGAAACAAGAGGAGGTAAAGACGTGCACGTGCCTTCTGAATATGATCTCAACAGTGGCACAGAGACATGATGGGATGGATGCTATGACTGAGGTTTTAGAATGGAGGGATACAAGCTCTTTAGGAAGGACAGGCAAGGAGTCTATCCTTCCTAAAGAAGCCTACATGGATGAACAAGGAACTCTTGCACAAACAAACACAAAAGGAAGCCTAGAGAAGGTGGAAGCAAGGGCAGGTAGCCTGTGAGAAATACAGAGACATTGCCCGAGCAGCCAAGGATCAGGTTAGGAAAGCTGAAGCCTGGTTAAAGTTAAATCTGGTCAAGGATGCCAAGAACAACAAGAAAAGCTTCTGTAGATATGTTGGTGTTAAAAGGAAGTCTAGGAAGAAAGTGGGCCTTTTCCAGAAGGAAATAGGACACCTTGTTACCCAGGATGTGGAGAAGGCTGAGGTGCTCAATGACAGGTGGTGAGCGGCATTCCGCAGGGATTGATGTTGGGACCAGTGCTGTTTAACATCTTTGTTAGAGACATGAACAGAGGGACTGAGTGCACCCTCAGCAAGTTTTCCGATGACACCAAGCTGTGTGGTATGGTCAACATGCTGGAGGGAAGGGATGCCATCCAGAGGGACCTTGACAGGCTTGAGAAGTGGGCCTGTATGAACCTCACAGAGTTCAACAAGGCCAAGTGCAAGGTCCTGCACCTGGCTCATGGCAATCCAAAGCACAAATACGGACTGGGCAGAGAATGGATTGAGAATAGCTCTGGAAAGAAGGACTTGGGGGTGCTTATGGATGAGACGTGAGCTGGCAATGTGCACTTGCAGCCCAGAAAGCCAACTGTATTCTGGGCTTCATCAAAAGAGGCGTGCCCAGCAGGTCAAGGGAAGTGATTCTGCCCCTCTACTCTGCTTTCATGAGGTCTCAGCTGGAATACTGCATTCAATTCTGGAATCTGCAGCAAAGGAAGTACATGAATCTTCCCGCCCTAACCATACTATGATTCTTTGATTTTCTGCTGTGATATCTTGGTAGACATTGGCTTATCTAGGATGCTTGTTTATTGCCAAAGAGAGATTTGAGAGAAAGGTCTGAGGACTGATCAGTTAACCACTACCTCATGTGCACATTTTGATATTATACCACAAGAAGAGAGGTCTGTGGTGTTGCTTGATGTTTTAGTTCTGGAATCCTTACTGGCTTAAGCAAGGAGAAGATGATTTATATAAAAGCAATTGTAGAAATCATAGCTTTGGTAAATACCGGTGTTTTTCCTAATATGTAGAAATAAACTGGAAGGCTATTTTACAAAATGTTATTAATACTAAGAGGTTTATGAGACATGAAAGACACAGAAGATATATATAACATCCTGGCTGCATATTTTGCAGTGCCTGACTTTAACAACCATGTTGCAGCATGTTAGCAGGGTGCTGGAGACTTTTAGACCCTTTTTGGTAGGATATGAAAGAAATCATAATGGAGACACTGACATGTACTGATGGCATTTCCCAGACCCCATGACATAACCGTCTTACTGGGCTGCCCTCATGCTCTGCAGGCATGAAGATAAGGCTGCCACATGGCTGATTTCCTACACAAGGTTGTGCTGTTTGGGAGATGTAGTGGGGCATCAGCTTCCTGCCAGGCCGTAACAATAGACAAAGCAGGCTCTTCCATGTTCGGGTTTCCCCTGTGCTCCTAATCTTCATCAATCTTCAGGGATTGATCAATTCCTTTTTTTTTTTAATCTGTATCCAAGGAAAGGGAAAGGAAAACTGGGGAAGGGAAGGGAGGAGGGAAAATTTGTCTAGTTTGACTTTCCCCCTCTCCAAAAACAAACAACAAAAAAGCCACAAACCAACCAGAATTTTATATATTGCTGTCACTTCAGTGGAAAAAAAAGGAAAAGTGAACAGACAAAATGACCAGGAAGAGAGTTTGCCATTTCATGGAGCAATCTAATGCATGCAGCTATTCAGCTTTCCTGTAGAGGAAGTGGTTCCCCGCTGTCAAACCAAGACAACTAAACATGCTTCCCAGGTACCGACTTATTCGGCATCTGTAGCAGTTCAAAGCACTGTCACATGGGCAGGCAGGGCAGAAGTAAAGAGAAGGGCCACTGCTGAGGTGTGTGGTCCTGAGATGAGGCAGCTAGATGGGGAGGACCTTCCCTTTGAGTATGGGGTCTTATGAAGGGGACTCTCTCCTGACTGCAATCCAGCACAGTGGACACTCCTCCTCTGTGCTGGGATAGTCTGTCAGTGTTGGGAGGTGTTGTATGTCATGTGCACACCAGGAAACATTTGCTCCCCAAGCATTTTCTGTATTGCGCTAGCCAGCACGGCTGTGGTGTTGGAGCTGACTGTGAGTTTTGTGTGCAGGATGAGTCACAGTAGACTCAGCTTGCTGCAGACTGGGATACTCAAGGAGTTTCTTAAGGGTCTGGGGCTCTACTTGACAGCACAGGTGATGACCTTAACCATTTTATTTCCTGTAGAAGTGAACAGCAACCAGTCAAGTGGCATCTTATGAATGAGTCATCTCTGAACCAAGCTGCATCGTTATTTTGGGAATTAACCAATGGAACATGGGTCTGTGTATTGTAAAGGGCTTAACAATAAAATCTACACCAAAGACTTTCTTACACACCATTAAAACCAGATTGCACAGAACGGGGCAGAGGTCAGGCAAACTGGGAGGTTTCTATTTGCAGATATCTTATTGATGTTATTCCAGTGCTACTACCATTAGACTTTGCGCACCCTCTATCCTTCCTAGCCACACATTTAGAAAGTAAATAAGCTCATCAGACACATGTTCCATTTTATGAGAGCAGAGATGCATACAAGAGCGTGAATGAATACGAATAGCCCATTTTTGGCATTACCCAGGCTTTGGAGCTGATTTGTATGAGTCAGAAATAAGTACTGTGCTAAAAGGGCTCCCATAAAAATATGGATGATGAAAGAAAAGGGGAAAGGAGGAAACATTCCTCTGAGAAAATGGCTGCTCCCAGAGACAGCTTCCCAAGACATGTGACAAGTTTTCGTGTGGGCTCTGGTTCGTGTGGCAGTTTTTGGGTCTGCTGACAGCTCTCTGCCCAGGGAGCCATGCCACTACTTCAGACTGGGCAAATGTCTTTAAAACGCAGCAGAAAATAGACTAGTCTTTGAAAGGGAAAGATGATGAAAGAGAGTCTAAAAAAGCCATCAGGAACTGAAAAAAAAGAAAGCCAGATAGAGCTTTAATTTTGTTTCTCTTCTGTCATTGTTGTTGTTCCTTAGCACTTCCTCCATTTCAGACTCTCAATCTTAAATAAAGTGGCTGTGAATACTGCATTTTTTTCACTAGACAATTAAAATTATTAGACTAGTTAGCATTGTACATGAACTAGGAATGACTGTAAGACTAACAGGGCTAGGAATGACCCTAACATTCAGGATTTTACCTGTGTCTCATTTTTTAGGAATGGCTTAAAAGGGATCGCTTCTCCCACCAACTGTAAACTTGGGTAAATGAGGCCAAATGAGTCTGTAGACTTGCCTCATTGCTACCCAATTATGGGAAACATCCATGTACCAGGGGTAGTGTAAGATGGACATCCAGAAAGCTGTCAACAGTGCTAGCTTCTCTTTCCAAACACATATGAGAAGGGCATTTTTTTTGCTGCAGGATTTTGGTGCTCCATGCTCTCTGATGGAAGGGCTGTTAACACTATGCAGAAGCCCGTAGGAGTACCTCTAGCTCCGTAGATCCCAGATCCTCAACACCTCCCCCAAAATCTAGTCAGCTGTGGAGATCAGCCTGTTTTGTTGCTAAAGATTCAAGCTCACTGAAGGGTGAATAAATACAACAGTCCCTTTGTGACAGGTAGGAGATACTTCTCTGTGGGACAGTGAATGCCATTTTGGTAGCACCACTTGATTTGCAAGGCTGCCTCTGTCTGGGTGCTAAGCCAGTCTGGATGTTGTCAGGTTATTCTATCCATTATATACTCAAATTAAGGTGCAGGATGCCCCAAAGAGATCTCAGAGTGACCATGCCATCAGGGGTCATTGCCTTTGAATGTTTGCTAGAGGCCATTCCAACTCTGTAGAGAGTAGATCCAAGTGTGTCAAGCTAAGATAGACTGGAGATCCTTTCTTTGAGAGGCTGATGTAGAATGTGGGCAATTTTGAAAGAAACTGTCCTTAGTAAATCACAGGCAAGTGTTTCTGAAGTGGCCTGAAGAGAAAGAAGGCCTCAGCACTGCCTGGACCAACCGTGTCCAAGCAGGGAGAGAAGAAAGGATTCGGATCCGCTCTTCTCCCAGCACTGGTTGATAGTGCTTTCTACTATTGAAGATTGATGTGACAAGGGGAAGAGTTTTATTTAGTAAGTCTTTAGTCCTTACTTCATTTTGGTGTGTTCTTCGTAGAGGGTTAAACCAGAGAACAGCATTCCTACAGGGAATAAACATATCATAGGAACCAGAGACTAGGAAGGCTTCAGACCTATGCTGTGGCCAGCCTTTGAGGTCCTGCCGTACAAACAAAATGAGCCTTTGAGAGAAATAATGTGGATTCGGTGTTCAGCTGCCAGACAGAAGGGACCTGAGAAATGGTCCCGGGCCTGATCATGAACCTGTTGTAGTAAAATCCTGTATGCAGTCAGTAGACTCCTGACTGATGCTCAGTGCATATCAGCTCCTTTTAGCAGGGGATGCCTGATCTTGGGGAGCGTGGTGGCCTCCAAAGAGCACAAATAAGGAGGAAAGGGAAACTCTGTTGTCAGGTCCTAGGCTGTCAGAAATGGATTTTCAAGACCTGGCTGCTAAGTTGCTGCTTGATATTAAGTGGATTGAACCAGAGCCTCATGAGTGTTAGGCAGCCCTTGCTCCATGAAGAATACTCACAGTAAAGCACTACAATTTCTTCTTGTGATGCTGTGGCCAGGAGGTTGGGTTAAAGACCCAAAGTGAGTTTCCTATAGCAAACTGTGACATCTGGTGCACTTGTTGGAAGCCCCTGGTCACTTTTAAACTCAGCGAGTAATTTATCTTTCACACAGACGTATATATAGTTACTAGGGGGAAGGCTTTATATATCTGTGTGTGTATGGTAAAACTCTGAAACATGCCCATAAACTTCCTACTGAAGGGAAAAGAGCCTTTTCTTGAGCAAAGATCCACGAACTGATCCAGCTTGTCACAGCCCTGAGGGCACCGCCAGCCCTGCCTGTTCTTGCCCACCCCCTGGGACTCACCCCACCATCCATGGCCCAGGACCCCATGTCAGCCCCCAGCAATGCCCCAGCAGGGCTGGTCTCCAGCTCCTCACAGCCCTGCTCCTCCTGGCCATGTGTCCCCAGGCTGGGCCATCTGTGGGTCCACATCCCAGCCTGCAAGAACTGACTCTTGGCAAACAACGAATGCATTGCAACTTGCAGTGTATTTGGCAGCCCAGGCACAGGGTCTTTCTTTTACTTTCTGGTGGAGTGCAGTCTGCCCAGTTAGGAAAGGAAAGAACTGGCTATTTGGCAAAGGGAATGCTATCCATTAAACTTTCATCAGAAGACTTTTCTCTGAGAGTTAGTTGTTAATATGACACAAGTTGTTAATGAGATGCAGACATATACCCTCATGCAACTATCTTGAATCATTTTGTTCCCTTTAATTAGTTGTGGCGTTCACTTACAGCACCTTGGAAGGCTGTATGCTGGGGTTTTGTGGTTTAAGCATGCTGGGCTTGAACTACCACGGCAGCGGCATTGCCACATCTCAGTTTCATCTAGAGTAGTATGATACTGAATGACTTTTGTTTTCCCTCTACAGCTTCAGCCAGAAATAAGGGGGTGTAAAGAACGTCACTCCTTGTCGTTGCAGTTACAGAAAACTCTGGAAGTGCATCTGTGAGTACATCGAGCCTCAGAAATCAGGAACCAAACCAAACAAGAACTTGCAACATTTAGGAATAAATTTCAATTAAGCCTCCCTGGTTTCAAGCCCAGTTACACAATTCTCAGGGGAAAGTAGGAGGAAAGAGGATTTATGACTGTTGAGTGTTTGAGCCTGTCACAATCGTATTGGGCACTACAAAAAATTGGATGGCTAGAAATAAATTTGGGTGTGAATAAGCAGTTTCCTCCACAGGTCTGGTTTACACTGGCAGGGTGCACTTAACGGTTGGCTGGATAAAAAATGTGACAGACAGGATGGCTTCTTACATGGTCCTCAGGGAATATAAACACGAGCTCTTCTTCCCTTTAATTCACCCTTTGGTAACTGGTGAAATAATTTAGATTCAAGCTTCAGGTTTAGAGGAATTGCTGGTAGGAGAGTAAGGGTTATTTTGTTTACTTGGGGTGTTTTTCTGTTTGTTTTGTTTTATTTTTTTAAACCCTGATGTGAATTATGCATTTTGGCAAGTGAATGGGAACAGTTGCATGTACTTGGTATTTTCTGTCAAATACACTATTATTAGTAAGAAACACATTTCCTTTTGGGGTGAACACTAAGGACAAAAATAAGGCTGTTCAGATTGCCACCCCCCCTTATTAACTCTGCTAAAGCAATTGTGCTGGCATTTAAGAGAACTGGCAAATGCATTTGTTCAGCAGCAAATGTGATGCATTCAACATTTTTTTCACACAAAGAAGAAAATGGGCTTTTAAGCACAGGGAATGTAATAGCCAGGCTTTGGTAATGATTTCTAATATTTCCAAGAGAGATCAAGGGAAAAAGATTCCATTCACTTGTTTCAATGTGAAGGAAAGGGAATAGCTCTATTATCCAAAACCTCTTCCGGAGCTTTCAGTGCTACTTGGTGCACGTTTTTCCTCCATACGCAGACAGCTTTCCCTTCAGTGACAAATCATCGGCTTGGATTTTGCATCCAACATGCATGGTATGCCTTAATTCCAGGAATAACTTGCCTCATAATCTAAGCACAAAGACAGGACATGTCTCAGTAGCAGTAAGTTTTTCCACTTGTAGGGCAGGATATCTTTTCTAAGAATGAGTGGTATAATGTAACGGTGCCCGGATGCTGTTGGGCTCTCTTTTGTTAGCAGCGGTGGTGTCAGTCATAACAGGCCATCATGTTGAGTACTCAAACAACTTAGATCATGGTGGACAAAAAGGCATTTTTTCCTTTTCAAAGCGTTGTGCACACTGGTACTAGCTTTGCATTTGGTCTCAATTTGGCTGGTTTAAAATTGTTGAGTTATTTTCCCATTGTAGCTCACATCTTTTTCCACTGATTATGATTAAACAGGGTTCTATGATTCTCCAGAAAAGATTTGTGTGCTCATTGCTCACTGCTTATTGCTTGTCTACTTGTTTCCATTTGTTGTTGAGAAAATGAGTGGCACTAAATCCAGGTAGGGATTTAATGTAGCCTCTCAACAGAGAGAGGAATAAAAGGCAGTGGTGGAAAGTGCTATGGTAACTGATGTACAGGACACTTGTTTGCATTTTTTTAAACCAGAAAGCCCAGGCAGTTGACAGTGATAGAAACCAAAATACCATTTAATGGCTGATGGAAAAAAAAAAAACCAAAACATACAGATAATGAGGCAAACTCATAGGGAAGTTTACTTTATCCTTAGCTATGAGGTATTTTTCCTGTGTCTGCTTCAAGGACTTTGGTCTTCATCCACCAGTCTTTATACATATACTAAATAGCGTTTAACAAGTGGCTTTTAAAATAGGGTGAACTTTTGAAAAGAGTGTATTTATAGAAGTAGCTATTTAGTTTGCTAGTAATTTTCAGTATTCATTTTGTTATTGCTGAACATACAGAACAGGATTATTCACCCACATTACCCAGCTGCTGCTGCTTCTGTTTGATAACGCAACAAAAATCGTGAGGTAAATGTCTTTCTACGTAAATGGTTATGATGTCAGGATTCATGGATATGAAAAAGTAGGATCTGAGAGGAGGAGCTGGTTTTGCGACAGAAAATCCCAAAACATAAGTGTCTTGCATTATTGGCTAAATGGTCGATTAAAATGCAATCCAATTAAGGAATTCACAAGAAATTTATTTTCCATGGCACACTTGAAAAATGCTTCCTGATACCAGAGTTCACTGAAAACACAATAGTAACTTACTAGATGAAGCTGTGGTACTTTTCCAACTATACTTTTCCTACAGATGAGGCTTGACAACACCAGAAATTTACAGGAGGAGGTGATATATTACAGTGCTTAGTAAAGCATATGCGGGGGTACAGGACTTTTTCATTTACCTTGCTGGCAGTCACCACCTGAAGTGGTTATGTAATTGCATTTGGAAGTTCTCTGACTTCTTCAACAGCTGGGACTTGAAGAAGTAGTGTAAACCTGAAACACATCTGTGTAAGATCTTCTCTATCTTAGTAATGTAGCAAATCACTTGGGCTGGACATGAACATGAACACAGATGGCTCTCAGCTCTGTGCTGGATGGTGGATAAACCTGCTTCTCATTCATTTTCAGCTGAAGACTGAGGCTTTCCATCAGTCTGTGACAATGTGCATCAAATAAGCCTCCTTGGTTATTTATTGACCAGCTTCAGCTGGCATTTGGGATCCAGAACAGGACAAAGCCTATGGCAGGACCTTGCTGGTGGGGAGCATAACATCTAGCAGAGCACTCTGCTCAGAGGCACGCTTCCAGATCATTCCACTTCATACTGAGAGAAATATGCAGGGGGAAATTCATTTGGAATTTACATTTGGTATATGCACAGGTGTCTGCTCAGGTTTTCAATTTCATAAACTCTTGTAGAAAGATTGACAATGTGACTGAAGCTGTGGTCAATGGACAAACACATAGATACTCTATCCCTTGGATCAAAGAATATGGACAGGGCAAAATACCAGCATGAAATCTTAAACAGCAAAGCTCAGATGCAGGAAGACAGTCAGCAGCTGTGGAATGACATAAGACAGCAGCTCCACAGGGACTGAGCATCTTCTCCAGGAAGATCTCGATTATTATGGTCTCCTCCAGTGCCATGGATCAGCCAAATTGCTCCATGAGAGAGACCTGACTTCCCTTACTGTGATGTAATTCTGAATGCTAACACCTGAGCGCTGGCCTGGAGGCTGATACCAAAAAAACACGTCTGGAGGTGGCAGCGCATAATCAATCTGAGCGGCAAACCGGTCACAAAAGGCAAGAAGAGAAGATTGCTTTGAGGGACACTGCCAAGAACCAGCTGGAACCTGCTGTGATGTATTTCAGACTCTCAGGCTAACCTCATGCTGGTTACATCTTGAGATGCCAGAGGGAGCCTGCCTCTGGGGTGGCCAGTGTCTGAGTGCCAGCCAGACAGCACATAACGCCACAGGTAAGCTACAGGAGGTCAGCACTTCTGGAATTAGAAGGCAGAGAGAAGTGCTGCCAGTGGTGAGTTTTGGAGGAAAATGGTGGATAAGTGAGAAAAGTACAAAGTCAGCTTCAGGTCATCTCTGCAAAGGAAAAAGATGACAGTAGGCAGCTTTATTTTTGACAATAGGTGGTTCTGGAGATGTTTTTAATCATTTTCTATCCACTCAGACAGAGGTAGATATCTATGAGACTCTTACAGATATTTGAAATTTGTTGTACTGCCCTTGAAATGAGCAGTATGTTTTTAAACTGACAGTGTAAAGAGAAGGTGAAGACCTAGCATAGTTTACAATTGATCTAAGGTTTCTGAGTCAATCTTGCAATTTTGGAGCTGGTAAAACAGCAGGCTGTGATCTGTAACAAAAAGTATCCTTTAAATTTCCAAGACAGTGAGAGTGGGAGACAAAGAAGGACTACTATAAAGCTAATTAACCCTTGACAACAAAATAAAAATTAAAAAAATCTGAAGGCAGAAAAAAAAGCAACTCACAAATACAGAGGCCATAAAAACAAATCATGAAGCTGCCTGAAGTATCGAAAAAGCACAAGGCATGATAATAGCCAATGACTGAAGAGAAGTATCCAAGACCTGCAATGATTTTCTTGTCTTGACAGAACATGCAGGCATCAGCAGTCATGACAACAGAAAGAGCATTTTGTTGCCTTCAGTGGGGTCCCTTTTTGCTCCACCCATTCCTTTCCTGTTCTTCTCCTATGTGAGGAAGTTTCTGGTGAACCTTTTCTCTTTTGCTCTTGTGTCAGAAGCAAAATCCAGTATCCTGCACAGTGAAATGCAACAGAATGGAGACATTATCTATCTATCTATCTATCTATCTATCTATCTACCTATCTATCTATCTATCAGGACTGATGGTCATTTCTTGCCCTGGTATCTCTTTTAAGTCTCAACTGCCTGTATTGATGCTGCTCTGCAATGGTGCCAGACGTTGTTCCAGCTGCGATAGTGATTGCCTAACACCGGCACTGCCCAAGAGTGAATGCAAATGATGTCACCAAAGAATGATATCAGGTCCACTTCATCAGTGGTGTTCTTCTTAAGAATGATGGAGGACATGCTGAATGGGATGACTTGAACCCAAGCACAGAGTCTGGAATGTCCTAACCAGCCTGCTGGGAACAGGAACCTGTGCTGCCTGTGGTGGTGCTACTGGCAGACAGAAAGAAGTTTTCAGAAGCACTGTCAGGAAGAGGATGAATTTTATGCCCACCAAGGGTTTATTTGAAATTGGTGTTAGAGTAAGCTATTACCTGTAAAAGATGTACTGATGATAGTCATTGGAGGTAAAATGTATCAAATGTTGAGTCCCTTTCAAGAGACAGCATTACTGGAAGATCTGGGAATCAAAACTAGAGGGGAGTTTGAGGGCATCTTCCAGGACATGAAGCGACATTTATCCAACTGCTTACTATTAGATAAAGTGGTAAGAATCCCCTGGAATTCCAGTCCAGCAAGAGTTACCTTCACCTTTAGATGAATAAAGGAGGTGGAGGGAAGGTGCATTTGTGTAGAAAGCACTGATGGGGTAAGATCAAGAGAAAAAGTCTTTAGAAGGGAAAAGAAAATAAAGAAAATTTGATAACAAGATCAAGAGGTTCTGAGATCTATCTGTGCTACCAGCCTCCAGAAACAAAGAAAGGTGATCACATTTGTAGGAGCTGCTGACTGAATAGGGGCATTTACCTCAAATATTCTGCCTGCGACTATAACTGAGGGTGCTTCAAATCCCTATTTTCGCCAGTCAAATGGTTTAGGGAGAACGAAGTAATTGACTGCTAACAGAAGAATGCTGGAGAACAACACTGTTAAAATCAGGTTTTCTAACCTTTGAGTGCATAATTGTCATGCAAAGCCAAACACATATCGTGATTTATAGCTCCTATCTTCTCTAGGACTACCTTGAACAGGCGACATCCATGCCAAGGACCCAAACTAGAGTGCTAGTTGCTGTGTACATATTGGACTGTTGTCAGAAAGAAAAAAAAAAAACAAACCCAGCCCAGGATATTTGCATCTCTCCCCTTCTATGCTGGTAATTCTTTTGCCTTCCTTCTTTTTCACTCTATTGTGGTGGTATTCCTGGCTATTCAAGGGCTTGGTGCCACAAGAAGATGTGGAGAGCTTTCCTGCCCAGGGTGTGCAAGGGCCTTGTGATGGGATTCCTGTCCAGGGATGCCAAAGAAGGTGGTTTTAGAACCCTCAAGTTCTAGACCACCTCTCCACCTCTCCAGCCCAACTATCAATGTCTGTCCTTGAGGGAAGGCTAGGGCCAAGAGTAGTACCCATGCTAGGGGAGTGGTTAAGTTTGGCACATAAATTAAGTGAATCAGAAATTATTAGCCATCTGAACATAGATTCTGTGAAAGAAACTTTTGTCTGAAGGATTTTTCTTGGTGTTTTGATTCATTGAGGCATCTCTCTGAAGGGAGATGAGATGAACTCTGTCATACATGCAGCAGGACTGATGGCCAAAAGAAGAGTGTGGAAAGTGAAGTGTTAGCATTTTTTATGTACAGTGGGCTTGCAACCATTATTTATCTCAGGGATTTATTAAAATACCTGGAAAAGAAACAATTTCTACTACAACACAGGAATGGAGCTGGATATGTTTAGAAAAAGAACAAAAAAATTGTTGCTGTTCTTTCTAAGAAAAGTCTGTTGTTTAGGGACAGTGACTGTAAACATATGACAGAAGAAAAATTATTCAGAAAACAATTGTGTGCTCAAAATACCATTGCTTAAAAATATAATGATTTCATATATTGTTTTGTTTTGAAGCATTTAACAGAGGTGTAAAGTTAGATTTTCTGGGTCCATAAATTACTCTTACCAACATTTTATTTTCACATACAATTAAAAAAACAAATATATCTTAAGAATAGATTCGTTTGAATTTGAGCCAAGATCTTAAATGCAAGACAGATTTGGAACAGCATACATTGACTCCATAGGATGTGTAAGACTGGGTTACTCATGAAGTGAAATATGTCTGCATTGAAGGACTTTGATATTTTTAATCTTACCCATGTTTGTTGTAACATTTTGACATGCATGAGTCCAAGAATGCAAAAGGAAAATGGGACATGAAATGAACCCCATCCAACATCTTTATCAACGCAGTACATTTCTCTCAGCAGGCCACAGTGTGCCTAATAAGACAATGAAAGTCTGAGAGACACACCAGGAGACTACAAACCCATTAATTTGATATCCCTTGTGGGAAAATACTGGAAGCTATTGCAATATTTGTTAAGCGAAAGACTTGGCGAAGTCAATTGTTCAGGGAGATTTCAGAGAAAGTTGTTCTTGCTGAGCTGCCAAAGCAGAAAGGGTTATTATGTCCAGGAAATTTTTAAGTGTCTTGTTGGCACCTTGTAAAACAGAATGGGTGCTGCCATGTAAGAAAAGCTGAAGGACTAAATAAGGTTTTATGGTTTTTGGCGACTACAAGTATTTAGTCTTTCACCAGGAATTCAGTCAATCATCTCCTTTCTCTATGTTACATCTCCACAGTGCTCAGTACATACAGGGGGCTGACAATTACAACTATTGTAATAAGCACTCGTTAAAAATAGTAAAGCATCTCTGTCAAGAGCAAAACCTTTGTAAAGATGGAACTATCTTTAAATAGGAGAGAGGCTCAGTCAGCAGCATATAACTCGGTGTTTATGTATTTCATTTGTCCCTGTTCCCTGAATCAGCTGAAAACTCAGAACAAGGAGAAAGCCAATGCTCTCTGTAGCCCTCCAAATTAAAAGCTGTCCTCAAACACTCCAGGATTTCAGAAGAAATGATGATATATGTCTGAATAAGGCAGAATTTCATCCAAATCTATTAAAAATTGAATGAGGAGAAAGTATTACAGCAAGAGTTTCCACACAGTCAGCAGTCGATGTAAGAGAAATCTGTTAGATGGCCTCTGTTCTACTGATAATGAGGTCAAGAGATCCAGGTTAGGGGCCTGGAGGAAAAGAACTGCTCCACAGCATCTTCACAGCTTAGGAGCTTTCCAGTGCAATTGTGGAGACACAGGGACTAAATAAAGCCTAACTGCTTTGCTCCATGAGGCTTTCAGGCAGCCGGGGAAAGAAAATATGTGTAATAAGAGTAAGACAAACAGCGGGGTATTTTAAATGTTTTTCACTAGTGTAAGCTGTATTTATGCTCGAGCTCATAATAACACTGTGCTTCAGCGATGGTCATCCTTTCCCTGTGTGAAGGGAGCAGAAGGTGAACCTCACAGGGTAGAGACAGGTAAGGGGTAGTTGACCTGCAAAACGCTGCCTGGGGAGAAATGGCCAGGCCCAGCAGTGACCAGAACCTGAGCCATGTGTGTCACTACAAGGGAGAGCGCTGGCTGAGGAGAACGATGGGCTGGATTCAGAGATGAAAGGAGCAATGTACAGAGGATCTACATCTGAGTACAGAGCCATTGCCCTGTCAGCTTGCATACTGGGGAGGCAGTCAATGCGCTGTGTCAGGGCAAGCCTGCACACAGGAGACCAGGGCATTGCACAGCGCCCAGGCAAGACTGTCAGGCTGCCCGGCTGAGCACACAGGGCTGAGGAGCAGATGAGCAGCTCGTGGGATATCAGTGCTCTTCAGTGAACCAAGGGCCAGCAGCCACAAACCGGCAGGAGCAGCCACTTAGAAAAGCTGTTGCAAGGAGTCCATACATGTTGGGCTTTTTTTTTCTCTCCAGTGAATCGGCCAAGACCCAAAGACCCAAAGGGACAGCGTCAGCTCTACGTTGCCATGCTGCTGGTTGTAAAAGACCATTTAGGAAAATGAACTTTTCTTTTATGTTGTGTGATTTACCCCCCACTTCCAATTTAAAAGGGAAATGAAGTGAGGGGTTTTTATTTTTTTATACTCTTTTAAGAAGTGCCTACATAAAAAGCAGGTTCCAAGGGAAAAAGCAAAAGGTTTCTGACATGGTTGTTCTTTCTCATAAGAATATGAAAATATTTTAATGTGGTGGTTTGCTTCTTCTGGGTTCTTTTTATTTTGCTTTGTACAAACAGAACAAAGGGGCAATGACTGGGCTACCGAAGAAACAAGTTTTGCAACTCCCCATGGCAAAGAAGAAAGAAAGTGAACTAAGTTTGAGCTCCCTTTGATGTGAAAGGACGGTGTATCTAGTATTCTAATCTGTGCGATCTGTGGTTTTGACAAGGGCAAGGCCAGCATTACAGAAACTCCTGAAGTAAACAACACACAAGAAACCCTCACATATATCTCTGTGGGAATGAAACTTGGACTATTCAGGCAAAGGTGGAAGCTTAGCAGCCAACTACAGCTGCTGTTGATGGACTTCTGGCAAGATGTAAGGAGTAGCAATGCTGCATGTGGGAGATGAATGAGAGAGTAGGTGCCTTCATGTTGAAGGTGGTCTGTCTAGTATGCGAGGGGTAGATGAATTTCCTTGGTGACTTCTACCTGCCAGCTTGAATGCAGGTAGGGAGAGAGGGCACATAACCACAAGAAAGTCAGTCCATGCAAGGATCTCAATTGCTTGTCAGTCCATGCAAGGATCTCAATTGCTTGTCCCTCCTTGGTCCATTAGAAGGGCAGGATTGGTCAAGGCTGGCCACTCTCACAATCTGAGGAAATGCCTCTGGAGCCCCCTCTCCCTATCCCCGAGGAGTATATCCTACCCTTTTCCCCTCACAGGTGTTGCTATTTATCTTTTAGCCAGTTTAATGACCTGAATCAGTTCACCAAGGGCAGACTGAGGGTCAGAGCTGGCTTGAGGGAAGCAGCCAGACACACAACCAAATGCAAGCAGAGAAGGGAAGAGGAGAGAAGTTAGGAGAAGGACTGCCCTTTAGCCAGGCCAGCAAGCAGGTGGGATCAGCTCGGTGCACCTTGGAAAACTTCACTAAAAAGCTGTGGATAACCAGTGTTTCAGCCCAGCTTGCTGCTGTGGCTGCCCCATGCTGGGCTGGGGGACCCCCACCTTTTCCTCCTTCTGTTGTTGAAAGTAGCTGCCTTCCCTGGAGCATAACCTGCTGCCTTTGTGCCAGGCCAGGTCAGCAGAGAAACAAACCCTGCAAATCCAGGTCCCAGAAAGCTACATCAATTTAGTCTACATGTCTGCCCCATGTCTGATGGGCTGCCCCATGCCCACCCAAACCAAGACTACCCAAACCACTGTCTGTGCATTGGCATCTGTCCTTGTGTGCAGCTTACTTCTCTGAGGAAATGGACTTAGGTTTCCTCAAGAAACAGAAATATCACAACCACATTCTAGTTGCTTAAAACAAAGCGTCTGCATATACTAAAAAAGATACAGCCGTCATAGCTTACTTACAGGGTTAGGAGGAGTGTTTGGCAGGGATAAAATCTCTACAAAACTTCTTTAGGAAGCAGCCCCTCCTCTCTGTGCTGCCTGTCATCTTGGCACTGTCCAGATCACGACTCTTGGCTGTATCCCAAGTTTCTCCTAGATGCAGTTATTGAATCTCCTCCGCTTATTTTCCCCAGTGTTTTTGGAAGACAAAGCCACACAATGGGGTTTAGTGAAAGAGTTTCATTTCCCACCCTGAGAGCTGGCTCCTAGGGGAAGACAAAAAAATTCACCCTTTAATTACAATTAGTTGATGCCTTTCAGTTTTGACAACCTAGCCTTGATACTGCGCTTTCTAGAGCACAGTGGTTGGCTGTAACTAATTCTGGCCAGGCCTCTTGGCAAATGCATCAATGCAGTGTTTCTTTGGAAGATTTTTTTTCTCTTTGCCATTAGTCAGAAGCTGTGGACATGCTTCCAAGCCTTCTGCTGGCTGAATGGTGAGCATGTTTAGTATGAAATCTGTTTATGTGATTACACTACACTAGTATATACCTTAAAAAATGAAAGTTGAATAAGATTAGTAATTTTTAAGGTGGAGTATTCAGTCTCTGTTGTAAGGAAAATATATTCCCTGGGAATCTGGACGGGTCTAGCATGCTCAATAAAGTATCTTCAAAGTAGGTCAATGAGATGGTATCTGTATCTTGGATGAGAGAATCTGTTTTAAGACAAGATGGTATCATGTTCTCTCTGCACATCAGTGCTTCATGGTTCCTAAAGAGAAACTCATCAATCAGTGGGGACAATTATATGGAAAATCTCACTGAAAGCAGATTTTAAGAGAAGGGTATATGGATTAGTGATTTGAGAGGCAGCAAAGCATAGGGACAAGCAGCTAAACTGGATCCTCAAAGAGTGTGAATTATTTGCATATCAGTTAACTGGATAACAAAGAGCAAATCCAGGATGATATTGCTCAGCAAAGGCTACCTAAATATATCTCATCAGCTCATGTTTGACACTGGCCAAGGGAAAGCTGTGAATGAAAAGACTTACTATGCTGTTGGCTCAAGGGAAAGCCTTTGTGGAGAAGACAGACATATAGCTAAGTGATGCTGCTAGACAAAGACAGCTTGTCAAAGCACATTGCATTTTCACCTTCATAAGACCATTATACCCAGTTGTTCCTGCCAAAAAAAAATAAATAAAAATCAGTAAATCCCAGATCCATGTAATCTATTTTTAAAGTGTAATGGAACCTCCTAAGTAGTGCCTTACCTTACACTGGTAATTTGCTGTCAGTTTGGTCAAGGACAGTCAAATTACTTAATAACACGTAACAGTCATTCTGTTAAGACTTAGGAAAACATAGATAAATGTAACTAATCTCTCTTTATTTATTCCCTGCAAACAAAAGCCTGGAGGGAAAAAAAAAAAAAAAGCTGTCCAATTAACATAGTAAGAGGTAGATGTCACTCAGATTTTCACCACAGCCCACAGACGTCCGGGGTATTTTGATCATGTAGATAAGTCTTGACCACATACAACTTTTTCAAGGATGGTGGTGTCAAAGGCTGATTCCATTGCCTGTTCCTGTAATGTTACCTTCCTGCCACTGGATGGCATCTTCTGCAGGCGCCTGAAGTGCCACCGTGATGGTAGGGGTCTTGAGGAGCTTGTTGTATTTCTAAGTGGGTCAGATCCCAGGAGCTGTGCACCTCTGTGAGCAACACCTTCCCACGTTTTCATATGCGGGGGTGTCTTATTTGTAACACAGACATATTAATGGGAATTTAGAAGGAAGAAGTAAAATGACAACTCTGAAAACCTGATGCTCTTATTTGTAGAAGATGCAAGGAAGGCCCCTGGTGTCCTCCTATTGCTTTTGGCCTCCTCAGCTGGCTTACTGGTTGGCTGGATAGATGGAGAGAGGAAGTCAAGCATTTTCCATATCTCCATCCAGCTCTAGGTGTGTCTGCTGAAACTATCTCCAGTGGGGGAGCATCTGTATGTTGGGGCTACCTTGAAAATGGTCTCAGAGTCCTAGATCCACAATAGACAGGTGCTGAACAGCCATTCCTTCTAGCTCCACTGCTACAGAAGCTTCTCTTTACTAGAGAATAAAAATACAATTGCAATCAGGAGAGACAAAGCTTCAGATGACTTAGCACTTTTCTTCCTTTGGTGATTACATTGTTCCAGGTGGTGCTTTTCCTTTTAAAGAAAGTCATCACAACAGCAGTTTGTGGGAGATAGGATCTATGCTCTTCACATCAAAACAAGAAGAGTTTTCATCAAACTATACCTGATTAGCATTAAAAGACTGCACAAAACAAAAGTGCCTGGGGTTCATCCTGCAGCGTTCTCTGGTCTGCGCTTGGATCTTGGCAGCCTCACCTTTCCAAATGGGACAGAATCTGGGATCCTGAAGTTACAACAAGTCACCCATGCTTCACATCCTTCTTTCTCCATGGAAGCGTGTCTTCTGAGCAGTGGGTGGTGATTTTTGATGCCATTTACCATCCAAACGCTGAAAGGATCTTCAGGTTGAAGGGAGGTTTGTGGAATGCCAAAGAAAGCCTTATTGGTGCAGCAGGTGAGAGAAGGCTCCCAGCTCTCAGTATTCTTCCTAGTGATGTGTGAAGGGGTGATGATGAACACAGGTAATTCATTCAGTAAGGACACACTCTTAAGCACTCTTTAAAGACTGCAGAAACCAGAGAAGACACAGAACAATGAGTGTTCTAGGTGCTAAATGTTAGAAAAGCATTAAGATAATCATGTGGGAACAAAAAAAAAAAAAAAAAAGCAAGGAACCTCAAAGCAACCACTCTGGAATGAAAAAGAATAAAAAGAGAGACTATAATAAATACTGACCAAAAGATTAAAAAACCAAAAATCCTTCCCTAACACATAGGCACACAAAAGATGAAGAAATAGGCAGCCTGATTCTATTAACCAAGTATTAACACCCCTGGCTAAAGAAACCCTGCAAAAAGGAAGGATTAACATTTTCAATAAAGAGGACCAGATATTGCAGTGCTAATCACTAGCACTCTCCACTGACAGGAGAATGGAAAATAATGTTCTTAATAGTGTGAAACAGAGCAGGAGGTTCACAGGGAAAGAATCAGGGGTTGCTGCTGGCAAATGACAAATAACCTGGTTAGAAAAAAAGCATCACAGACTAAGGGAAGTGCCTGCAAGAAACAGTAACTATGCAAATTGTCCCAGCATCCATGTGTCTGGCTGAGCTGCAGCTCTACCAGAGGGTGTCGTGACAAGGGCTTTAGAACTAAACACTGAGGCCACATTTTGCATCACGATTTTCTAGTCATCATTTCTGAAAAAAATAGACCCCTAAATGTCCCATGCATAATCTTAAAGAGCCTGAGAAAAACATATTTGTTTACTGACTAGCTCTGTAGCATAATGCCTTGTCTTCTTGTGCTGCCTGTCATTACAGTATTAGCCTGCATTATGTTAAGGTGCGCATGGAAAGATGGGGAATTTTGTTGTGTGATTTAGTGTAACAAGTCACAGCCTCTTTACAACAGAGCTTGCTTGAATTAGCTGTTCAGCATCATTCTCTAGCAGCCAGGCAGGACTGGGTCATGCCCATCCCTACAGAGCATCTTGCCGGGTGTTATAGGTAATGAAATACTGGACAGAGATCTCTGCTAGGCAGGAGGGCTGGGGAAGGTGGGAAGAGAGGCTTAAGGTTTGGGACTTCTTTCTCCTGTCACACTTGTTAGTGTTGCATTTGTCTCTGAAATCCAGTGGCACAGGACTGTTGCTTTGGATATCCAGAGCTATGCGTGATGCACACTTTGTGTTGCCTGGATGCTATAGAGGTGATGTGATTGTATGTACGCATTAAGATTTTTGCCATACCTAGTGTGATCAAATCTGTTTCTCCTCCCAAAAGCCTCCCTAGAGAACTCATCCAGTGATGAGAATGCTCTTGTTCAGTTAAAAAGCATCATTTCTAGCTGTCACAGAACTGCAGCTACAGGCTATTTTTTAACCTATTTCATTGAATTCATATATACTGGGGACAGGGCATTCCTCTTTCCGTTTTCACGCAGCACTCCAGTACAATAAAAGCGATTTCTTACTGGGGCCTTTGGGTGCTACCATTGTATGATATTATTGAATATAACGAAGAATCATCTTGCTCCTTGCCCTAAAGTGCCTGTAGAGGCAATTAACATTCCTATTGTATGCAAGTACCATTTTGCCCATTCCTGAAAGACAGGTTTTTTTGAGAATAATTCAGATACACACAGTATTAGCTTCCTCCATGCTTACAGGCTTGAGGAGAAAAACTATCCCCTCCTGAGAATTCCAGGGCATTTAAGCAGGCAGAATTTAATTACTGACAGTGTATTAGGATGTTATCTCCACTTCTTGGAACAGGAACGAAGCAACAAAAGGACCAGGAGTGCAGACAACCCACATGTTTACTCAGAGGGCTCCTTCCCAAGTTTGCTGAATCATGAATAACTCTGACGCAGGGAATTCTCACTCTGTGCTGTGTTAGGGTACAGCGTTCCAGTTTACAATGTGTTTTGATTTGGCTGGGGATAACAGGTTCTCAGATTTAAGTATTTTTTTTCCCTCATCGACCCATACAGTTGCACAGAGTCCATTCTATCCACAAAATCTTATCCCTGGATCCAGTGAAAGACGTTAGTCTTAGGTTTCTCTGAAGCTTTCTCAGGGGCCCTTCAGTTCACAAGAACACTGTTACCAAGAGATTAAATGAATTAAAAATTGATGACTGTTCTGTACTGAATATCTTGCAGTCAAGGATATTTAAACAGATAGCAGGGAGAGTAAAGGGAAGACTGTTTGCTGGAGTACTTTTTCCTGCTTTTAAATAATAGTTTCATGGAGGCAGGGAGGAGGATGTGGAGCGGTGAGGTGGGGGAAGTATCTGCTGGTTCTGGGTAAAGACATTTCTAATATAAATGCAATATTTAGAAAGAGTGGAGTAGTCTAAGAGAGTTACTTTGCTTAAACCATAAAGAAGGTGACTAGGGAGAAATTGGAGGACTTTGCAGATTAATCTCATTTGAACCCAAAACCTGTCCTGTAAGGGCTGGGCACTGGTGGGTACTACCAAGAGAGCTCCCTTGTGTCAGTGCCTTGCAGTTTCTGGGGGTGGCTTGCTGTGATTGCCTTCCAGAAGGGCAGAGTGAAAAGCAGAGTGAGCAGAAAGCCAAAATCTACCCAGATTTAGTCAGCAGAGACTCAGAAATGCATAAGTTCCTATTGGCCCAGGACTCTTGCCTGAGTTGTCCGATGTTTTTTTATACCATCTGTAGTGGGTCCTGAGATGGGAGCATGTGCATGTTGTGGTAGATGTTTTGTGCCTCTGCTTTCACCGGTGCTGCTGCTGGAAGTTGGTGGAAAAGTGACTGGCGCATTGCTAGGTGTATTGCAGATCCAGTTCTGCTTTAAGTTTATGAGGCTGTTACAGTTCACATGATACCACGTTCTCAGTTCAGCTCTTTAAACCAAGGCCAAAGTTTTAAAAAATGGTAGTGACTACTCTTCCCTCATCTTTTGGTTCCCAGTTGGAGACAATTTTAAAAGAGCTGGTTTTTACAGTGTCTGTTCTGAACTTGCTCACCTTTAGAGGTACCATGAGCTGAGTACTCCAAAGCACCTCAATTTTCTGAGGCTGATGCTTGAACTCCATCTGCATCCCTAACTTTGCCTCAGAAGATGCTGTACTGTGCAGAAGGTAAAATATGTGATGTTCACAGATAATAATTTAATCCTGCTGAGTTAGGTCTGTTAGCAAACAGGGGTGTAAACCGTTTTATATGTGCAGTCTTTATGCCCTTATGCAACATGAAATGCCAATATTTTTTGGCATCATTCAAGCCTGGAGTGGTGACTGACTTGGCCTTCTCCCCTGTTCTTACCTGCATAAATATAAAGGCTCAGTGTCACGGTCAGTAGTAACAGAGGACCAGTGGAGTAGAAGAGGGACCCTTTATCTGCTGTGAATTTCTGTGCTTCAGATTGTATTAGGAATATGAGACTGTAGTTCAAGTTCAGAAATATAGATCTACTGGGCAAACTCCAAAAATCCACTGAGTAAAATCCATAGATTAACTGAGCAAACTGGTACAGGTTCTCCATACATATTTGGGGAGGAGGAAGAGTGTAGGAAAAAGATAAAATCACTAAAGAACAGATTATTTACTGTATTTTGAATTTAAGTTCAAACAAATGACAAAATTTGTGACATCCAGTCTTGATTGAGAGATTAATACATGTTTCAGTAGTTCTTTAGGACAACATAGCATTAGATCCTTCCTTGTATGAATCAATATATTGGCAAACTCATTTAAATTAATGGTCTCAGTGACCACCCAAGTTCTATTTTCCTTGTTTCTTCAGAACCTACTAATTTCCTCAGAATTTAAAAAACATTTCAACCTGAAAAGTAGCTATTATGTCTACTTGTAAGCTAATACTAAATATGCACCATCTTAGTTATATTAAGAACACCGTTGCTCATGTATCAGAATGTAATTGACCCAGTTAAATAACAACAGTTTTGAATTTATTTTTCATTCTACTTTTCCTCCATAAAATAAGCCTGTTTTCTTTGGAGAAGAATGAGGAAGGAAAGTCTCAAATACAAAGATGTAATTGCCTTCATTAAAAGCTGGCTGAATAGACTTTATCCTGTGGGGTCTACTCTCTGTCTCTATGAGGTAAATTCCCATGTATTTTTAATGGGAAAGTTATTACCAATCAAATCTGTATTCTTGCCCTGGTACATGAAGGTGGATGTTCTGTACATTTTCATCATGCTGCGTCTCCTGGGAAAAGCAGCTCATTACGGCGTCAACTGTCCCTGCCCTTTACAAAAAGCCCCACCAAGGTCATATCAAGAGGTGATGGATAAAGGCGAGCTTTAACCCTTGACCTTGACTTTCCTGGTGCTGAGTGTTAATAAATCTACATTTAGAGGTAGAGTTTTTTTCCCATCTGTTCTTTGTTTGGGAAAGGGGGGGATCACATGCTAATGCACAACAGGTGGCATTTTCTAGGACAGTACTTGGAAAAGGAGACCCTTCCTCTGCCCCCACCGCACAGCTTGGCACCTATTGCAGGAGGGTGGCTATGAATAGGACTTAGGCATCTGTCAGGGCTCAATTCACATGATGGGTTGAGAGATTTTGCCTATATAGGCATTCCTGTTTTCACAAAGGAGCATGTCCTTGATACCACAGAAAAAAGCAGTTTGCTGTTCTCTCTGTTGGACCCTGTGGATTGGGCTAAACCAATATTTACCTCTGTCATTGCCTTGAGAGCAGTGTTTGAGGTGACCTTCAAGAGGCTAAAACTTTTAAAAGGGCTCCCTTCCCTGTCACACCATGGGGAACCAGCATTGTTGAGTACCATGAGGAAACAAGCCCTTTGAGAGGCTTCAGAAACCATAGGGATATACTTCAGGTGCAGCCTTCAGCTCCCTCCTTGTCTCGTAGCCTCTTGCCAGGTGACCAGAAAGCCCTTCCCATAGTTGTTCAGTGCCTTTTCACTACATGTCTAGGAAGGAGCAACTCTAGTGAAGGCAACGCCTCTCCTCTTGTCTGCCTTTCTTCTCTATTCCTCTGCTTATTTTTTTCCAAATACTCAGTCTTTCCTTTTTTTTTCCATTCTCATCCCATTTTCCTTGACTATCTTTAGAGAATGGCAGTAGGCTCACTCGATTCTCTGCATTGTTTTTCTTCAGAACTGTAATGCTATGTCTTTCAGGTTTCCCAGCAGTGAAAAGGGCCATTTGAGGCACACCTCAATGTAGATTAGAGAAGGAGCAAATTAATGTCCTGGGCTGATGCAGTGTGCTTCCGAACACTTTGTTTCTTTTCTGATGGAAAGTATTGCCCTAAAACTTCAGGCGCATGAAGGCTGCCTGTGGTAAGTGAGGTGGAAAAATTAGCTCCTGCATAGAGCTCCTCTCAATGGCTCTGGGCATTTCAGTGCTGTCATCTTCTAGGTAAGTTAAATTGCTTTGTTCCCTGTGTCCAATTAGTTCTATAATCAACTTAGCAGAATGTGGAGCAGGAGTGTGCTGAGATTTGGTGTAGTAATTTTGTCAGAGGATATGTTCAGATTGATTTCAAATTGGGGCAAGGACCCATGAGAGGATCTCAGAACAGAGGGCAGAGATTATACTAAGCTGGTCAAACTTGGAGCCTTTGCAGAATTGGCGGAGACCTTTCTGCACAGTGGAGAAGAAATAAGAGAAATACCAAGCCCAGAAATTAATTGTACAAACATTTATTCTTAATAAGCTTCATGTAAACATGCAAGCTTGCTGTCAAAAGAAAAGCAGCTGGCAGTAGCACTGAAAGATGAGGTTCAGAAGTGCCAGGGTCAGCAGGTAAGTGCAGTTGACTCTACTATTGTCCCCGCTTGGGCTTTTTGTGCAGCAGCAAGGCTTTGCCCTGTGACTCTGCAACTTATTTAAACTGATTTATTGCCAGAAACACATTTAGCAACTTCTTTCTGGGTTTCTGATTCTATATAGGATAAGTAGCTGAAATGAAACCTTTACCCTTTCTAAATCTCACATTTTGTGCAAATATTCTAGAGGAAGAGTTCACAGCCCTGCAGCTAATCGGCCAGCACTTTGGAAAAGTGAGACCTTTCTTCACAGTTCCTTTGCAGTGGCCACCAGTCCAACAGTTGCCTGCATGATCAGTCAAGGTGACAACCAATGTCAGAGCAGTTCAATGTGGCACAACCCTTTTGGATTCAGGGCAGGCTGTCTGAGACATCGCTGGCTCCATCCTGCTCTGTCTTTTCATAGATATTTCATAGATATTTCTAACAAATGGCCATTTGCTCCTCAGATGAATTCACTCAAGCTCTGGTATATAGCAGAGATCAAAACAAAGGCCACATGAGTAGATCAGCAATCCATAAACCAGAAAAGCAAGAAAGGCTGAGAAGGAAATAGATAAAGAATTACCTTCCTCCAATGAAGCAACAGAAACTGCAGTGTGTTTTTCTCAACTTTCAGAGTAACCTGTGGAGCAAGGAAGCATAAAACAAGATGGAATGGGAATAAAAAGAACAAAAAGAGCCTCCTAATGGCAAATGAGATAAAACTATACTATCGGGTCTTGAGGCATGTTTGGCCCAGCTGAACACTGATGGTTGCATAGTATTGTCAGCAAAGGCTTATCCAACTCGGGCATGAAGTTTTATGCTTTTGACTGAGGAGTAATCTTTTATCTTGCATTCTGCTTCTTCATAAGCTCTTCCCTTGAGTTCTGGTTGACTTGCAAGGAAGACATTTTTTCTTCATGTCTCTTCACAACTGTCCCATGTTCCCCCTTCTCCTCATTTATGACTGTGCTGTGGGTGCTTAGATTTTGGTGCACTGGGTCCAATGCAGTGCCGTCCTGCTACTGTGTGATGGATTTGTCTACATTCAGGAACTTCCTGTCATCCTCAGATTCATTCTGTGTGATTCTGGTCTCCTGAGGAAGGACAAGTGGTGTAAGCCTAGTGCAGCAACAGAAGGTGAGGGGACTCGTTATTTTTAATGCCCTAGGGTCACCCATTGTGCAGATTACTCCTTCGCCCTCACCCGTATCACTGCTATTTAAGGTTCAAAAGTTGGTGTGTGTCCTCGGCATAGTTACAGGAGGGGAAAACCAAACAAGTTTGCTTCCCTTCCCCAGCTGAGCTGAAGCCAACCAACCTTTGTACCTTCTGCAGACAGAATTTAATATTTTCCTCCTTGTAGTCTGCCAAACAGAAACCTTTATAAAAAAAGGCATGGTGAAAAACCAGAGCAGGAGCTGTCTCTATCTCCCAGGTCAGAGAAAGGTCAATGCACATTAAATGAATATTACTGGTGCTTCTGTTACAACATGGCCTAAGCAGTTCAAAGCCAAGCTGCATCATCTGCGGCTGAAAATCATTTGCAGCCCTGCTTCCTGAACAGCAGATTGGCTTCCCATTACACAGGATAATGAGAAAGTGTCACAAGTGGTCTCAGTAATAATGTAGCAGTGGGACCCCCCCCCCATTCTCAGCACACTTGCAGAGGTTTTGATTAAAAAGAAGAAAAATACAAATAAAGAAATATATTCTCACAACTTGTTCTTTTCTATCCTCAGCCCCAAAGTACTGATTCTGGAAATCAAAGCAATGGGATCAAGAGAACTGGAAGCAAGAGGGGTATGTGCTTACATCACTATCTGACAACTGTTCCATTGAAGCCCTCAGTAGAGCACAGCTGTCAGCTGCCAAGGGCAGTGTGTTGCATGTCCCTGGTACCATCAGATTATACAGTGGCATTTTAGCATTTCCCTGGTAAAAGTACCAGTTTTTGAGATTTACCTTTTTTGCAACACCTCCACCCTACCTCTCCCTGGATAGTCATGCACTTAGTTGCCAACAACAGAGCAAAGAAGTCTCTAAGCCCTCCAATATCATGGCAGTTTGAAGCAAAGACTCAGAATCTGGGTTAGGACAGAAATGAAAAGATGCTGACCACAAAACTGAGTACACCACAGAGGCTCCTAGTTAAGATATAGTGAGGGAAAGTGTCTGATCTTCTGAATACAACAGCACGGGGACTGTTATTGGGCTGGTGTATCAACATCAGTGCTAACTTTACAAACTCATCTCAGCCATGCATTCTATCTCACTTTGCATTTGGATAACTGAGGGGGTAATACAGTGTCCTCTCTGCCTCTTAACCCACTCTTGTTTCCAATACAGCTCCAAGGAAGAACAACAAGAGCTTTTGTTATGAACTACCATGATGCTGACAGGTCAAAAAGAATCCTGATCATAAACCACTTCTTTTCAGGCTAAGGCCAAGGTTTGCAACGATTGATTTTCCTGCCTTGCATGATTTCAGGAGCCTTCAGTAATTGCACTCCATTTCTCATGAGCCATTGCATTAATTCTGGCATTATAAAGACCTCCACTAGAAACACTGCAGACATAAAACCAGCAGAGTATACCACAACCTTGGAACACAAGTATTCCTTGTCTAATTTATTTGTTCCCTGTACTGTGTATTGTACATTATGTAAGAGAGGTTATAAGAATGAGAGGTTTCTCACTGCCACTCTCTAGGTGAAGCCAAAACCTCAGGAAAGGAGATTAAATCAATAAAATTGCTTTTTCTGTAAGAAGAGGTGGTCATAGTACAGCCTTCCCAAATGAAGATGGAGTGGGCAGTGGACAAAAGGGGCAAAAGGTTTATTAAGACCTGACTCAGGAGCCTGGGGTACTCTAGTGTCTTTTGTGTGATGGATTCAACTGGAAGAGAGAGGACAGCTACAGGTTGGCCAGTTTCACCTCTGTCCCTGGCGAGATCATGCAGCAGATCCTCCTGGAAACTATGTTAAGGCACATTCAAAATAAGGAGGTGACTGGTGATGGCCAACATAGCTTCACTAAGGGCAAATCATGCCTGAACAATTTGTTGGCCTATAGCTCTAGTGGATAAGGGAAGAACAACTGATGTCATCTAACTGGACATGTGCAAAGCATTCAAATTGTCATAGAATCATATAATTATGGAATGGTTTGGGTTGGAAGGAACAACAAAGACCATCTAGCTCCAATTCCCCTGCCATGGTTAGGGATACTTTCTTTAGCCCAGGTTGCTCAAAGCCTCATCCAACCTGGCCTTGAACACCTCCAGGGACAGGCTTTCTGTGATTTGTCTGGGCAACATGTTCCAGTGTCTCAACACTCTCAAAGTAAAAAAAATTGCTTTCTAATGTCTAAATCTCTGCTCTTTCAGCTTAAAGCTGTTACCCCTTGTCCCATTACTGAATTCTTTGATAAAGAGTCCTTCCCCATCTTTTCTGTAGGCCCCCTCTAAGTACATCCTTGTCTCTAAATTGGAGAGATACAGATTTGACAGATGGACCACTCAGTGGTTATCCTAATATTCCTAATATTAGGAAGTGACTGGATGGTCGCTGAATGGTTGGACTCAGAGATTTGCAGTCAATGGCTCAATGCCCAAGTGGAGACTGGTGATGAATGACATTACATAGGGGTTGATACTGGGACCGGTGCTGTTTAACATCTTTGTCAGCAACAAAGAGTGTGGGATTAAGTGCATTCTCAGAAAGTGTGCCGATGACACCAAAGGTATATGGTGTGGTCGACACACTGGAGGACAGGAATGCTATCCAGAGGGACCTTGGCAGACTTGAGAGGTGGGCCTGTGCAAGACTCATAAAGTTCAACAAGGCCAAGTGCAAGATCTTGCACCTGGATTGGGGCAATCTCAAACAAAAATACAGAGTAGGTGGGAAATGGATTGAAAACAACCCTGAGGAGAAGGACTTGGGGGTGTTGGTGGGTGAGAAGCTCAACATGAGTTGTCAATTTGTGCCTGCAGTCCAGAACGCCAACTGTATTGTGGACTGCATCAAAAGAAGCATGGCCAGCAAGTCAAGGGAGGTGATTCTGCCCCTCTACTCAGCTCTTGTGAGACCTGTAGTATTGCCTTCAGCTCTGAGGCCCCAAAAGTAAGGACATGGACCTGTTGGAGTGAGTCTAGAAGAGGGCCATAAAGATGATCAGAGGGATGGAACGCCTTTCCTGTGAAGACAGGACGAGAGATTCAGGGTTGTTCAGGATAGGGAAGAGAATGCTCCAGGGTGACCATACTCAGGCCTTCAAGTACCTAAAGGGGGCCTGCAAGAAAGCTGGAGAAGGACTTTCACGAGAACATGTAACAATAGGGCAAGGGGGTAATGGTTTCAAACTGAAAGGGGGTACATTTAAATTAGGTATTAGGAAGAAATTTTTTACTGTGAGTGTGGTGAGGCACTGGAACACTTTGCCCAGAGAAGTTGTCACTGTCCCATCACTGGAAGTGTTCAAGGTCAGGCTGGATGCGGCTTTGAGCAGCCTGGTTTAATGGAAGGTGTCCGTGCCCATGGCAAGGCCATTGGAACTATCAATAGATGATCTTTGATGTCCTTTCCAACACAAACCGTTCTACAATTCTATGAGACCAGAAGGTCTGGTCTGTTTTGGGCACACACAACTTGGAAAGTGGAGTGTGTTCTCTAGAGAATGTGGTTGCGGTTATCAGCATCACTTGAATAAAGAGAATACCCACAGGCACTCTGCCCTATATATGCTCACAGGACTTCAGGGATGCCTGTAGACTTAGCTCCCCAGTCCTCTGACCATCCTTCTGGACCACCACTGCAACACCATCTATATCTCTCACCTGGGTATCTTTTCTGTCATTTTGCAGTCCAGTGACACACTGATTGCCAGCCAGATCTCACCAGGTGAGGAGCCGTATTTCCATCTGAGACTGAAGAACTCTCTAGGCCCATGTGCCAATTTTACTGCAACCATGGAGTGAGTCACATGGAGTGAGTTCTGAGCACAGAGAACTAAACTAGAGCATTCTTTATGTTAAATTCTCACCAGAATTCACAGTATACCCAGAGCATCCTATGATAAACTACAGGTTTCATATGGAAGACTGAAAGTGTCAAAGACTAAAAAAGTGCTTTTTTATCACTGTACACCTGTCCTTTTCAGCATATGCCCAATTGTGACTCCCAATCTCATATTTCTTCCAAAAAAAGCAGCTTTTACCCTAAGGTATTGCATGGATCAGCCTCTGTTCTCCGGAGGAGGTGGTCACTACTATGAAGTTGGAGGGTTATTAGAGATGGAAGTGTGGAGAATTTCTGTGAAAATTTTCTTGAGTATTGATAAAAAAAAAATTTGCCTTAATTAGCTGTGAGTGCTGCTTCAGAAACAGACCAGTCTAGCAGTGTAAGACCAGCTACAGTCACCTTTCCTTTCCGCAACTGATATTTGTACTGCAGCATTACAAGAATGGAAAAAGGAAGAAAAAAAGGATGGGGAGAAAGCAAGTCAGATATTCAAAGAGCAAGCAGAAGGACACAAGTGACATTGATGACCCATCTGGTCATCTGAGATTAGGGTGATTTGGGATTTATAAGACATAAATACACAGGAATTCTATGCTTTAGTACACATTATACATATAATTCTAATTAGAGAGGGATGTTTCCCCCATTCTATTAGACTGCAAGAAGACATAGCCAGACTGTGAGTGCTGTGCTTGACTTCTCACTGGATTTTGTAAGGCTAGGTTAATCAGGACACCCATGAAACTGGGGCCCAGCGTTTGGGAGGCAGTCCCTCAACTAATTTGGGCTACCAAGTTGCTTAACCTCAAATCTAGAAGAGGCTTTGCAACCCATAATAAAGCCCCAGGACTAATGATCAAGACAAATAAAAGAAAGAAACATCACTGTGGTTTAAGTTGTCAAAATACTAAACATGAACAATAAGAAGACATGGATTAAGGGAGGAAATCTCGTAACTTTCAGGGCATAACAACACTTATGGATTAATCCCTCTCTGCAGGTTAATTCACCTCTGTTGGCATTTAAAGTTCCTCCACCTTTGCCATTGCATAAGAATGGGGAAGCGTAGTTGCTCAGAAATAGAAAATACTTCAGTCCCTGGGTTTTGCCTGGTCTGTGTCATCGCTGTTAAATAGAAACTGTCCTTAGCAGACATCTTCAAGAGAAAACTATTGAGCAGGAGAAAGGGAGCTGAGACCTCAGTGGCTTGCCTTCTGGTGCTTCCTCTCTTTCAACAGTGCAGATGTTACTTTCCAGTTGGGTTTAAGAGAGAACCCCTGCTGTTTGAGGATGTTGAGAAGATTAAGGGATTAAATGGAAAGGGCTCTATTGCAAGAATTTCTCTTCCAGCTGGTGCTCAGTTGAGGTAGAAAGTTTTCTTAGACAGAGAGATGCAGATATGTTGTGCATCCAGATATATTTGACTTCTTTGATTACTTTAATTGTAATTTCTTTGGAGAAAATTAGAGTAAGATAATGCCACATGCTGTCAGTCTTAAAAAGGAATCAGTAGGAACAGTTGAAGTCCCGAAATTATTTTTTTCAGGCTTTTAGTTCAGATTCATGACCCTCCTCCCTTCTCCATGTAATTTTAACATTCTTCTTTTAGTTTTATCAGAAGTGACACAATTACAAATCTATGGCCGGATAGAGTAGGTGGACTGTGAATTTTCTCTCCCTTTTGCTGGGTTAAGCCCTGCCTTTCAAGTTATTTTACACATGAAGACATTCAGCTGCCTCTGATCTTCACATGCTTTCTCTCCGTTTCTTTGGAATACAAAAGTGAATGGCTCAAGCTATCTGAAGCTCATTGAAGTCAATGGTCCAAAGAGATTAGAATGCCTCTTTCTTACCATGTATTTTTGGGGGCAGAGAGTAAGGTGCAGATAAGTGGGTGTATTGGGGAGGAAGAACTGTAGCTGGCCTTCCCTCTTTGTCAGGTGTTAAAGGATTGCTAATGCATTTCAAAGGTGATTTGAACTTAAAAAAACCAGCTGAAATAAAGAAACACATCTTATTTTTTACTTCATTGAACAGGCACCCTGTGTAGTTAAGAAGGATAGAAGAACAAACCACGAGCTGGACTGACTGATCCCTGTTAAGTGGGAAATCATGCAGCTAGTTGCTTGCTTTTTGATATAGTATTTTCTCTTCCTCCATTTGTACCTGTATTTCTTTCTCTTTCTACCTTGCTCTGCACTCTTTCTACCATATTCCTTCTTCGGATTTACCTTTTTCCATTCCTTCCACTTTCTTTCCACAGGGATTGATCAAGGTGGCTTGATAAGGATACTGCCCTGTTTCCTGGCCTCAGTTTAAACATGGTTAACACTGCGGACGCACAATTAACCTCATCAGCCTTCACTTCCTTCTTCCTCTGTCAGACTCATGTTCTCTCTATGGCTGTTTTATCTCATAAATCTGAATTTCTGAGATAAGAATTACAAAGTTTGCCTGCAAATGAAACAAACGGAGTTCTCATGCCTTCTAAGTGCCTTGAGGTGGGATTGTAAGGGCTGGTGCAGTCTCTGCTCAATTACTTATACGATTACAGAGGCAGTAGTCCGGAAAAGGAGGAAAAATATCACATATTCTCTGTACAAATCATTCGTCTTTTATAGTCATTTACCTTTTATTTCATAATTGGAAAAAAATCAGCAGCACAGTCATTCCTTTCTATTTTCCTGGTAACCATAACAAAGGCCTTTAAGATCCAAGATACATGTGTTCATGTAACTTGAACTGGGCATGACTTACACCAAGAAAAGGAAAGAAATTCACAGTTCTCTCACTGCACCTTTTTCAGCTAAGTCTTTTTGGGTTTTTGTTTTGTTTTGTTTCTGGTTTGTTTTTGTTTTTGTTTTTTTTAATGAAAATTGCCAGACTTGCAGTGCCATTAATATGTTTGTGGTTGTTGACATCATGGATGCTGTTATGAACAGCAGCTGTGCAAGTTCTTCAGCGACTTGCAGATGAGTTCCTCTCCAGTCCTGGACATTACAGCTGTCAAGTAATACACTATCTGGTTCCTAATGATAGTTTAGTGTTGGCTTGTGACCTGTATTTTCAAGGATGCTTCATCTGCCCCTTTACCATCACTCTGACTACTCCAGTCTCACTTCCGTGCGACCCTATGCACAGCCCCTGGGGTGCAGAAACCCCCCAGCCCGCTGGAGGGTCCCAGCTGGTGTGCTGCCTCACTGCAGTCTCTCAGAGCATCAGTGCAACTGCTGGGCTGGTGCTGCTCCACCTGCCCCACAGCACAAGGCTTGTCACTCAGGGAGGATTGACATGAGCTATTAGTTGTGACAGACACACACTTGACTAGTTTTGATAGTGGTATTTTCTTTCAGGCTGTGACATTTTTTGAACAGATCACCTTTGTTTAGCACTCACTATCCCTCATTTGTCAAACAGTTCTCTTGAAATAATGTGACTGGATGAAGTTCCCAAATATGTCTATGTTCAAGGGAAGTTCTCTGCGTTTGAGTCCTTCAGGTGCCACTATGAGGAGTCCAAACACCTTTGTGAAAATAAAGCATGGAAAAAAGTTACTTTGCTGCTTAAGTGCAAGATACTCAATAGGTTTTTCCTTATTGCTCTTAACTGCTGGTGGCTGCATTCAGGAATTGAAGCTCAATCAGAACTGAATGTTCTCTGCCTTTTATGTCAGCTCCTTTGTGTTAATGAAGTTCCTGGAGGGCACATAACAGCCAGAGGTAGAGAGGATTATCTGGGCAGACCTTTGCATAGGCCATGTTCTATGTTTCTGAAAAATTGTCCGCATTTTCCTCATTCTTCAACCCTAATGGGCTGAGCATAGCCCAAGCAAAATTTAGAGCCATGTGGCATCAGCTGCCAGGGCAAGGAAGCCGAAAGCATGTAGTAGTGCAGTCTTGTATACGAAAGGCTCCGTACTCATCAGTGTGTGCACATACACTGCTGAAATACAGATATAAGCCGAGCTGGAAGCAGTAGAAGATCAGAGAACTGCATGTCAGTGAGTACAATACATATTTCGTGGTGCCACAGTTTGGGAAATAAAACAACTAACAACTCTTTAAGGAGCAGAAAACCAAATTAACATATTGTTGCTGCACACTGTGTATATCTGTAATTATGAACTCAAAGGGGTTATGTGGATATACAGAGTGGACACAAGCTAATACTTTTTCATGCCCAGACAGGTAATTATCCTCTTGCTCGTTAGAGAAATAACGCTTTTGAACATGTCAGAGAGCTGGAAATCAAATTCATTTTCAGGATTAAAGGGGTCAGATTCCTGGGTGAGTTAGAAATGTTTGTGTTATTTTTCTAATCTTAAACTCCTTCCCCACACCCCTTCCCAAACACCTCCAGTTCATTTAAAGCTGAGAAGGATTTCTTTTTCCTCTTGGCTGCCAGAGGACTGCTTGGGGCCACACAAAGCAACTCTAAGTAGGACTGCCACCAGCAATATCTTAGATCAGCTGTGGCTTTGTTTAGTTAATTTATAGGTGATTTGTGGCTTTGCTGTTAAGTACCAGATGTCTCTGTACTCTGCTGGGGATGGGTTTTCACAGAGGTGGCCTCACTTCTTACAAATATGGAAAATAACACATTCTTCTGGGTTTTGCTATGCCTGCTCAGTATGATAAAAGTACATGAGTATACATCAGCAATAAAAGTGTCAACTATGATATCTCACCATAGTATAAAGCTCTTGGACAATAAGAATATTTGTATTTGTGGTTACACACCGCACCTGAGAGCAGTAATGTATGGAATTATCAAAGGAAGCGAGTAGTACAGTGGATTTTGATCCTGTCCAGAAGCTGAAACAAATCAGTTCCTGAGCTACTATTATGTGATAATGTAATTCCTGGCAAAATTAGAGAAGGAGGCAAACTGTCATTGCAGGAAAATAAACTTGCGTGCTGAAATGTACGCTGCATGTGCATGGAGAAAGCAGGCTTTGTCGTGCTAAACAGGATCACATAGTGATAAAGTGGAATCACTGCCATTTCAGAATTGCTGTGTGTGTTGTAGCATGAGCCTCAAAATGTCAGAGCCTCAAGGAAGTGATGGGCTGGTTTCTTAGCAGGTGCAAATTCCCAGACCTGCCCTGTGTGCACTGATTTGCACCATGCGGAGGCTCTGGCACAAATTTAGACCAGAAAGAAAATAATTTTTAGTGGAATTTAGCTTATTAAATTTTAAATAAAAACTCTGTTTTGTAAAACTTACTTATTTGCTTATCTTTACTTTTAAAAGGGTGCATTAGTGTAGAGAAAGGTTAGACTTTGCTAACTCCCTTTGCACAAAACAGCGCAAGCCCCTACATGGCTGTGTGTGATTATTACATTAACACATCTCTATGGTTACACCACAGAAACCTTTAAGTGTGAATGCGTTTTTTCCCCTTAAGTACCAAGATGTTCCTGATGGAAAGAAATTGACCTCTTCTTGGCTCCTGAGATAGAGTCAGGGATGTGATTAATGCTGACTGTATTCCACTGTTTTTCCCTGAAGACTATCTATTAATATTTTCCAGTGATGTATGTCCTTTCAGCTAACCACATATGGGTGGCCAGC
Source organism: Cuculus canorus (assembly GCF_017976375.1). NCBI lineage: Eukaryota > Metazoa > Chordata > Aves > Cuculiformes > Cuculidae > Cuculus > Cuculus canorus. The sequence continues at coordinate 21,955,919 of NC_071403.1, read as the reverse complement.
AAGGTATCTAAGCCCACATTCACATTCACTTTCACTGTACCACCCCACACGGGGCCTTTGACTTAATATCCAGGGACTATCTCTTCCAAGAATGCATGAATGCACACCTCATCACACCTTACTTTTATTCCAGTTATCTGTCATTTAAAGCAGATGCAACAGCCTGTGAAATGGAGGGTTCTAGGGTATTACCTGGTTAACTCACAGCGGCAAGCTACGGAAAAGGCTTACAGGTCAGTTGCTAAATGCTCTTTGATGTACAGCCTTGCAAAGTCTGATTCGGCTGCATTTGAGGTTCCATTAGTTGTATCATTAGGCTGGCCCAACAAATCAGCTGATGCATTCAGAAGGATCCACAAGGATCTACCTCTCATTTTCTTTTAAGCAAGCATGTCACAAGAGAGGAAAGGTATTGGAGGTCCAAAGCTGTGCTTTATTACACAAATGTGCATAGCTAAATAAAAAAAACCAAAATGAAACCATAACAAGAACAAAAGTGCAGCTGAACAAGCCAGGATACTGATGGGTGAGACAGAATTAATAAAAGGCTTGAAAGCAAAGCTCATTGCTAGAAGGGTTCTCACTCTTTGCTCCAGTCCAGCAACTTCCATTTGCTTCTCAAGACCTATAAATTCCTTGTGGTCCTCTGTAGATTCTTAGGAAAGTCTGCTTTCTTCTATCACCCCAAACACCTGACTTAGACTTCGCTCCCTGCTGTAGGCAGGCCTCATTATCCTCCCAGACATTTCTTCATCTGCACTGTGGTGCTGCTCGCTCTGTGCCTGGGTTCTCTGTCATGCCACATTGCTGCTGGGAAGAAGCAATGTCTTCCTCTTGTTGCTTTTCCAGGGGTTCCAGCTCAGCTGACAGCCAGGACAAACTCCCTCTGTGCTGCTGCCTACTGTTACAGCGCCGTTAGTCAAATATCCTCTCTCGACCCTGGGCAGTATCCTATTCAATGCTGTAGAAACATGCAACAAGAAGAAGCTGTTGACACAAAGAGCTTTATTTAAAAGCATTGGTTTCATTAGAATTTACCTTTGCTCTGTCTCCACTGTTGTTCATTATAACAACCTCAATTTCTTTTTAAATTAGATTGCAGACTGCACAGGAGTGGGGAAACCAAGAACACCCTGCACAGACAAGGGGCTGCTCTTTGCCAGATGTCCTGGAGATGTCCCCACAATAGATCAGAACAATAAGGGGACAACGGAGCATCTGTGAGGTAGTTTAGTGTGCACACCCACACCGTCCTAAAGGAGTGGGACCTGTCGTGTTGGCATAAATTGGCTTGTGGCTTCACAAGTTAATGTCTGTCAGGGGGTTTTCTGTCTCCACTTTCGCTCTTTATATTTAAGCATCTATATCAATTCAGAAGTTCTCTGGATGCAGTGTCACATCATTTTGTCTTGTTACTGATTTTCTCTGTTTCCTCTCTGTCTGTGAGTTCCTTATTCTGTGTCCTGCTGCCAGCAACTGAGGTACCCAGTCAGTGTCGCTTCTGCAATATATACTCTTAAAAAAAATCATTTTTGTAATTCAAAGTTATGTGAATGCATGTATTCAGCACTGCAATGATTGCAACCTCTTGTCACTAGCAGATTGGAATTAAGAATGCTTTTGTCTGAATTAGTGTCTAGTCCTTTAATAATGTCCCAAACACCCCAGTTCATTTTTTAAAAATCAATTGGCAAGACTGTTTGCTGTTTTCCTCCATGTAAACAAGAGATAGTATGTAAAACCAGTGAGTATGTATGTTCCTGATGTCTTGGGCTCCTGTCTGCATCAGGACTACAAGAAAATCTCACAACCAAAACTGCTAACTATCAAAGGCACAGTTGCATGCCTGTTTTTTGCCTTCAACGGATTTTTTTTGCTATGAAAATTCAGGACATAACTGTTGTACATGTCTAAAACTGGCTTTTCACCTGTCTGTGAGAGATCATTTTGACAGAAAAGAAAGTAGTTCTGCCTTTGTGTAATTTTGATAAAAGAAAGGTTAAATAGTGTTCTCCTTTCTAAACAGCTAACAGCAAGTGGCGTAGCTCACTCAGAAAATTTTCTTGAAAATGTCTGTCCCCCAAAGGTATAGAATGTTCCTATTGCCAGGAGGCAATTGATATCTTCGTAGGGAGGGCTTAATAAATTGAAGCACAGTGGTCAGCTTCCCAGAAAAATGTCAAAGGAGGGTAGGTGTCAGGGAGAAACTATAGTAACATAGAAGGCAGGTACAGAGAACTAGCAACATATTAGTTCAGACAAATCAATTCCTGCCACAATTTACCATCCTAAAATTGCATGAAAATGAAGGTAAGCCGAAAACCTGAGAGGCTTTTAGAATATATAAACGAGTTTGCTTTTTGGAAGAACTGCATATTTTAAAGGATATGGTCTGAGTAGGTGAGGCCCAACATTTCATTTAGGTGTGGGCTGATTTTTCATGTTGCAAGACTTGGGACTCATGATCTAATTAATTTGCTTTTATTTTTCGCCTGTGATTGTTCCCTTGTGGTGTTTGCAAGCACGAACTGCATGGTAGTCTACATGAGCCAGGAAAGCGAAGGTAGTTATTGCAAGCAAGTTCTCCTAAATATTATAGTTATACAAACGATTGTATAAATCAGCCACTTCACTCACTGATGTGAAATGGTGAAAAATAAATAAGATTTATTTTGAACGTAGCGCACTTTTGATGGTATAAATGGAATAAGTTATAAATATCAGAAGTGAGGATATTTTTCCTAAATATTGTCCAATTCGTGAGATTGAGTTCAAAGGGTGACTCCCTATGAAAATGAGTAATTCTCCCTAGAAAATGACTGATGGCTTGATATACCAGCACTGTCTACCTGGAATACCTTTAATCAGGGAACAGGCTTCAAATCAGAGACAGCCTTAAGGAGCAACAATTATATTTGGTTTTACTTGTTCAAAGAAGCCTAGGTTTAGTTTCCATCTGTCTTATTATATTTTAAGCATATTTACAAACTACCGTTTCAGACAGCTAAAGTTGCAGTCGCTTAGGCCCTTTAAGTCTCCTGCTTGTAATTTTGAACTGATGTGTTAAGCGCTTTTGGCTCCTTTTACCTGCAAAGACCCAGCAGAGATGATTTGATCTCTACTGGCAAAAGCAAACCAGAGAGGTATGCTCCTTCTGCTGCTTTCAGACTTCATAATGTCAGCCACCGCATCAGGAGAAATGCAGATCCTTAAATTTAGATGTCTAGAGTATAGTTTAGCTGTTCCTCCCTGTCTGACTCTGGTTATTTAAAATACTTTGCAATGTGCCTGCTTCCTAATATACCTGATCTCAGAGACCCTGTGCTCTCTATGATAGCAATCCTTCATTAGCTTTTTTGGCTAGCACTTGGTGCCCTTTAAGCAGGCAAGGCTGTATGTAAGACCACAGAAAGTAGATT